>NC_140001.1:2477875-2490375 GCF_964263955.1 Coregonus lavaretus
ATACAGGCTAGGAGGTTAACCAGAAGTCAAATATGTGTGTGTGTGTGATCTCTCTGGATCTAGTTGTGCCACTAATATAATCCAGTATCAGACATCATGACTGACTCAAATCAAACTTCTCAACCAAGAACTTCTCTATACCTCTAAAAAAGCATGAATTTGTTCTATATGGCATAAGATAAATATTTTGAGTGTTGAAGGTTGAATCCTGATATGAAAGTGCTTGCAGATGTTAACAAGAAGATCAGATTGCATTGTGTACTGCACGGCAGATGGCTAGTGTTACTAGGATAGATTTGAATGGTGTGGTCATATCTGTTAATATCTATCTACAGTTGAAGTCGGAAGTTTACATACACTTAGGTTGGAGTCATTAAAACTCGTTTTTCAACCACTCCACAAATTTCTTGTTAACAAACTATAGTTTTGGCAAGTCGGTTAGGACATCTACTTTGTGCATGACACAAGTAATTTTTCCAACAATTGTTTACAGACAGATTATTTCACTTATAATTCACTGTATCACAATTCCAGTGGGTCAGAAGTTTACATACACTAAGTTGACTGTGCCTTTAAACAGCTTGGAGAATTCCAGAAAATAATGTCATGGCTTTAGAAGATTCTGATAGGCTAAATGATATAATTTGAGTCAATTGGAGGTGTACCTGTGGATGTATTTCAAGACCTACCTCCAAACTCAGTGCCTCTTTGCTTGACATCATGGGAAAATCAAAAGAAATCAGCCAAGACCTCAGAAAAAAAAATGTAGACCTCCACAAGTCTGGTTCCTCCTTGGGAGAAATGTCCAAACGCCTGAAGGTACCACGTTCATCTGTACAAACAATAGTACGCAAGTATAAACACCATGGGACCACGCAGCCTTCATACCGCTCAGGAAGGAGATGCGTTCTGTCTCCTAGAGATGAACGTACTTTGTTGTGAAAAGTGCAAATCAATCCCAAAACAACAGCAAAGAACATTGTGAAGATGCTGGAGGAAACAGGTACAAAAGTATCTATATCCACAGTAAAACGAGTCCTATATCGACATAACCTGAAAGGCCGCTCAGCAAGGAAGAAGCCACTGCTCCAAAACCGCCATAGAAAAGCTAGACTACGGTTTGCAACTGCACATGGGGACAAAGATCGTACTTTTTGGAGAAATGTCCTCTGGTCTGATGAAACAAAAATAGAACTGTTTGGCCATAATGACCATCATTATGTTTGGAGGAAAAAGGGGGTCGCTTGCAAGCTGAAGAACACCATCCCAACCGTGACGCACGGGGGTGGCAGCATCATGCTGTGGGGGTGCTTTGCTGCAGGAGGGACTGGTGCACTTCACAAAATAGATGGCATCATGAGGAAGGAAAATTGTGGATTTATTGAAGCAACATCTCAAGACATCAGTCAGGAAGTTAAAGCTTGGTCGCAAATGGGTCTTCAAAATGGACAATGACCCCAAGCATACTTACAAAGTTGTGGCAAAATGGCTTAAGGACAACAAAGTCAAGGTATTGGAGTGGCCATCACAAAGCCTTGACCTCAATCCTATAGAAAATTTGTGGGCAGAACTGAAAAAGTGTGTGCGAGCAAGGAGGCTTACAAACCCGACTCAGATACACCAGCTCTGTCAGGAGGAATGGGCCAAAATTCACCCAACTTATTGTGGAAAGCTTGTGGAAGGCTACCCGAAACGTTTGACCCAAGTTAAACAATTTTAAAGGCAATGCTACCAAATACTAATTGAGTGTATGTAAACTTCTGACCCACTGGGAATGTGATGAAAGAAATAAAAGCTGAAATAAATAATTCTCTCTACTATTATTCGGACATTTCACATTCTTAAAATAAGGCATGGAATTTTTACAAGGATTAAATGTCAGGAATTGTGAAAAACTGAGTTTAAATGTATTTGGCTAAGGTGTATGTAAACTTCCGACTTCAACTGTATATCTGTCTGCCTGCCTGCCTGCCTGCCTGTCTGTCTGTCTGTCTGTCTGTCTGTCTGTCTCTCTCTCTCTCTCTGCCTGCCTGCCTGCCTGCCTGCCTGCCTGCCTGCCTGCCTGCCTGTCTGTCTGTCTGTCTGTCTGTCTGTCTGTCTGTCTGTCTGTCTGTCTGTCTGTCTCCGTGTTCATCATCACAGGCTTCTGCTCTGAGGGTTATTTACTGAGTAATACTAACTGATTTTGAATGCGTCTCTTCCTCATCTAGTCGAGGGGACCAGCTCTTGGAGGTGGACTCAGTGAGTCTGCGTCACGTGGCTCTGAGTGAGGCCTACGCCATCATGAGTGAGTGTGGACCCGGACCCGTCAGCCTCATCATCAGCCGACACCCCAACCCCAAGGTAAGACACGCACGCACACGCATGCACACACACACACACGCGCATACACACGCGCACACTCACGCACACATACACACACACACACACACACCCTACCTGCTGACCTACAGCTAATTATCCCACTACATCAATCATTCCAACCCACAGTAACAACATAAGTCATGAGCTGTGTTCCAATACTCATACTAACCACACTAACAGTACTATTTGTGACTTAAATTGAGTATGTAGTATGCTTATTGGTCATAGTATGGATATAGTTAGTATGCCAAAAGTTCCCGGATGTCGTACTACATTCGCCAAAATACGAAGTATATAAGCAGAGGACACTATTTCCGTGCTTTTCGGGACCATAATGCAATTCTTCAGAAAATGGACGTGGCTTCACAACGTTTTCAGATTTGAAGAAAATTGCGGAAAATATGCAGCTGAAGTCCGACGAGAGCAGATACAAATTCTCTGCTTTAACTAATTATGACAAATGTTAAGAAAATGTTGAATAATGTAATAAAGTAATGACTTTTCAAATAAGTTACCTTACATGTTATGTTGGCTGACAATTTGTTAGCTACGCTAGCCTTACGAACCACATAGCATTACAGCAGTATGTGTACCGGTATGTTAGCTAGCTAAGTTACCTAACGTTACTTGGCTACTATATGCTATCTAACTAACTACCCAACGTTTATTGACTTGATTATTCACGTCATTCTTAGCTTAGCTAAGTGGTATAGTCCTTGTGCGTTCTCAATTGACATTGTTAATTTGGGTGCGTTCGTAAATTCGCTCTGGCTATCTACTCCGATTTCAGAGCACTCTCGTCTGAGTGTGCCAGAGCGCAGAATAACTGATTCATTTACGAATGCTCAACCCCCGTTGAATATGACCGGTGTCAGTAAACTTCGGCAAAAAAACGTAATTAAATTGTTGCCAGCACTGTTACAATCACCAACGCTCTGGATGACATGAAAACAGCCTAACCAGCTCTGCTAGGGCGAGTAAAATGGTCAGTGAGGTCTCTCATTTGTATTGGAAGTAGCTAGCCAGTTAGCTTGGGTGCTTGACTGCCGTTGTGAGGTCAGAACGCTCCGATCAACCCTACTCCTCGGCCAGAGCATCCAGTGACACTGCCTTACAAACAATCTGACAACGCACTCTGAGCGCACTCTGGCACTCCAGATTGAATTTAATAACACACCCGAAGTCGTAAAATGTCTAGTTAGTAATTTGTTATGCTAACAAGCTAGCAACAGGTTGCATAGCAACAGTATCAATTTCCGGTAGACAGGCGAAGCGCTAGTACGCTCAACTGAAAGGATACAGTTCGTTTACAGTATACTAAAAATGAACTAATAGTATATAGTATGTAGTATATACTCATTAAGTATGTAGTATACAGTATGCCATGTACAACAATTATTAAATAATGGTGGACTACCATGGTAAGTCTTTAGGACCCTTTCTAGTTGCTTTGCCAACATTTAGTGGACACCCCCATGGGTTTCTGAACCTGTTTGAAACCCCTTCTGTTTTGGTTTGGTCTGTTCTGGTCTGTTTTGGTCTGTTTTGGTCTGTTTTGGTCTGTTCTGTTTTGGTCTGTTCTGGTCTGGTTTGGTTTGGTCGGTTCTGGTTTGGTCTTGTTCTGGTCTGGTCTGTTTTGGTCTGGTCTGTTTTGGTATGTTTTGGTTTGGTCTGGTCTGTTTTGGTTTGGTTGTCAAAGTAACTCCTTTTTTAGTTAACTTTTCTGTTGAGCGACGACATCTAGGGAACGTAAAAGTGTATATTTTTTTAAAGCTATGAAATAGATTATGTGACGATTGTGGCGGAAACACCTTTATGCGCAAATGTGTTATAATATCCATAACGTCAAAGTAAGCTTGGAGGCACACAATGATATGTTATGTTGCTGTAGCCTACCACTATCATGACATGGAGTTGTTGTTGTAGCCTACCACTATCATGACATGGAGTTGTTGTAGCCTACCACTATCATGACATGGAGTTGCTGTAGCCTACCACTATCATGACATGGAGTTGCTGTAGCCTACCACTATCATGACATGGAGTTGCTGTAGCCTACCACTATCATGACATGGAGTTGTTGTAGCCTACCACTATCATGACATGGAGTTGTTGTTGTAGCCTACCACTATCATGACATGGAGTTGCTGTAGCCTACCACTATCATGACATGGAGTTGTTGTAGCCTACCACTATCATGACATGGAGTTGCTGTAGCCTACCACTATCATGACATGGAGTTGTTGTTGTAGCCTACCACTATCATGACATGGAGTTGTTGTAGCCTACCACTATCATGACATGGAGTTGTTGTAGCCTACCACTATCATGACATGGAGTTGTTGTAGCCTACCACTATCATGACATGGAGTTGCTGTAGCCTACCACTATCATGACATGGAGTTGTTGTAGCCTACCACTATCATGACATGGAGTTGTTGTAGCCTACCACTATCATGACATGGAGTTGTTGTTGTAGCCTGCCACTATCATGACATGGAGTTGTTGTAGCCTACCACTATCATGACATGGAGTTGTTGTAGCCTACCACTATCATGACATGGAGTTGTTGTAGCCTACCACTATCATGACATGGAGTTGCTGTAGCCTACCACAATACTTATTTTCCACCATAATTTGCAAATAAATTCATTAAAAATCCTACAATGTGATTTTCTGGATTTTTTTTTCTCATTTTGTCTGTCATAGTTGACGTGTACCTATGATGAATATTACAGGCCTCTCTCATCTTTTTAAGTGGGAGAACTTGCACAATTGGTGGCTGACTAAATACGTTTTTTTCCCCCACTGTACTCTACCATACTCTCTGGAATAGCTGGTCATATACACTCCAACCTTCAACCCGGTACAACTATAGGAGGTTCCTTCCATCTTTACCCTGTACAACTATAGGAGGTTCCTTCCATCTTTACCCGGTACAACTATAGGAGGTTCCTTCCATCTTTTCTTCATTTTTCCTTGCCACAGAGCTGCTTCTTGCTCTTTGGGGGTTGTTGTAAAGCACTCTGGTGACAATCATTGTTTTGAAAAGGGCTAAAAGAATAACATTTGTGTTCAATGATTTTGATGTCATTGTAAATAAGAATTTGTTCTTAATTGGCTTACCTGTGTAAATAAAGGTGAATGGAATATGATGCACCAAAGCATCATTTGTGGATTTGCTCCTTTTCTGGTATTTTCTTCATGAACATCTCAAAATGAATTCTATTGATGTTATCTTGACTGTTAGTGCGATCATAAAGGAGAATTGTGAAGTGCTCCAAAATGGAAATGTTCTCCTCTGAAATATAACTTGAGTAGAGGTGGGTGGTATTTGGGACGAACCAAGCACTTGAGGTACATGCCCATGAAATCACCAAGTCCCTGGGTCCAGACAAATCCTTCTGTGTCCCATCACACAGTATCCACATTCACCACCAGGGGAAAGACGACAGTAGCAGATAACTGTATGGCTTTGTATGCCACAGAAATAATATGATATTGCGTTTATACAGTGAGTTTATTGGATTTCTTCCCATGGCTGACCATGGCATTCCAACATTATATAATAATCTAAACTGCTTATTATGTTGTACATGGCAACCATGACCAACAAAACATAGCTGTAGACGTCACCTTTTCTGTGTTATCATGTTTGGTTCAACAAATATGACGGAAAATACATTGTCCAGTTATGACGGAATAGCAAAATGGCCGCCACGGTCGCCAGAGTAAAAAAATAAAATAGTTTGCATAGCATCATTGTAATCCTTTGACTATCAAAACATAGGGGTAGACGTCACCTTTTCTGTGTTATCATGTTTGGTTGAGGAGATATGACAGAAAATACATTATTCGGTTATGGCGGCGGAAGAAGAAATGGCCACCACGGCCGCCAGGAGGCATTTTCTGCGATGGTCAGAGTCCCAAACTGTACAAGTGTACCAAGTTTCATGCTTTTATTAAAAAGTTGACTTATCACCTCAAATTAGTCACATAGTCGCCTGTACCACTACTATGTGTGGGTAACACTTTACTTGACACCCAGTGTCATAACCATGTTAAAATATGTCATAACATCTGACATAACTTGTCATAACCTGTCATAATATGGTCATAACCCTGTCATGACCCCATATATTTACACCTGTTGTGACATATATTGCGTTATTTTATGGCTGGTTATGACACCTACATAAGAGTGTCAAAACCCACATTCATTCAAATTAGTTTTTTCCCTGCCAAGAAGTTTCCTTTCGTTTGAAAGTTTGTTTCTTAAGTCCTTTGTTGGTTGTTGTAATGAATTCTTTACAGTCATGTTTTTTTCATCATATTTTAAATAACTTGTAGAAAATACACTTTATGACACTGTCAAGAAGCATTATGACCATCCTGTGTCACTTTACTTGGACTAAGAAAATACACTTTATGACACTGTCAAGAAGCATTATGACCTTCCTGTGTCACTTTACTTGGACTAAGAAAATACACTTTATGACTCTGTCAAGAAGCATTATGACCACATGATCATATAAGCCAGATAGGCATTACATTTACATTTACATTTTAGTCATTTAGCAGACGCTCTTATCCAGAGCGACTTACAGGAGCAATTAGGGTTAAGTGCCTTGCTCAAGGGCACATTAACGTCATTTAGCAGACGCTCTTAGCCAGAGCGACTCACAAATTGGTGCGTTCACCCTATAGCCAGTGGGATAACCACTTTACAATTTGGGGGGGGGGGGGGGGTAGAAGGATTACTTTATCCTATCCCAGGTATTCCTTAAAGAGGTGGGGTTTCAAATGTCTCCGGAAGGTGGTGAGTGACTCCGCTGTCCTGGCGTCGTGAGGGAGCTTGTTCCACCATTGGGGTGCCAGAGCAGCGAACAGTTTTGACTGGGCTGAGCGGGAACTATGCTTCCGCAGAGGAAGGGGAGCCAGCAGGCCAGAGGTGGATGAACGCAATGCCCTCGTTTGGGTGTAGGGACTGATCAGAGCCTGAAGGTACAGAGGTGCCGTTCCCCTCACTGCTCCATAGGCAAGCACCATGGTCTTGTAGCGGATGCGAGCTTCAACTGGAAGCCAGTGGAGTGTGCGGAGGAGGGGGGTGACGTGAGAGAACTTGGGAAGGTTGAACACCAGACGGGCTGCAGCGTTCTGGATGAGTTGTAGGGGTTTAATGGCACAGGCAGGGAGCCCAGCCAACAGCGAGTTGCAGTAGTCCAGCCGGGAGATGACAAGTGCCTGGATTAGGACCTGTGCCGCTTCCTGTGTAAGGCAGGGTCGTACTCTCCGAATGTTGTAGAGCATGAACCTGCAGGAGCGGGTCACCGCCTTGATGTTGGCGGAGAACGACAGGGTGTTGTCCAGGGTCACGCCTAGGCTCTTCGCACTCTGGGAGGAGGACACAGCGGAGTTGTCAACCGTGATGGCGAGATCATGGAACGGGCAGTCCTTCCCCGGGAGGAAGAGCAGCTCCGTCTTGCCAGGGTTCAGCTTGAGGTGGTGATCCGTCATCCATACGTACAGGCCCTTAAATCAGTCATCAGTCATAAAGAGGGTGTCTTGTCCTGCTCCTGAAATCAGCTCCTGCGTTCGTCCCAGTCATCAGAAACAGAGCATTGAGGCAGGTGCATGTCTGACATCAACGTGCGCGCAATTACAATTATAATTTAATATAGTACATTTCAGAATAAAAAAATATATAACATAAACATACTGTTGACAAGTAGGCCATGGTGTAATGGAATGTTTTACCTTGTGTGGTAGGTTTTGACAGTCTTATGTAGGTGTCATAACCAGCCGTAAAATAACTACCGTGGTAGGTTTTGTGGGTTTTGTGGGTTTTTACACTCTTATGTAGGTGTTATAACTAGCCATAAAATAACGCAATATGTGTCACAACAAGTCTAAATGTGTGTCATGACAGTGTCAGAGGAAGGCCCAAAAAATGGTCAAAGACTCCAGTCACCCAAGTCATAGACTGTTCTCTCTGCTACCACACGGCAAGCGGTACCAGAGCGCCAAGTCTAGGTCCAAAAGGCTCCTTAACAGCTTCTACCCCCAAGCCATAAGACTGCTGAACAATTAATCAAATGGACACCCAGACTGTTTACATTGACCCCCCCACCCTTTTTACACTGCTGCTACTCACTGTTTATTATCTATGCATAGTCACTTTACCCCTACCTACATGTACATATTACCTTGACTAACCTGTACCGTCACACATTGACTCGGTACCTGTACCTCCTCGTTATTGTTATGTAATTTTATTGTGTTACTTTTTATTTTATTTTTTACTTTAGTTTATTTATTTAACTCTATTTCTTGAACCGCATTGTTGGTTAAGGGCTTGTAAGTAAGCATTTCACGTTAAGGTCTACACCTGTTGTATTCGGCGCATGTGACAAATAATGTTTGATTGGGATTTGATTTGATTTACTCGCCCTAGCAAAGCTGGTTAGGGTGTTTTCATGTTATCCAGAGCGTTGGTGACTGCAACTGTGATGCTGGCAACAATTTAATTACGCTTTTTTGCCGACGTTTACTGACACCGGCCGTATTCAACGGGTGTTGAGCGTTCGTAAATTCATCAGTTATTCTGCGCTCTGGCACACTCAGACGAGAGAAATCGGAGTAGAGTGAATTTACGAACGCACCCTATGACAGCTTTTATGATATATAATGACATGGTTATGACATGGTTATGACATGGTTATGACACTGGGTGTCAATTAAAGTGTTCAAGTTTCATTGTTAAGACAGTCACCAGTTTCATTGTTAAGACAGTCACCAGTTCGTCACCAGTTTCATTTTTAAGACAGTCACCAGTTCGTCACCAGTTTCATTTTTAAGACAGTCACCAATTCGTCACCAGTTTCATTGTTAAGACAGTCACCAGTTCGTCACCAGTTTCATTGTTAAGACAGTCACCAGTTCGTCACCCGTTTCATTGTTAAGACAGTCACCAGTTCGTCACCCGTTTCATTGTTAAGACAGTCACCAGTTCGTCACCAGTTTCATTGTTAAGACAGTCACCAGTTCGTCACCAGTTTCATTGTTAAGACAGTCACCAGTTCGTCACCAGTTTCATTGTTAAGACAGTCACCAGTTCGTCACCAGTTTCATTGTTAAGACAGTCACCAGTTCGTCACCAGTTTCATTGTTAAGACAGTCACCAGTTCGTCACCAGATGATTTGGCTAATTTATTTATTTATTTGCCATACATTTTATTTTAAAATATATTTCTTACAAATACATTTAAATGCATGTTTGGAATATGGAGTACATTTTTAAATATATCTACAAAATATATCGATAAATACATGTGGTTCTCTGTAGCTCAGCTGGTAGAGCACGGCGCTTGTAACGCCAAGGTAGTGGGTTCGATCCCCGGGACCACCCATACACAAAAAAAAAAAATGTATGCACGCATGACTGTAAGTCGCTTTGGATAAAAGCGTCTGCTAAATGGCATATTATATTTATATTATGTTCTAAAATACATTCTTTAATGTATTTCAGAATGTATTTTGAAATGCATGAAATACTTTTCTGATGCATTTAACATACAGTTAAATGCATCAGAAAATATACATTTATATAAAAAATGTAAATGCATTCCGTAATATATGTTGGAATGTATTTAAAATGTATTAAATAAAACCAAAAATATATATTATTTTGCCAATTTGAAATATTTGAAATGTATCTTAACAAATGTATCAAAAATATATATTTGAAATGTATTTTTTTCCCTGCCTGGGAAAGCAAAGGAAGACTAGAAAGCCTTTGTACAATCAAATGAAACAAAGCAAAACACCTCTCTAACTATAATGAACAAAAATAGAAATGCAACATGGAAAGTGTTGGTCCCCTTTTTCGTGAGCTAAATAAAAGATCCCAGAAATACGCACAAAAAGCTTATTTCTCTCATTTTGTGCACAGATGTGTTTACACCCTAGTTAGTGAGCATTTCTCCTTTGCCAAGATAATCCCATCCACCTGACAGGTGTGGCATATCAAGAAACGTATTAAACAGCATGATCATTACACAGGTGCACCTTGTGCTGGGGACAATAAAAGGCCACTCTAAAATGTGCAGTTTTGTCACACAACACAATGCCACATATGTCTCAAGTTTTGAGGGAGCGTGCAATTAGCATGCTGACTGCAGGAATGTCCACCAGAGCTGAATGTTAATTTATCTACCATAAGCCGCCTCCAACGTCGTTTTAGAGAATTTGGCAGTACGTCCATCCGGCCTCACAACCGCAGACCACGTGTAACCACGCCAGTCCAGGACCTCCACATCCGTGTTTTTCACCTGTGGGATCGTCTGAGACCAGCCACCCGGACAGCTGATGAAACTGAGGAGTATTTCTGTCTGTAATAAAGTCCCTTTGTGGAGAAAAACTCATTCTGATTGGCTGGGCCTGGCTCCTAAGTGGGTGGGCCTATGCCCTCCCAGGCCCACCCATGTCTGCGCCCCTGCCCAGTCGTGTGAAATCCATAGATTAGGGCATAATTAATTTATTTAAATTGACTGATTTCCTTATATGAACTGGAACTCAGTAAAATCTTTGGAATTGTTGCATTTTGCATTTATATTTTTGTTCAGTATACAGTACATAGTCAGCACACTACAATTACAGCAGGAATGTTGTTTGTTTTTGTAAATATAATGGTGTATTTCATTGGAAGATGGAGTGATAATGTCATTGAGTTTTTAAACTGCTGTGTTTCTGTTAGCTACTAGCTAATCATACTCCTACCATGCTACAACAAACCCATTCGATATACAGTTGAAGTCGGAAGTTTACATACACCTTAGCCAAATATATTTAAACTCAGTTTTTCACAATTCCTGACATTTAATCCAAGTCAAAATTCCCTGTCATAGGTCAGTTAGGATCACCACTTTATTTTAAGAATGTGAAATGTCAGAATAATAGTAGAGAGAATGGTTTATTTCAGGTTTATTTCAGGTTTTATATCTTTCATCACAATCCCAGTGGGGTCAGACGTTTACATACACTCAATTAGTATTTGGTAGCATTGCCTTTAAATTGTTTAACTTGGGTCAAACGTTTCGGGTAGCCTTCCACAAGCTTCCCACAATAAGTTGGGTGAATTTTGGCCCATTCCTCCTGACAGAGCTGGTGTAACTGAGTCAGGTTTGTAGGCCTCCTTGCTCACACACTCTTTTTCAGTTCTGCCCACACATTTTCTATAGGATTGAGGTCAAGGCTTTGTGATGGCCACTCCAATACCTTGACTTTGTTGTCCTTAAGCCATTTTGCCACAACTTTGGAAGTATGCTTGGGGTCATTGTCCATTTGGAAGACCCATTTGCGACCAAGCTTTAAGTTCCTGACTGATGTCTTGAGATGTTGCTTCAATATATCCACATAATTTTCTTTCCTTCCTCATGATGCCATCATATCTATTTTGTTCCCTCCTGCAGCAAAGCACCCCCACAGCATGATGCTGCCACCCCCGTGCTTCACGGTTGGGATGGTGTTCTTCGGCTTGCAAGTAAACCCCCTTTTTCCTCCAAACATAACGATGGTCATTATGGCCAAACAGTTCTATTTTTGTTTCATCAGACCAGAGGACATTTCTCCAAAAAGTACGATCTTTGTCCCCATGTGCAGTTGCAAACCGTAGTCTGTCTTTTTTATGGCGGTTTTGGAGCAGTGGCTTCTTCCTTGCTGAGCGGCCTTTCAGGTTATGTCGATATAGGACTAGTTTTACTGTGGATATAGATAATTTTGTACCTGTTTCCTCCAGCATCTTCACAAGGTCCTTTGCTGTTGTTCTGGGATTGATTTGCACTTTTCGCACCAAAGTACGTTCATCTCTAGGAGACAGAACGCGTCTCCTTCCTGAACGGTATGACGGCTGCGTGGTCCCATGGTGTTTATACTTGCATACTACTGTTTGTACAGATGAACGTGGTACCTTCAGGCATTTGGAAATTGCTCCCAAGGATGAACCAGACTTGTGGAGGTCTACAATGTTTTTTCTGAGGTCTTGGCTGATTTCTTTGGATTTTCCCATGATGTCAAGCAAAGAGGCACTGAGTTTGAAGGTAGGCCTTGAAATACATCCACAGGTACACCACCAATTG
>NC_140001.1:2495375-2543787 GCF_964263955.1 Coregonus lavaretus
TGTGATCCTGATTTCCGGACCTCTTTTGGAATATCATTATATTCATTTTCTTTAGGTTAACGGTCAGAGCCCAGGTCTGACAGAACCTGTGCAGATGATCTAGATGCTGCTGTAACCCCTCCTTAGTGGGAGACAGCAGCAGCACCTCTCTCTCTCTCTCTCTCTCTCTCTCTCTCTCTCTCTCTCTCTCTCTCTCTCTCTCTCTACCTCTCTCTGTCTCTCTCTCTCTCTGTCTCTCTCTCTCTCTCTCTCTCTCTCTCTCTCTCTCTCTCTCTGTCTGTCTCTGTCTCTGTCTCTGTCTCTGTCTCTGTCTCTGTCTCTGTCTCTGTCTCTCTCTCTCTCTCTCTCTCTCTCTCTCTCTCTCTCTCTCTCACCTGGAATCATAGTCAGTTGTGTTTGATAAAGATATTTACATTGGAGTGATTGAGTGAACGTTGCTCTAACCTGTATCCTCTGACCTCTGACCTCTAGGTCTGCCCTCTAAGAGCCCCTCCCCTACGGTGAAGGCCAAACAGGGAAATGGCTCGTCCCTCAGCTGGACCATGAAGAGGTTCCTGGAGCCCGCTAGCAGGGTACGCTATGCTACCTGTCAATCAATATATCAAAGAGTCAAATCAAAATCCAATGTTATTTGTCACATGCACCGAATACAACTGGTGCAGACTTTACCGTGAAATGCTTACAAGCCCTTCCCAATGATGCAGAGTTTAAACAAATAAATAATAGTGAATATAATAGTAACAAGAGGAATACAATAAAATACACAAGAATGGAGCTACATACAGGAAGTACCAGCACCAGATCAATGTGGAGGTACGAGGTACCTCTCCAACAAACAAAGTTGGGTTGGAACTCGTAAGATGTTGCCCTTCTTCATCCGTGCCATCTTTATCAGTCAATCAATCAACACATCCATCCATCCATCCATCCATCCATCAGTCCATGAATCAATCAATCAAGCCAGTTTTACTTCTATTGGTATTGTAATTACTACAGTCTCAAGGTTCCCGAACAGGCTATCATCTCTCCCCCTCTCTCTCTCTCTCTCTCTCTCTCTCTCTCTCTCTCTCTCTCTCTCTCTCTCCCTCTCCCTCTCCCTCTCCCTCCTCTCTCTCTCTCTCTCTCTCTCTCTCTCTCTCTCTCTCTCTCTCTCCCTCCCTCCCTGCAGCAAGGGTCACTGAGTTCGGAGGCGGAGCTATCTCAGTACTTCTCCCAGGAAGTGACCAGTCATTCATCGCTGTCAGAAACCATGGCAATGGGCTCCAGTGATGACGACATGCTCCACCACAGGAGCTGCAACACCTCGATAGACGACACCTCCCCTACACAGCCACATAGTACAGTCTACTACCCCCCTACACAGCCACATGGTACAGTCTACTACCCCTCTACACAGCCACATGGTACAGTCTACTACCCCCCTACACAGCCACATGGTACAGTCTACTACCCCCCTACACAGCCACATGGTACAGTCTACTACCCCCCTACACAGCCACATGGTACAGTCTACTACCCCTCTACACAGCCACATGGTACAGTCTACTACCCCCCTACACAGCCACATGGTACAGTCTACTACCCCTCTACACAGCCACATGGTACAGTCTACTACCCCCCTACACAGCCACATGGTACAGTCTACTACCCCCCTACACAGCCACATGGTACAGTCTACTACCCCCCTACACAGCCACATGGTACAGTCTACTACCCCTCTACACAGCCACATAGTACAGTCTACTACCCCCCTACACAGCCACATGGTACAGTCTACTACCCCTCTACACAGCCACATGGTACAGTCTACTACCCCCCTACACAGCCACATGGTACAGTCTACTACCCCCCTACACAGCCACATGGTACAGTCTACTACCCCCCTACACAGCCACATGGTACAGTCTACTACCCCTCTACACAGCCACATAGTACAGTCTACTACCCCCCTACACAGCCACATGGTACAGTCTACTACCCCTCTACACAGCCACATGGTACAGTCTACTACCCCCCTACACAGCCACATGGTACAGTCTACTACCCCCCTACACAGCCACATGGTACAGTCTACTACCCCTCTACACAGCCACATAGTACAGTCTACTACCCCTCTACACAGCCACATGGTACAGTCTACTACCCCCCTACACAGCCACATGGTACAGTCTACTACCCCCCTACACAGCCACATGGTACAGTCTACTACCCCTCTACACAGCCACATAGTACAGTCTACTACCCCCCTACACAGCCACATGGTACAGTCTACTACCCCTCTACACAGCCACATAGTACAGTCTACTACCCCCCTACACAGCCACATGGTACAGTCTACTACCCCTCTACACAGCCACATGGTACAGTCTACTACCCCCCTACACAGCCACATGGTACAGTCTACTACCCCCCTACACAGCCACATGGTACAGTCTACTACCCCTCTACACAGCCACATAGTACAGTCTACTACCCCTCTACACAGCCACATGGTACAGTCTACTACCCCTCTACACAGCCACATAGTACAGTCTACTACCCGTAGTCCAGGGTTACTAGGGATGTTCCAATGAATGAACATCCAGTTATATGGTCAAAAACACCTTTTCGCCAAACGTTCTTGTAACCGTTATGGCATGTCCTTCTCCGTGTATCTCCTCTGGTGGCAGGATTTAAAGATGGCTCGTGTGTGGTAGGGGAGGTCGGAGCAGACGTTAAGGCCCCCGGTGTCCCGGTGGTAAACCGTCCGGTGGAGACCACCCAGCACCAGCCCAGTGTGGGTAGTCCTGGTAGCAGCTCTGTCCGCAGCCCACTGCTCCGACAGAGACGGGTCATCTGCTATGAGGATGAGATCAGCGATGAGGACGAAGCAGGTGAGGTTTGTGTTGGTCGAAACATCGTGTTGGTGTGGTTGACTCGAAATGTTGTATTTGTCTCACCTATTTTATGAAGAGATCACTTTTTGGGAATTGTTTGATTGGATATTTTTGTTCAGTTTCTGTGCATCAGTTGGATGTGCATTAAACCCTCTCCTTTCATTCTCTCTCTCTCTCTCTCTCTCTCGCTCTCTCTTTCTTTCTCTCTCGCTCTCTCTTTCTCTCTCTCTCTCTCACTCACTCACTCTCTCTCTCGCTCTCTCTTTCTCTCTCTCTCTCTCTCTCTCTCTCTCTCTCTCTCTCTCTCTCTCGTTCTCTCTCTTTCTCTAGTGACCCCGCCCTTCCACCTGGTGGCTGGTCATGGTACTGCCCCTGGGGTACTTGCTGACTCCGGCACCGTGATTGCTACATCACCCATTGAGGTGGAGGAGGAGAGCGAGGGACCACTCACCCCACTCTACAGAAGCTCTCCGGAGTCGGAGGAAGGAGTCGGCGGTGTTCCTTCCTCCGGCACCGAATCGCCCTTCCTGCCCGGGGAAGCAGGGAATAGCCCCACCACAGGCCCCACTAACCTGGGTGTGAGGAAGGACCCTCAGGGCCCCCTGGAGCCCAGGCGCTCCCCTAAGCTGGAACACAAGGCTGTGGCCCGCGTCAAGAGTATGATGAGTATCGAGGCCCCGCCCATCCTGCCAACCAACCAGCAGAACCAGAACCAGAGACCCAAAGGAGAGGAGTCTCCGACCTCCCCATCCTCCCAGTCTCTGGCCCCGCAGCCCGGGGTAGCCTCCAGCCGCTCCCTGGGCCGGCCTGGGTCTAACCCCGACCCCCTCTGTAAGAAGGGCGGGGCCTTCAGCGAGCTGGCGGGGGTCTGCACCATCAACAGGGTGGTCCTGAGGAGGAGTGAGGAGGAGTCCTTCGGTATGGACCTGGAGATCAAGTCGTCTCCTCTGAAGGTGGTGATCACAGGACTGAGGCCTGGAGGAGCGGCCGAAAGGGTACATCTACCGTCTTCCCAGCCTGAAATCCAAACTGATATTTCGCCATATCAGTTTGGATTCCAGGCTGATGTCTACACAGACATCACAAATCAACCAGGTTAACCACCACTGGCTTAAGGAGTAAACCAGCCAGACAATATGTATCTAACTGCCGTACAGTACAGTCCTAAAATCCTCTATTAACTATAACACTGGCTGCCTGTTCCTGGCCCTAATGTCTTCACCAACCATTACATAACATCATGATTTATTTGATCTGTACACTGTCCCCTTTTTATGACCTCATACACTGTCCCTTTTGACCTGTGACCCTTATGACATGTGACCCTTATGACCTGGTTGCAGGAATCCCAGGGCAGGATGTGTGTGGGGGATGAGATCGTGTCGATTGGGGACACACCCGTCAGCTCGTCGTCCTATCACGACATCTGTGAGCTCATGCACAACCTTCCTGTGACGCTCACGCTGGAGGTCAAGAGGCCCGTGTCAGGTGAGACTACGGCACGTAGAGTCAACCTTCACTAAGCACTATTAACAAGCCATTCCCCCGAGCACTCACCCTGTGAATCAACCTTCACTAAGCACTATTAACAAGCCATTCCCCCAGCACTCACCCTGTGAATCAACCTTCACTAAGCACTATTAACAAGCCATTCCCCCCCGAGCACTCACCCTGTGAATCAACCTTCACTAAGCACTATTAACAAGCCATTCCCCCGAGCACTCAACCCTGTGAATCAACCTTCACTAAGCACTATTAACAAGCCATTCCCCCAGCACTCACCCTGTGAATCAACCTTCACTAAGCACTATTAACAAGCCATTCCCCCAGCACTCACCCTGTGAATCAACCTTCACTAAGCACTATTAACAAGCCATTCCCCCGAGCACTCACCCTGTGAATCAAACAACCTGTAATTTGACATCAAGACTTTAGAACACTGTCATGCAATGACATCATATCTGCCATATGACAACCACCTCTTCAGGGTTTTTTTTTAAATAACTGACACTAAATCACGAAACATAACAAACATGGAGTTACCCCTCAGTAGCATGGAGGGTTGTCGTCATAACCTGTCATATCATGTTATGTCATCCCCATCATAACAGCTGAACAGGGCTCTTGGGCTGTTTCCGCCTCAATACTAACTGCATGACATTACAAACCAATAACAACTGTCCACCACCATAACAGGAGCTCATCAGCCCTAACCTGGGGTGGTGTTTGAACACTTTGAAGAATTTCCTTATCATTTATCACTGATATAACATCACGTATCCAATCAACATCAGAACAACATCAACGATCAGGGATACCTCAAGGAAGGGAGGCAGGAACCCTTTTTTTTTTTTAAAGGATAGTTCACTTGAATGACGACACCCCAGTCGAAGATTAGCTCAAACTTGACAAAAATGAACTATCCTTTTAAAGTGTCTGATCACTCCACTCCAGCAGTCATTAAGAGAAGAGTCTGTCTCTCCCCCACCTCCCCCACCTCCCCCTCCTCCCTAACGCTGCCTTCCCTAAGACGTAAGATCTCAGCTGGCTCAGCAGTCTGCCCCCTGCTGGCAGTACCCTAACCCTGCACCCCAAAGGGAACAGCACGCTGCTGGCTTTGTCTCCATGGTGACTATCCATTCATTTACCTCAGTAGTGACTAGAAGCTGCCCAGTAGTAGAGTTTTTGTAGGGAGTCCCCCCCGCCGCTACCCACTTTGTTAGCTTGCATTAGCTGTTAGCTTTCTTTAGCTAGCCAACGTTAGATTTGTGTAGTTTTCTGCATAGCTTATTTCTTGTTGTTTTGGGACGTGGCGGGATTGCTGTGAGTTGCTTATGGTTGGTCACAGATAAATATGGATTCCTATGAATCAGGGTTTCTTAAACTATGGGTCGGGACCCAAAGTGGTCCCTGGGCATGTGAGAGGTGGGTGGCGAGTTATGATGAGAATACATCTATAATCACACATTATTTCTTCTTGATTTGGGTCATGGGAGGACGGTCAATTTCTAATATGGGTCTTGACCTGTCTTAGATTTAGAAAGGTGACTTTATGTGACAACATGAGCGCTCACAGCAAGAACACCAACCAACCTAATTTAAAGAAGAGTAGCCTAACTGTATGTCCTTGCCTGTATGTAAGTCGCTCTGGATAAGAGCGTCTGCTAAATGACTAAAAATGTAAATGTAAATGTATGTCCTTGTCTGTATGTCCTTGTCTGTATGTCCTTGTCTGTATGTCCTTGTCTGTATGTCCTTGTCTGTATGTCCTTGTCTGTATGTGCTTTCCTGCTACCCATGCATACATAATACATTCGATTTCTACATTGGGATCTACATCAACACGATCATACATTTTTCTCAGGATCAGTTTTGCCTTTTAGATCATAATGAATATGACTATATGGAAAGGGGGGGACCTGTTCCTGGATCAGCACTACTAATCTGAGACGCTTTTTGAATACTGGACCTGCTTCTGCTGGGCTGTGGAACAAACAGGGGGTGCTGGTTCTGCTGGGCTGTAGACCAAACATGGGCTGCTGGTTCTGCTGGGCTGTGGACCAAACAGGGGCTGCTGGTTCTGCTGGGCTGTAGAACAAACATGGGCTGCTGGTTCTGCTGGGCTGTGGACCAAACATGGGCTGCTGGTTCTGCTGGGCTGTAGACCAAACAGGGGCTGCTGGTTCTGCTGGGCTGTAGACCAAACAGGGGCTGCTGGTTCTGCTGGGCTGTAGACCAAACAGAGGCTGCTGGTTCTGCTGGGCTGTAGACCAAACAGGGGCTGCTGGTTCGATCCTCAGAAGCTTCCATTTAATGTCAGAAACCAACTCAGTGGGAAAGTATACGCTGGCGGAGGATAGGAGGAATGTTGATATCTAAAAACAGAACCGATATGTCAGCTCACCTCCTGGTTTGCTTGACGTTATTGGTGCATTAGGTCACATGATTTATTAATGACTATCCCATTAAACACTGGTGTCCCATCGCTCAGTTTTCCACTCTCTCTCGTATGGTTTACAGTGGCTTGATGACATGAGGTTCATTGAGATGAATGATGGTGTCTTATTCAGTTGAAGAATGAACATCTGGAGAGACTGAGGAACCTAGTTGTTCTGTTATGTAAAAAAAATGGTGTTTCGTTTTAATATGTTGTTACGTAGCATTCCAGTTACTAAATTAAGGTAACAACAATGTGGTATAAGAGCAACTTATAATGCAAAGTTGTATTGAACAAAAAATGTCTCACTGCCTCTTTAATTCATTAAGCAATCTCTTCCTCCCACAGCTGTAGATCGCCTCTCCAGCCTTATGATGTCATTGGGGAGTTGTGATGTCATCGAACCCTCGAAACTGGATCAGTCTAGAACTCCCCAGGAGGCCAATGGGGGTGCTCCAAATCCAGGAATCCCCTCCTCCTCCTCCTCCTCCTCCTCCTCCTCAGCAACAAATCACAATCTCAAACCCACAGCCCCGACCAACCACAACCTTAGCAGTGATATACCTGTCACCTACATCGATGACATCATAACCGAACTAAGCTCCTCCGATGTTAAGAGTGCCCTCTCTTCCAAAACCCCCAAAGCCCCTTCAGAAGCACAACGTACTGAGACTACATCCTGCGAGTCAGCTCTAGACAGCAAGGCCCTGCCAGAGAAAGACAGAAGTAATGTTCAGACCCCTCCAACACGGCCCAGTCAGTTGGACTTCTCGGTCTTGGATTCTGGAAACAAAGGTTGCCTCTTGCCTGTGGTGGGTAAAACATTCTTGAACAATTACTCCAGAAACTTTAGCAGTAATCTCACAGACGATGCTCTTTCAAACGGGGTGGAGAAACCCCCCGGTGCCTCAGCCGCCTCGAAGAGCCACATGTACGACCTGGTCGATGACAGCGATTCAGAGAGCGAAGACACCGTCACCGACGACAGCCCCATTGGCGCTGCCGGCGATAACAAACCGGGGAGCCGCAGTGTCGGCACTGAACCCCAGGACACAGATTCTGATGAAGAGGAAGTGGAGATTTGTTACAGTGAGGCCCAGCGGCCCGGCACTCTGAGCCAGGCTGAGCTGACTCACCTAACAGATGGGCCATTGTCTCCCCAGCTCTCTATCTCTGCCTCTGACGGCAGCCACTATACAAAGGAGTCTGGGCCCTTTGATGTAGCACTAGACTCTGCTGCTTCTGCCACTTCTGCTGCTACTATGACGGCTGCTACTCACCCTGATGCTGCCTCTCAGCAAGACAAAGACTGCTCTGTGGTAACAACAACCCAATCCAACCCTAACGCATCCCCCTCGCTGTCTCAGGGTATATCTGGCTCTCAGTCCTCAGGTGCCTGTTTGGCTGTGGAGTCCAAGGCTTCCCCTTGCCAAATGGTTTCCCGCCAGTCTTCCAAGGACACAGATTCTGTACCCACTCCAGGACCTGCAGGGACTTCAGAATGCGTTGCCAATGGGGTTAGTGGCAGCAACATTGTTACACCTGTGATGAAACCCAGCCAGGCACCTTCTCTAAGTGTTGTAGCAGCTAGCCACAGCGTCACCCCACAGAGTCCGGAGAGGACTGCCAGGCCGACTTTAGGTAAACTATCTAATAGTACATCACCATCATCACCATCATCAGCAGCATCATCATCATCATCATCATCATCAGCAGCAGCAGCAGCATGCCACTCAACGGCGGTGAAGGCAATGCCCTCCAACTATAGTAGATCTGGCGCTTCGAGACCATCGCTAACAACGACAAGAGACAGGGAGAGAGAGAACGTTTCCTCGACTTCCCTGGAACCCAGGTTGGTCCAGAATAACCCTACTAGTCCCTGTCTCAGGACATCAGGTCCCAAATCAGTCAACCCCACTTCAACAGACATCCCTCTGTCCAGCAGTAGCAGCAGGCTCAGAGTCAATGACAAAGTCCAGAAGACCAGCAGCACTGCGCCTAAACTGAAGGGGCTCAGCATCAAGAGTCAAAACAAGACCCAGCAACAGCAGCTTTCCCCGAAACCAGCCAGAGCCGAAAGTCCGGCGGCACTGGGGAAAGCAAGCAAAACTGCCCCGCTCCAGTCCCCCAAACTGCAAGCCAAGAAGGTAGACTCTCCTCTGCTAACCAGAAAGGCAGCAGCCTCATCTAGCAGCTTAAAGACTAGCAGCATCAGTAGCAGGATCCCCGCCTCGCCCAAACCAGGTGACCGAGCCCAGGACAAGTCCAACCCCACAACCACTACCATGCTGGAGGCAGCACAGTCAGCCACCAGGACCAAGTCCAACCCCACAACCACTACCATGCTGGAGGCAGCACAGTCAGCCGCCAGGACCAAGTCCAACCCCACAACCACTACCATGCTGGAGGCAGCACAGTCAGCCACCAGGACCAAGTCAGAGCTTCACCCTAACAAAGAGGAGCAGGTGACTCCAGCTACTGCTACGTCCAAGGAACAACCGGAGCCAGTCCCAACTACCCAGAGGACTTTCATTGAGGTGCGACTCTCATCTTCCTCTTCTAATCTTCCTTCCTCCTCGTCGTCTACGCCAGTTCTGACGCGAAAGGAAACTGTGAATTCAAAGAATTACTCAATAACTCAAATTACTCATATCCCAGATGTTACGTCACACAAAGAACAGGTCAATGGAAGTGCAGTAGAGACCAATCTCAGGCCTGCTGCTCCTGCACCCCCTGGCTCTGTGTGTGCTCTAGAAAAGGTCGACAACACTACAAATGATTCAGCAGTGAACTCAATAGTCCTAGAATCCGTAGATGTGGTTCCTTTGCCTATAAACGATGGTATCATAAACATCTCTCTCAGAAACTCCTGTCTAACAGATATGGCTGTGGAAAACCTCAAAACCAACAAGTCCAAACTGAAGGCGATGGATCGCCGTAGTTTCTCCACAGACAACAGCACCCCCGGGGATCCCAACCCCTTCTCTGTCCGCCAGAGGATCAAGTCCTTTGAGAACCTGGCCAGCTTCGATAAGCCAGCGCTCAAATGCATCGAGATTCAGTCCTACGCTCAGTCCTATGCTCTGATGGCAACGTTGAAGCCGCCTCTCAACCGGAGACTGTCCGGCTACATGTCCAGCTCAGTGAGCTCCGTGGACTGCCGCTCGCTACGAAGAAGCTTCAGCTCGTGCGTCGACAACTTTAACGTCTCAACCCCCTTGGCCCCGTTGTCGCCTCAGCTTCGCAAGTCGCCGTCAAGTCTGACTCTCACGAACTTTGACCTTTTGACTCAAAGCTGCAGCGCCAGCGAAGCTCCACTTGGACAAACACGGGACAAACTCTCGGACGGCGAAATCTCCAAGATATTGCCCCCAGGGGTCGTGACCTTAACCCCTCAGACGCCCCAAGTGATGCGGAGCCGCCAGACCCGAGTCCACGCCAACCTGTCCCGGTCCAGACTGAGGGAGCTCAGGGCCCTTAGCATGCCCGACCTGGACAAGCTGTACACCGATGACTTCTCCAGTAACCCAGGGACCAATGCCACATTTAAGACGGAGCTGGAGATCCACCCAGCCAGGCCCACAGAGGCCCTCCAGAACCAGACAGGGGGATGTTCCCCGCCTGCTGCCCCCACCGCGGTGCCCCCGACCAGGGCCAGCCGGAGCGACGCTGAGGCCAGCCAGGACCCCATCCAGGGGAAAACCAACGGGAAAACAGATCTCAGCAACTGGTCCATCAGGTGAGTAAAAACACCAACCATCTCTATATTTTTATTTTTCTACAATATGATTCAAATATCCAATACTTAACTTTCCCTAAGAGTGCATACATACAGACAGACACACACATACGAGTAAAGCAGTGTCACTTCTATACTAACCCATATTTAAATGTTCTGTTTCCTGTCTTCTCTCCAGTTTGACAGTGCTGGCTGGCTCTCCGGTGGAGCAGAGTAAGCTGCAGTCGGTCCTGGCCACGCTGACCACCAAGACAGACGTGTTGGCCCTGATACAGGAGACCAAGGCTCTCTCTGAGGTAACCAACGACTGCTTTTTTAGCGTGGTCATAGATGTATTTGTGCTGTCTTTACCACTGTGTTTGGCGTGACAATGACCATGGCATTAACAGATCCGGAACGAGGCTAGAGGAGAGGAGCGATATGTCTAAGACTGTTGAAGTATTTTCATCCTTGTCTTGAAAGCTCACTTCCTGTGTCTGTGTGTGTTGCGTCTGGTCCCCCCTACCCTAGGTTAAAGACGATACCCACTTTGTAGTCTTCTCCAAAGAAGAGGGCTCGGGACTTGGTTTCAGCATCGCTGGAGGAGTGGACCTTGAGCAGAAGTCCATTTCTGTAAGTACAGTAGTGTATTTTAGCTATTTGGATATTTGAGCAATGTAATGTGGCATATTGTTTTAGAATCTATTTTAATTTGAAAATGTCACATTTAGCTAAAAAGGAATTACATTGGATTTTCATCCTACAGATCTACACAACCTGTTCCACATTGCACAAGCAACTTTGGCAGCAATTACAGCTATAAATCATTTAGAATAAGTTTGTAAAATTACAGCTGTAAAATTATTTACAGTGCCTTGCAAAAGTATTCATCCCCTTGGCATTTTTCCTATTTTGTTGCATTACAACCTGTAATTTAAATTGATTGTTATTTGGATTTCATGTAATGGACATACACAAAATAGTCCAAATTGGTGAAGTGAAATGAAAAAAATAACTTGTTTCAAAAAATTCTAAAGAAATAAATTACAGAAAAGTGGTGCGTGCATATGTATTCACCCCCTTTGCTATGCAGCCCCTAAATAAGATCTGGTGCAACCAATTACCTTCAGAAGTCACATAATTAGTTAAATAAAGTCCACCTGTGTGCAATCTAAGTGTCACATGATCTGTCACATGATCTCAGTATATATACACCTGTTCTGAAAGGCCCCAGAGTCTGCAACACCACTAAGCAAGGGGCACCACCAAGCAAGCAGCACCATGAAGAACAAGGAGCTCTCCAAACAGGTCAGGGACAAAGTTGTGGAGAAGTACAGATCAGGGTTGGGTTATTAAAAAACATCCGAAGCTTTGAACATCCCACGGAGCACCATTAAATCCATTATTAAAAAATGGAAAGAATATGGCACCACAACAAACCTGCCAAGAGAGGGCCGCCCACCAAAACTGGGCCAGGAAAGGAGGGCATTAATCAGAGAGGCAACAAAGAGACCAAAGATAACCCTGAAGGAGCTGCAAAGCCGTACACTCCACAGAGCTGGGCTTTACGGAAGAGTGGCCAGAAAAAAGCCATTGCTTAAAGAAAAAAATAAGCAAACACGTTTGGTGTTCACCAAAAGGTATGTGGGAGACTCCCCAAACATATGGAAGAAGGTACTCTGGTCAGATGAGACTAAAATTGAGCTTTTTGGCCATCAAGGAAAACGCTATGTCTGGCGCAAGCCCAACACCTTTCATCTTGGAATGGCCTAGTCAAAGCCCAGACCTCAATCCAACTGAGAATCAGTGATATGACTTAGAGAGTGCTGTACACCAGCGGAACCCATCCAACTTGAAGGAGCTGTAGCAGTTTTGCCTTGAAGAATGGGCAAAAATCCCAGTTGCTAGATGTGCCAAGCTTATAGAGACATACCCCAAGAGACTTGCAGCTGTAATTGCTGCAAAAGGTGGCTCTACAAAGTATTGACTTTCGGGGGGTGAATAGTTATGCACGCTCATGTTTTTTTGTCTTATTTCTTGTTTGTTTCACAATAAATATTTAGCATCTTCAAAGTGGTAGGCATGTTGTGTAAATGAAATGATACAAACCCCCCCAAAATCAATTTTAATTCCAGGTTGTAAGGCAACAAAATAGGAAAAATGCCAAGGGGGGTGAATACTTTCACAAGCCACTGTACATCTGTAATTGCTGCCAAAGGTGCTTCCACCAAGTATTTAAAAAAAAAAAATTTTTTAGAAAATGTTCTATACTTTTTCTTTCACTTTGAAAGTGTGGAACAGGTTGTGCAAATCGATTGTGCGATATGGCATTTACATTTTATGTGATAAACTTGGGTCACGTGTTTTTCAATTTGACCTTTTCTGAGATCTCTGCCAAGTAAAGAG
Organism: Coregonus lavaretus; assembly: GCF_964263955.1. Classification (NCBI taxonomy): domain Eukaryota; kingdom Metazoa; phylum Chordata; class Actinopteri; order Salmoniformes; family Salmonidae; genus Coregonus; species Coregonus lavaretus. Next base: position 2,508,313 of record NC_140001.1, read on the forward strand.
AAAAGGAGCCCCCCCCACTTTTACCCCATTGGACATCCATCTGCCAATCAACATTGTCCATCTTCCGTCTCTGAGTGTAGGCTACATCGTTTGTTGCACGGTGTGATCAGATCATTATGGCAAAATATATCTATTAAAATGAAAGGGAAAGACTAGTGAGTGTTCAACATAACGTCCACTTTATAGAATGACAGTTATGGGCTAAAAGGCAAATGTATGTAACAAATGTTTTCATTAGATTGTAGATGTCCTACATTAGCCAGCTGTAAGCGAACCTTTCCTAGCCTAGACACTGATGCAGGCATCTATCAAAAATGTGATTTATGCTCACTGTCCACTTTTTCATTGGGATAGATCAAATATGCTATTATTACATTTGCTATGAGCCTAAATTAAACATTTTCAAATCGGTAGACTATGTTTGACAATCTTTTACAAAATGACGCAGGAGATTTTCGTTTGCAGGCCAGGGCCAGATTTCCTCGAGCGAGCAATAGAATGTGATCATGCAGACACATTTTATAAAATGGAAAAGTATTCTTATATGTTTGCATCAAATGCCCTACTCCTAGGGACGTCAAATGCTCAGCCTGCTGCACAGACCATAAGGACAGTCTAGAGCTCCTGGTAAATTGTGCTTAGGAGCATTTTTTTTATCTCTAAATTGTTTTTCTTTGGAAAAATGCACCAAAAATGCATTTTTTACGTGCATGTCTTTAGTATTTTACAGATAGAAAGATTAAAAAAGTATTTATCCACAATCTGCTCTGGACAAGTCCGGTCCTGGAGTGTCTTAACAAAATGAAACCAAAAATATTTAGACTGACTTCATCCAGTGTCCAGAAAAAAAAGTGCACATATTTAATGAATATCACCTCATTTGCATATTTTAATAACATATTTTATAAAATGTTTAATATATTTGTGTCTATATTCAACTGGTAAAAGTGTATTGTTATATGATTAAGGGGGAACAAATTACCCTATGAGGGTGTGGTGCCTGAAAAATGTGCTGTGATTGATTTATTTTGATGATATGCCAGAAATCAACAAAACGTGTTTGCCCTCCTTGTGTATTGGTTCTACACTGAGTCTACAAACACCTGCTCTTTCCATGACATAGACTGACCAGGTGAATCCAGGTGAAAGCTATGATCCCTTATTGAAAGCACTTGTTAAATCCACTTCAAATCAGTGTAGATGAAGGGGAGGAGACTGGTTAAAGGAGGATTTTTAAGCCTTGAGACAATTGAGACATTTTTACATTTACATTTACGTCATTTAGCAGACGCTCTTATCCAGAGCGACTTACAAATTGGTGCATTCACCTTATAGCCAGTGGGACAACCATTTTTTCTTCTTTTTTTTTTTGTGGGGTAAGGGGGGGGGGGTAGTAGGATTACTTTATACTATTCCAGGAATGCCACCTTTAGAGCACAGCATTGTTCTGCCTGGTTTCCAGAGCATTGAAAGAGAGAAATGAAATACAGTTAAAAGGCGTGTTGTGTTGGGTGACGTGCTGAAGTCTGATGAAAACTGACAGATGGTTGTGTTTATGAGTCCCCTCGTGTTCTTGCATGGGCAGTAAGCCAGCGTGCGTTTTCCTCCTTCCTTGGCAGAGATCTCCGAAAAGGTCAAATTATGAACCACAAGCCAAAAGTATCACATAAAAAGGTATATGCCATATCGCACAATCGATTGGACTTCCCGAATGTAGAATGTTCGCTGTGACAGAAAGTCTATTTTTTTTTTTTTTGTAGATTTTCCCCTTTAATTCCTTTTTAGATGACATTTTAAGGCAGCAAAATGTGACAACTGTGTAAGAGGTGTGTAGACTTTCACTAGGCCCTGCAAATGTTTTCATCTCCCTTCAATGTTGAACATGTTCTTCATCTTAACTCCACCCACTGCGCTGTGATTGGCCAGGTCCATCGTGTCTTCTCCAATGGCGTGGCTGGCCTGGAAGGGACTATTCAGCGGGGGGACAGCGTCCTGTCCATCAACGGCAGAAGCTTGGAGGGGACATCCCACGGAGAAGCCCTGTCCTGTCTCCACCAGGCTAGACTGTCCACTCAGGCCCTGGTGGTCCTTCACAGGGGGAAGGACAGTGAAAGACAGATGTCCCCGAGACACCATGACCTGTCCCACCACATAGGACGAAGCTACTCCCTGGGGTGCAGAGAGAACGGGCCTGAGACGGCTAGACCAGGTATGGGACTGGGACTGGGGGGGACAGTAATGTGGTCCTCTGTAGCTCAGCTGGTAGAGCACGGCGCTTGTAACGCCAAGGTAGTGGGTTCAATCCCCGGGACCACCCATACACAAAAAAAATGTATGCACGCATGACTGTAAGTCGCTTTGGATAAAAGCGTCTGCTAAATGGCATATTATTATTATTATTATTATTATTATTAATCCAGAGGACACTTGCACTGTAGAGGTAGAGGAGAGAATAGAGGAGATTGTCTGTGAAATTGAGAAGTAATGCATTTGTAAGCCATTTTGCATGTACATTAAAGGTAATATGCAGACGTTTTTATCTCAATGTCAAATGATTTCTGAGTAACAATTAAGTACCTTACTGTGATTGTTTTACAATTAAAATGGTCAAAAATAAATCAAAATAGCTTCTTAGCAAAGAGCAATTTCTCAAGTAAGAATTCTGCTAGGACTGTCTGGGAGTGGTCTGAATGGGGAGGGGAAAACTGAAAACTATCTGAAATTTTGAAAGAGTTTTGGAACTCTTTCTAATTGGGCTATTGACTAATTTACCTCCTGGTGATGTCACCAGTTAGGACAAAACTCCATCCCACCAAAATAGGCTGAAATTTCAGGTGGTCTTTTCAAACAGCTCTTACACTAAAAGGACATTATCATCATTTTCACAATTTCACAGTATTACTCCAACCTCATAGTGTGGAAATATATATAAAACACAGGAAAATCATGTTTTTGACTGCACTGGGCCTTTAACCAAAAATATATATATATACAGTGGGGAGAACAAGTATTTGATACACTGCCGATTTTGCAGGTTTTCCTACTTACAAAGCATGTAGAGGTCTGTAATTTTTATCATAGGTACACTTCAACTGTGAGAGACGGAATCTAAAACAAAAATCCAGAAAATCACATTGTATGATTTTTAAGTAATTAATTAGCATTTTATTGCATGACATAAGTATTTGATCACCTACCAACCAGTAAGAATTCCGGCCCTCCCCACTGTATGTGCCATGTGCAAAGAAAAAAAACATTATGTCAACTAAAGGCTTGGTTAAAGCCCTGGGTAGATTAAATTGAACAGTTCCCATTTCTGTTAACGGTTTTGCTCGGAGAAACACAAACAACAGTCTAGTATAGTTTAGTAAAGAGAAGAACCCTTAAGACACACACAGACACACTCTGAGAGCGTGAGTATTACCAAGCCCCTGTCCTGTCCTGTCCTGTCTGATCCTGTCTTGTCGGAAGATGTTGTGTGGGAGCCGCCCGAGGACAGTGAGTCAGTCAGGGACAAACTTGTCTGGGCTAGTTCTCTCCTCTCCCAACCCTTATCCAACGGCTAGTCCTCTCTTCTCCTCTCCCAACCCTAACCCTTATCCAACGGCTAGTCCTCTCCTCTCCTCGCCCAACCCTAAACCTTATCCAACGGTTAGTCCTCTCCTCTCCTCTCCCAACCCTAACCCTTATCCAACGGCTAGTCCTCTCCCAACCCTAACCCTTACCCAACGGCTAGACCTCTCCTCTCCTCTCCTCTCCCAACCCTAACCCTTATCCAACGGCTAGTCCTCTCCTCTCCTCTCCCAATCCTAACCCTTATCCAATGGCTAGTCCTCTCCTCTCCCAATCCTAACCTCAAAATCCAGAAAATCACATTGTATGATTTTTAAGTAAATCATTTGCATTTTATTGCATGACATAAGTATTTGATACATCAGAAAAGCAGAACTTAATATTTGGTACAGAAACCTTTGTTTGCAATTATAGAGATCATACGTTTCCTGTAGGTCTTGACCAGGTTTGCACACACTGCAGCAGGGATTTTGGCCCACTTCTCCATACAGACCTTCTCCAGATCCTTCAGGTTTCGGGGCTGTCGCTGGGCAATACGGACTTTCAGCTCCCTCCAAAGATTTTCTATTGGGTTCAGGTCTAGAGACTGGCTAGGCCACTCCAGGACCTTGAGATGCTTCTTACACTCCTTAGTTGCCCTGGCTGTGTGTTTCGGGTCGTTGTCATGCTGGAAGACCCAGCCACGACCCATCTTCAATGCTCTTACTGAGGGAAGGAGGTTGTTGGCCAAGATCTCGTGATACATGGCCCCATCCATCCTCCCCTCAATACGGTGCAGTCGTCCTGTCCCCTTTGCAGAAAAGCATCCCCAAAGAATGATGTTTCCACCTCCATGCTTCACGGTTGGGATGGTGTTCTTGGGGTTGTACTCATCCTTCTTCTTCCTCCAAACACGGCGAGTGGAGTTTAGACCAAAAAGCTCAATTTTTGTCTCATCAGACCACATGACCTTCTCCCATTCCTCCTCTGGATCATCCAGATGGTCATTGGCAAACTTCAGACGGGCCTGGACATGCGCTGGCTTGAGCAGGGGGACCTTGCGTGCGCTGCAGGATTTTTAATCCATGACGGCGTAGTGTGTTACTAATGGTTTTCTTTGAGACTGTGGTCCCAGCTCTCTTCAGGTCATTGACCAGGTCCTGCCGTGTAGTTCTGGGCTGATCCCTCACCTTCCTCATGATCATTGATGCCCCACGAGGTGAGATCTTGCATGGAGCCCCAGACCGAGGGTGATTGACCATCATCTTGAACTTCTTCCATTTTCTAATAATTGCGCCAACAGTTGTTGCCTTCTCACCAAGCTGCTTGCCTATTGTCCTGTAGCCCATCCCAGCCTTGTGCAGGTCTACAATTTTATCCCTGATGTCCTTACACAGCTCTCTGGTCTTGGCCATTGTGGAGAGGTTGGAGTCTGTTTGATTGAGTGTGTGGACAGGTGTCTTTTATACAGGTAACGAGTTCAAACAGGTGCAGTTAATACAGGTAATGAGTGGAGAACAGGAGGGCTTCTTAAAGAAAAACTAACAGGTCTGTGAGAGCCGGAATTCTTACTGGTTGGTAGGTGATCAAATACTTATGTCATGCAATAAAAAGCAAATTAATTACTTAAAGATCATACAATGCGATTTTCTGGATTTTTGTTTTAGATTCCGTCTCTCACAGTTGAAGTGTACCTATGATAAAACTTACAGACCTTTACATGCTTTGTAAGTAGGAAAACCTGCAAAATCGTCAGTGTATCAAATACTTGTTCTCCCCACTGTATATATATATATTTTTTTTGTCATTTAGCAGACGCTCTTATCCAGAGGGACTTACAGGAGCAATTAGGGTTAAGTGCCTTGCTCAAGGGCACATCGACAGATTTTTCACCTAGTCGGCTCGGGGATTAGAACCAGCGACCTTTCGGTTACTGGCACAACGCTCTTAACCACAAACGTATTATCATTAATGATTTTAATACATATAATCACACTCCAGTTCCTATAGTGGCCCTGTATGGCTCAGTTGGCAGAGCATGGCGCTTGCAACGCCAGGAATGTGGGTTCAATTCCCGGGACCACCCTTACGTAAAATATATGCACGTGTGACTGTAAGTCGCTTTGGAAAAAAGCGTCTGCTAAATAGCATATATTTATTATATTACATGACTATTCATGCTATAAAATAGAATTGTTTGGTATTGTTTACCTGTGTGTGTTCCAGTGGAGGTGGGTTCTGACGGGATTCTGAGGGCGGAGCTCCTGAAGACGTCAGCTGGTCTGGGCTTCAGTCTGGAGGGGGGCAAAGCCTCGGTGCATGGAGACCGCCCCCTCAACGTCAAACGAGTCTTCAAAGGTCAGCACACACACACACACACACACACACACACACACACACACACACACACACACACTCACACTCACACTCACACTCACACTCACACACACACACACACACACACACACACTCACACACACACACACACACACACACCTCAGTCTCTATTTCCCATGGTGAATGTAGTGTGCGCTCTAGGTGAGGGTTTCTTTAACTCTGCTAGTAGATACCATACCCCCCCCCCCCTCCCCGGGTGCACGTTTTGGGTTTTGCCCTAGCACTACACAGCTGATTCAAATAACCAACTCATCATCAAGCTTAGATTATTTGAATCAACTGTGTAGTGCTGTGTCAAATCGGAGGGCCTGTTGTCTGGACCTCTGGCAGTCTCTATGGGGATGCCACAGGGTTCAATTCTCGGGCCGACTCTTTTCTCTGTGTATATCAATGATGTCGCTCTTGCTGCTGGTGACTCTCAGATCCGCAGACGACACCATTTTGTATACATCTGGACCTTCATTGGACACTGTGTGGCACCCGCCCACCTGACTAGAATCACTACTCTCGACGGGTCTGACCTAGAGTATGTGGACAACTACAAATACCTAGGTGTCTGGTTAGACTGTAAACTCTCCTTCCAGACTCACATTAAGAATCTCCAATCCAAAGTTAAATCTAGAATCGGCTTCCTATTTCGCAACAAAGCCTCCTTCACTCATGCTGCCAAACATGCCCTCGTAAAACTGACTATCCTACCGATCCTTGACTTTGGCGATGTCATTTACAAAATAGCTTCCAACACTCAACTCAGCAAATTGGATGTAGTCTATCACGGTGCCATCCGTTTTGTCTCCAAAGCCCCATATACTACCCACCACTGTGACCTGTACGCTCTTGTTGGCTGGCCCTCACTACATATTCGTCGCCAAACAGGACTGAGTTTGGGAAACCCTGATCGAGGCAGTATGTTTCTTCATGACTGGGCTTGTGGGCTCAGTCAGTATCGGTCCATGCTCACCAGATGGCGCCAGTGACCAGTATGCTAGTCAGAACAGGCAGGGTCAGTGAGTTGTCTGCCAACACATCATCACAAAGAGGAGAGGAGAGGAGAGGAGAGGAGAGGAGAGGAGAGGAGAGGAGAGGAGAGGAGAGGAGAGGAGAGGAGAGGAAGTGCAGTCAGGTATCTATTACAACATGTTTCATAGAGCCACAACCAAAGTCCTTAAACTGCTCCTCTGTGTAAATACAAGGTGTGTTCATTCAACTTATGGGTAACATTTTACTTAAAGGGATAGTTCAGGATTTTGGCAATTTTTATGTCTCTGCATCAAGTATGAAGGAAGTTAGAGGTAGTTTAGCGATGCCAATGCTAACTAGCGTTAGCGCAATGGCTGGAATCTATGGGTATCTGCTAGCATAACACTAGTTAGCAACTTCCTTCAGACTGCACACATAAAAATGGGATCCACACGTTCATCAGACTCTAGGGAAGTAGATAAAGGTCTTCATTGCCAAAATCCTGAAGTATCCCTTTAAAGCCAAGAAGTATTATGATGCCCACATATAATACATTATAAGACTTGTCATAAGCATGCACAGTATAACCCCTTATATTGTCTTATTATCATGTCATAATGATCCTGACTAACCATGTTCTCCTCCCATCCTCTAGGTGGCGCTGCGGAGCTGTCGCGGGTTGTGGACGTGGGGGACGAGGTTCTGGAGGTGAACGGGCACTCGCTGCAGGGCCTCATGCACTACGACGCCTGGAACATCATCAAGACCGCCAGCGAAGGCCCCGTGCAGCTTGTCATCAGGAAAGCGCGGACCTCTGTATGACTCAACAGAGATATATATATCGACTGGACATAATGTACATATTTTAAAGAACTCATGTGTCAGCTTGGTTGACATATAACCCAGGACCTCTGTATGACCGACATCCAACAGAAATATCTCATAGAATGAATATGTCAGCTTGGTTGACATACAATGGCTAAACATAAAGGGTGAAACCCAGGATTTCTGTATGGCCGATGGACTAGACAGACATATCTTACACAACTCATATGTCAGCCAAGGTGACATATAACTACAATGGCTTAATGTCACTATTTTTTACATAGTCTAATGAGACAGACAGACATGTTGGGCAGACATTGCAGGGTTATTTTTTTTTTCCCTGAGTAAATTTAGTCCGGGATGGATGTATGACATACAAAACCAGATCATGGAATGACAGAAGCGTGTGTTCTTTTGTACGAGAACAAGAGAGACTTTCAGTTGTTTTACTTTTGTACTTTTCTATGGTGTCTCTTTGTGATGGTGTTTTTAATATCTCTGACCTACTCAGGCGGTGGTGCTGTACTGTACTGTGCTGTGCAGGATTGCATCTGTGATCAATATACAGTACATAGTATAGTTTAGTATAGTTTAGCATTGTATAGCGGCTGTAGAGTATATTGCATAGTTTAGTATAACTACTGTTGTTCTTAGTTTTACTCTGGATTTTAGAAGAGGACAAACATGCAGTCACAACCACTTGTTCATATAAAATCATATCAAACATGCAAATAATAATAAGAATAATCAAAGGACTGTTGTTTTGTTTTGCTGTTAGCATCAATGCTAGCTGGGTATGTACTACTAATAGACTGTGTCTTGTACAATAAGCTCAATAAGACTTTAATACTGTCCTACAAAGGCAAAACGCAGTAACTACGTTTGATTTTTTACTGCAAAATCTGACTTCAAAGTATTTTTATGTCTAAACAGCAATTTCTGATACTCCATGATATATTCTGATAAACTGGCTTGTTCTTGTGTCAGGAAACTAAATACCACATTAATCAGATAATATACCTGACCATTACAACATATCAAAGATGTACTGCGTTTTGCAGCAAACGGGTTTTATTTTCCTCTGGAAATGTGGTTATTATTTTAGGAATAATATGAAATTGTCACTTTGCCTTTCAAAGTTTTACTCCTTATTTGAACCAACCCTATTATCTGTCATCCTGTATCTGTCACCCTGTATCTGTCAGCCTCGTTCTGTCATCCTGTATCTGTCACCCTGTATCTGTCAGCTTGTATCTGTCATCCTGTATCTGTCAGCCTGTTTCTGTCAGCCTGTATCTGTCACCCTGTATCTGTCACCCTGTATCTGTCATCCTGTATCTGTCAGCCTGTATCTGTCACCCTGTATCTGTCAGCTTGTATCTGTCATCCTGTATCTGTCAGCCTGTTTCTGTCACCCTGTATCTGTCACCCTGTATCTGTCACCCTGTATCTGTCACCCTGTATCTGTCACCCCAAATCTGTCACCCTGTATCTGTCACCCTTTATCTGTCACCCTGTATCTGTCAGCCTGTATCTGTCACCCTGTATCTGTCACCCTGTATCTGTCACCCTGTAACTGTCAGTCTCTGTCTGTCACCCTGTATCTGTCAGCCTGTATCTGTCAGCCTCTATCTTGTCACCTAACTCGTCACACTGACCAAATGTGATACCTACCTGTGTCAGAGCCTCATGTCATACCAGCTCCTTGGAAGATTGTATTTGAAAGCTGAGTTGGATTAGTTCTACAGTATTAGTCTACATGTAGTTGCATTGTACGGTACTTGAAATGTGCATGTATAGCCTGAATATTGCTTTCCAGTCCACTGCGCTAAACCTGGTATTTTACACTGAACCAAAATATAAACATGTTTCATGAGCTGAAATAAAAGATCCCAGAAATGTTCCATACGCACAAAAAGCTTATTTCTCTCAAATTGTGTGCACAAATTTGTTTACATCCTTGTTAATGAGCATTTCTCCTTTGCCAAGATAATCCCATCCACCTGACAGGTGTGGCATATCAAGAATCTGATTAAACAGTATGATCATTACACAGGTGCACCTTGTGCTGGGGACAACAAAAGGCCTCTCTAAAATGTGCAGTTTTGTCACACAACACAATGCCACAGATGTTTTGAGGGAGCGTGCAATTGGCATGCTGACTGCAGGAATGTCCACCAGAGCTGTTTCCAGATAATTGAATGTTTTTTCTCTACCATAAGCCACCTCCAATGTAATTTTTTAGAATTTGGCAGTACGTTCAACCGACCTCACAACCGCAGACCATGTGTAACCACGCCAGCCCAGGACCTCCACATCCAGCTTCTTCACCTGCGGGATCGTCGCGGGGGACGGGACGCTGAGGATTATTTCTGTCTGTAATAAAACCCTTTTGTGGGGAAAAACTCATTCTGATTGGCTGGGCCTGGCTCCCCAGTGGGTGAGCCTATGCCCTCCCAGGCCCACCCCATGGCTGTGCCCCTGCCCAGTCATGTGAAATCCATAGATTAGGGCCTAATTTATTTATTTCTATTGACTGGTTTTCTTATATGAACTGGAACTCAGTAACATCTTTGAAATTGTTTGCATGTTGCATTTATATTTTTGTTCAGTATGAAAAAGAAGACATTTTTGATGAGCAGAAATGTTTTTCTAAATAATAGATTTTAATGATAAAGTGTGGAGTGCTTTGACGCTTTCCACTTGATCCATATTTATTTTAAGGCTAACATCAGTTTAGTTTTTAATCTGAAGTACCACGGCACACCATTGATGTAATGTGTCTTACGGTTAAAGGTATTTGAAGACACATTATAGCCACAGGTGATTTCCATTTAGTTTTCTCTGAAATAACCTGACGTCACACCATTCATGTGACATGTCTTATGGTAAAGTTGTAACGTGGTTCAAGGCGTGATTTCCTAAGTAGTTGGTATTCAGACTTCCCTTATGGAGTTGCACAACAGGCTTTGCAGGCGTGGTTTCCTTGCGCGTGCTGAATAAATGTAAGTCAACTGCAAAAAAAAAAAAAAAAAACACTTGCTGGCCAATAGATTTTCGCATGGAGTTTTCATTCGATAGGGTTTTCAGTACATTTTATCTTAAGCCATCCCTTTAAATACGGTGTACCTTTAATTTGAATTTAATCGACAGACTCACTAGAATGCATGGATGAATGAAACAAAGATATGTAAATACACTGAGTGTACAAAACATTAGGAACACCTTCCTAATATTGAGTTGCACCCCCTTTTGCCCTCAGAACAGCCACAATTAGTCGGGGCATTGACTCAAGTTGGCTGGATGTCCTTGGGTGATGGACCATTGTTGATACACACGGGAAACTGTTGAGCATGGAAAACCCAGCAGCGTTGCAGTTCCTGATACAAACCGGTGCGCCTGGCACCTACTACCATACCCCGTTCAAAGGCACTTCAATATTTTGTCTTGCCCATTCACCATCTGAATGGCACACATACACAATCCATGTCTCAATTGTCTCAAGGCTTAAAAATCCTTCTTTAACCTGTCTCCTCCCCTTCATCTACACTGATTTGAAGTGGATTTAACAGGTGACATCAATAAGGGATCATAGCTTTCACCTGGATTCACCTGGTTAGTCAATGTCATGGAACAGGGAGAACAGTGTACAATAGTAGAAGACCCTCTATACCCTCTTCTATTACACACACACACACACACGCACACACACACACACACACACACACACACACACACACGCACACACACACACACACACACACATTTATTCTGTAACATTTCCAGATCTGACCATGGAACTGTGTGACGACACACATAGCCAAGTACTGCGCCATGCGTCGGCTTCAAGCTGTTACGGCTTGGTCTGCGCTCCTCTCCGTAAACCATTTAACTAGTCTACACGTCTCGGCTTCAAGCTGTCACGGCTTGGTCTGCGCTCCTCTCCGTAAACCATTAAACTAGTCTACACGTCTCGGCTTCAAGCTGTCACGGCTTGGTCTGCGCTCCTCTCCGTAAACCATTCAACTAGTCTACACGTCTCGGCTTCAAGCTGTCACGGCTTGGTCTGCGCTCCTCTCCGTAAACCATTTAACTAGTCTACACGTCTCGGCTTCAAGCTGTCACGGCTTGGTCTGCGCTCCTCTCCGTAAACCATTCAACTAGTCTACACGTCTCGGCTTCAAGCTGTCACGGCTTGGTCTGCGCTCCTCTCCGTAAACCATTTAACTAGTCTACACGTCTCGGCTTCAAGCTGTCACGGCTTGGTCTGTGCTCCTCTCCGTAAACCATTCAACTAGTCTACACGTCTCGGCTTCAAGCTGTCACGGCTTGGTCTGCGCTCCTCTCCGTAAACCATTCAACTAGTCTACACGTCTCGGCTTCAAGCTGTCACGGCTTGGTCTGCGCTCCTCTCCGTAAACCATTCAACTAGTCTACACGTCTCGGCTTCAAGCTGTCACGGCTTGGTCTGCGCTCCTCTCCGTAAACCATTCAACCAGCCTACACGTCTCAGCTTCAAGCTGTCACGGCTTGGTCTGTGCTCCTCTCCGTAAACCATTTAACTAGTCTACACGTCCTCTCTATATGATCAACCGTTACTAATGATCCTCAGCAAACAACTACACGACCGTGATGAAGGTCAATGAAACAATGTCATTATATGGAATGATAATGTAGGCTATAAAAACTGTATGGAATGATAATGTAGGCTATACAAACTGTATGGAATGATAATGTAGGCTATACAAACTGAAGGGAACTAACGGTAAATATTCAATGTAATTAATGTGTTGTTATTAGGCCTACTGACGGTCGATACTGATGGTGGCTAATATTTAACATGATAGAAATAGAAATCGGATAAAGTCAGCCTATAATTAAGACATTAGAGAGACCATCAATGCAAGTTAAAAGGCCTTATATTTTAAATTGTGCATAATGTCACAGCATTTCATGACTGTGGGAAAGTCGATATGTTGATATGTTTCAGTTTTCTGCCATATGACTCCCAGCCAACGTGACAGAGCTTGAGAGGATCTCAAGAGAAGAACGGGAGAAACTCCCCAAATACCAGTGTCCCAAGCTTATAGCGTCATGCCCAAGAAGACATGTGGAAAAAATCAAGGGGTCTGAATACTTTCCGAATGCACTGTATATAATATATACTGTATATATTTCCTATATTGTAATATAATACTTTTTTGTATGTATTTCTATTATATTTTTTGCTTCCTGTTGGGCCCCCCACGGGTAAACACCTGCATTAATCCGGCCCTGAGCAGCACTTTCATTCACAGGGTGATTAGTCCCCTGTAGCTCAGTTGGTAGAGCATGGCGTTTGCAACGCCAAGGTTGTGGGTTTGATTCCCACGGGGGGCCAGTATGAAAAATGTATGCACTCACTTAACTGTAAGTCGCTCTGGATAAGAGCGTCTGCTAAATGACTAAAATGTCAAATTAATCTTGGGTTCATCGTCTGTTGGAGCTTTACAGTAGAATCTATAACAGTAGTGTCTCCTCCCGCTCCCCCCCTCCGGCTTTACAGTAGAATCTATAACAGTAGTGTCTCCTCCCGCTCCCCCCTCCGGCGTTCGACGTCGCTGGTCTACTAACCACCGGTCCTGGTAACCATCATTACGCGCACCTGGTAACCGTCATTACGCGCACCTGGTAACCGTCATTACGCGCACCTGGTAACCGTCATTACGCGCACCTGGTAACCATCATTACGCGCACCTGGTAACCATCATTACGCGCACCTGGTAACCATCATTACGGGCACCTGGTAACCATCATTACGCGCACCTGGTAACCATCATTACGCACACCTGGTAACCATCATTACGGGCACCTGGTAACCATCATTACGCGCACCTGGTAACCATCATTACGCGCACCTGGTAACCATCATTACGCGCACCTGGTAACCATCATTACGCGCACCTGGTAACCATCATTACGCGCACCTGGTAACCATCATTACGGGCACCTGGTAACCATCACTACGCGCACCTTGTAACCATCATTACGCGCACCTGGTAACCATCATTACGGGCACCTGGTAACCATCATTACGCGCACCTGGTAACCATCATTACGCGCACCTGGTAACCATCATTACGCGCACCTGGTAACCATCATTACGCGCACCTGGTAACCATCATTACGGGCACCTGGTAACCATCATTACGCGCACCTGGTAACCATCATTACGCGCACCTGGTAACCATCATTACGGGCACCTGGTAACCATCATTACGCGCACCTGGTAACCATCATTACGCGCACCTGGTAACCATCATTACGCGCACCTGGCAACCATCATTACGCGCACCTGGTAACCATCATTACGGGCACCTGGTAACCATCATTACGCGCACCTGGTAACCATCATTACGCGCACCTGGTAACCATCATTACGGGCACCTGGTAACCATCATTACGGGCACCTGGTAACCATCATTACGCGCACCTGGCAACCATCATTACGCGCACCTGGTAACCATCATTACGGGCACCTGGTAACCATCATTACGCGCACCTGGTAACCATCATTACGCGCACCTGGTAACCATCATTACGGGCACCTGGTAACCATCATTACGGGCACCTGGTAACCATCATTACGCGCACCTGGTAACCATCATTACGCGCACCTGGTAACCATCATTACGCGCACCTGGTAACCATCATTACGCGCACCTGGTAACCATCATTACGCGCACCTGGTAACCATCATTACGGGCACCTGGTAACCATCATTACGGGCACCTGGTAACCATCATTACGCGCACCTGGTAACCATCATGACGCGCACCTGGTAACCATCATGACGCGCACCTGGTAACCATCATTACGCGCACCTGGTAACCGTCATTACGCGCACCAGGTAACCATCATTACGCGCACCTGGTAACCATAATTTCGCACACCTGGTAACCATCATTACGGTCATGTGGTGAGGTTAGACACTGTGGATGACTCATGGGTGTCCATGGGAGAGTTTGTGGGCAGGATTACAGTATTCTGAAGAAAAGCTAACTCAACATATAGCTAACGTAATCCACATTTAGAAGGAAGATGGGCCACTATGAACAACAGAATGACTCATGTCTCATTACTACTGATTGTCTCCTCAGTTTGGTCTCATGTCATTCATTACTACTGATTTTGTATGTATTTCTATTATATTTTTTGCTTCCTCTTGGGCCCCCCACGGGTAAACATCTGCATTAATCCGGCCCTGAGCAGCACTTTCATTCACAGGGTGATTAGTCCCGTGTAGCTCAGTTGGTAGAGCATGGCGTTTGCGACACCAGGGTTGTGGGTTCGATTCCCACGGGGGGCCAGAATGAAAATGTATGCACTCACTAACTGTAAGTCACTCTGGATAAGAGCGTCTGCTAAATGATTAAAATGTCAAATGATACTTACTTTAAAAAACTAAAACAAAACCTGGCTGCTTAGCATACTTCACTGCCTGCTGATGGGCCCTCAACTGTGGATGGGTTTTCCATCTGTATTCAGTCTGGTTAGGTTTATACTACGACAACACACTTGGCCCAATGATCACCTGGTAACCGTCATTACGCGCACCTGGTAACCATCATTACGCGCACCTGGTAACCATCATTATGCGCACCTGGTAACCATCATTACGTGCACCTGGTAACCATCATTACGCGCACCTGGTAACCGTCATTACGCGCACCTGGTAACCGTCATTACGCGCACCTGGTAACCATCATTACGCGCACCTGGTAACCGTCATTACGCGCACCTGGTAACCATCATTACGCGCACCTGGTAACCATCATTACGTGCACCTGGTAACCATCATTACGCGCACCTGGTAACCATCATTACGCGCACCTGGTAACCGTCATTACGCGCACCTGGTAACCATCATTACGCGCACCTGGTAACCATCATTACGTGCACCTGCGCTTCATCATGAGGCACACCTGGACTCCATTACCTCCCCTTTATCTGGCACTCCCTTAGGTTCTTTCCCCAGGTAGTGTTGTTTCAAGACGCTCCTCTTATGTAATCGGAACTAAAAACGTAATCCACATTTAGAAGGAAGATGGGCCACTATGAACAACAGAATGACTCATGTCTCATTACTACTGATTTTGAATGTATTTTTATTTTATTTTTTGCTTCCTCTTGGGCCCCCCACGGGTAAACACCTGCATTAATCCGGCCCTGAGCAGCACTTTCATTCACAGGGTGATTAGTCCCGTGTAGCTCAGTTGGTAGAGCATGGCGTTTGCTACGCCAGGGTTGTGGGTTCGATTCCCACGGGGGGCCAGTATGAAACATTTATGCACTCACTAACTGTAAGTCACTCTGGATAAGAGCGTCTGCTAAATGATTAAAATGTCAAATGATACTTACTTTAAAAAACTAAAACAAAACCTGGCTGCTTAGCATACTTCACTGCCTGCTGATCAACTGTGGATGGGTTTTCCATCTGTATTCAGTCTGGTTAGGTTTATACTACCAGAACACACTTGGCCCAATGATCAATCCACAAGCAGTTGTCTCTGAACATTCACACAGCTTCAATATGTTTTCTGCAAACTGATTTGATATCAATACCGAATCATAAAATGCAACATATTGATGCCCCATCACTAATGAGTGAATGTATCATAGTATAGACCATGAATTAACTATGACATTGGTGCCTGTAGAGAAGTAAAGTAGTTTAACCTGAGGGTTGTTGATCGGGGTCATCTTTACACCTCACCTTTTATCTACAGCCCAAAATGTCTTTGGTGTTTGGAATATAGTGTATTGCATTGGGTTGAGTAGAAAGTGAATTTACATTTAAGTCATCTTATCCAGAGCGACTTACAGTTAAGTGAGTGCATACATTATTTTTTTATTTTTCATACTGGTTTCCCTGTGGGAATCGAACCCACAACCCTGGCGTTGCAAACGCCATGCTCTACCAACTGAGCTACATCCCTGCCGGCCATTCCCTCCCCTACCCTGGACGACGCTGGGCCAATTGTGCGCCGCCCCATCGGTCTCCCGGTCATGGCCGGCTACGACAGAACCAGGATTTCTAGTGGCACAGCTAGCACTGCGATGCAGAGCCTTAGACCACTGCGCAACTCGGGAGGCCCACGGTCCCCCATGAAATAACACCGTATATAGATTCTACAGACCCCAGTGAGTAATGCCAACCCCACTTTTACATTGGCACATAGAATATAAACCAGTATGTAATTCATATACAGTGTATTGCGTTGCAGTGAATGGAGTAAGGAGTCACCAGCACTCTGTATTAAACCCGTTGGTCAGCACGAGACCAATTTAAGTTTTTCAGACTCTATGGAGTAATTCTAATTAGATATGGTTGTATTTGATTAAAAGTGTATTTCTTTAAATCTATCCTATACAATAGTTCCCAACATGCTAGTATGTGTGTACACTTTCTAAAGAAACGCTGGTATAAATAATACAAAAATTAAAAATTAAAGTATGTCAAATTATCCGTTGATTTTTTTCAAAGGTGGTTGCAATGCTGTGAAAAAACAGTTGTGCTGCACTAGAGCGCTAAAACAATCGATATACCCGAAGTTTAGAATGTCTTTGCAGGGGGACTCTTATTTTGAAGAGAAAAGAAACGGCGTTCTTGCTGCCAGCATAATGTCCTGCTGCTAGGAGAACGGTAATTGTGTAGTCAACACACAAGGGCTATAGAAAGAGGGAAGTGCTCTTTAGACGGGTGACGTTGGAGAAAATCCCACCGTGACGTGTAAGGACCTGTCACATTATATAAAGGCAGAGATCGGCTCCTTGCTATTATTATCTTGTGTATCAACAACAAGACATAGTGTACCTACTGCTGTCTAGGGGTCACACTGAGTTATAGCCTATTCAGAGCTATACAGCGAAACGCATCCATGAAGCTCGAATCGAGAAAATCCTCAATGAAGAGGACTGAGAGCCAGAAAGAGACCGTACCAAACAAAGGTAAGCAACATTTGACTGACTTATCTCTAGTTATAGTCCTATTGACTAATTTTCCTGAATAAATGTCGCCTTCCTCTGTCCACCGGTATCTCTTGTAGGCTATGTAGCTAAAATACTTTTATTTCCTGGGTTTTCAGATCAGAAAGCCATCATTGAGTGTGCGCAACAGCTGCGTAAAATCGGAGACCTCTTCAACCTGAAATACATCCTGGCGGATATGCGAGCTAAGATCTCAACGGATCCGAAAGTCAAGTGAAATGGATACAGTAGCTGACTGATGGTAAAGTGGATGGAAATCGGATCATTATGCCTTAACAACAGGTCACTTGTTGCGTTCGTTGCAATGTGAAGAGTTTGTTATAATAACGCCAAGACAATGCGGACCTCACACGCCCGTGCCCGGAGCTAGACTGCTCTCGACCGGAGTATCTTTCTGGACGCTCCTTCAACAAAGACTGGCTTTTTACGCCTTGCGTCCCGGGACGCAGGTGGGTATTTGTCCACGAAGTCTAAGAGATGTATACCACCACACAATTGGAATATTTAGGCCGGGGGAAATGAAGATGGGTCGGGAAGCCGGAACAGAACATTCAGAGAAAAGAGAAGACAGGATAGCTAACCAACATGTAGCCTAAAAGAGAGACTGAGTATCATAATATATCTTATTTTTTGTTATACTTCGCAGATGATTAAATGTTTGATTCTAATGGTCGGGGGTTTTTATGCTGTCTTTTTAAAAAGTTTGTTTGGGTGATCGATATTTGCTGATTGTTTGAAAATAATGTCAATAAATGTTTTTATTTATTCCATTGTCATCAACATATGTTTTTTTTTCTTCGTTCCTATATTTCACCCGATATCTGGGTACTTCTGTTGATATCTGTGGAGGTTAGAGGACACACAAACACTTTGGTTTGGAATAGGAAGCATAACTGCCCTCAACCCCCACCTAGTCCTCAAACTGTCAACAGTAACAGTGGTGAGCAATCCCATGTCATTAAACTGACTGGCAGGGGGACCATCCAACACCAGTTTCACCCATGTGACCTGATGATGCGGTTATCATTCACTCCTATGTCTGAAAATAGTTTGTTTGCAATCTATTTGACCTTTGGAAACTTGAAGCAGTGTTTAAAAGGAACTCAAATACTGTATTTGTTTGCTCAGACAACTCTTCAATGTCGTCAACTCTTCAATGTCTGCACTCTTTTAGGGTGTTTTCACATATAGTCCTCTATAAAGTGAACTGGGGTAAAAAATAAAAAATAAATAAAATAACTTAGTTCTCTTTGTATTCAGACTGCCTTTGCCTTTGAATGAGGACTCAACTCTTTTGCCAGTTCACTTCACCTATTTTGTGGACTGAGTCCACTTTGCATTCACATTGCTATGTTTAGAAAGGAACCAAGATCTTTTCCCAACATGCACTCTGGGTTTTTTACAAGCCATTCAATCAGAATGTTTTATCAGACAGCTAGATATACCTACTTACATTTTGGAAGCTAATAGATTGCATTTAATTAAAATATGAGACATAATAATTATAATCAGAGATACTATTAACTTGTATATTTTATTGCTAACAGCAGAAATAGCAATAGAATAACTGCAGAATAAATGATGCCGTAATTGAAAATTGTACAACCAGGGTAGGCTACTGCCCCTTTAAGAGCTAGAAAAGATTTTGTACCCTATGTTGTGATTCTCACCAAATATGTTCTCTTCTCACACTATTCAAACCCCACAATCAATAAACAGCTTATGAAGCTCTCTTAGCCTATAGATCACATATTGTAAACAAATAATCAGAACTAAAAAACCCACATATCTTGGAATTTTTGTGCGTCTTTGACAATCGCTAATCAATATCCAAAAACAGCACACATTTTTTTTCCGCGAACCTGCACGTCATTATCTTCTCTCTTTTGTGGCACCAATGTGAGGGGTTATGGCAGTAGTCTAGTGTGAGGGGTTATGGCAGTAGTCTAGTGTGAGGGGTTATGGCAGTAGTCTAGTGGAAGGGGTTATGGCAGTAGTCTAGTGGGAGGGGTTATGGCAGTAGTCTAGTGTGAGGGGTTATGGCAGTAGTCTAGTGTGAGGGGTTATGGCAGTAGTCTAGTGGGAGGGGTTATGGCAGTAGTCTAGTGGGAGGGGTTATGGCAGTAGTCTAGTGTGAGGGGTTATGGCAGTAGTCTAGTGTGAGGGGTTATGGCAGGGGAAACAGTGTAGCAGTAGTCTAGTGTGAGGGGTTATGGCAGTAGTCTAGTGTGAGGGGTTATGGCAGTAGTCTAGTGTGAGGGGTTATGGCAGTAGTCTAGTGTGAGGGGTTATGGCAGTAGTCTAGCGTGAGGGGTTATGGCAGTAGTCTAGTGTGAGGGGTTATGGCAGTAGTCTAGTGGGAGGGGTTATGGCAGTAGTCTAGTGTGAGGGGTTATGGCAGTAGTCTCGTGTGAGGGGTTATGGCAGTAGTCTAGTGTGAGGGGTTATGGCAGTAGTCTAGTGTGAGGGGTTATGGCAGTAGTCTAGTGGGAGGGGTTATGGCAGTAGTCTAGTGTGAGGGGTTATGGCAGTAGTCTCGTGTGAGGGGTTATGGCAGTAGTCTAGTGTGAGGGGTTATGGCAGTAGTCTAGTGTGAGGGGTTATGGCAGGGGAAACAGTGTTGCAGTAGTCTAGTGTGAGGGGTTATGGCAGTAGTCTAGTGTGAGGTGTTATGGCAGTAGTCTAGTGTGAGGGGTTATGGCAGTAGTCTAGTGTGAGGGGTTATGGCAGGGGAAACAGTGTTGCAGTAGTCTAATGTGAGGGGTTATGGCAGTAGTCTAGTGTGAGGGGTTATGGCAATAGTCTAATGTGAGGGGTTATGGCAGTAGTCTAATGTGAGGGGTTATGGCAGTAGTCTAGTGTGAGGGGTTATGGCAGTAGTCTAGTGTGAGGGGTTATGGCAGTAGTCTAGTGTGAGGGGTTATGGCAGTAGTCTAGTGTGGGGGGTTATGGCAGTAGTCTAGCGTGAGGGGTTATGGCAGTAGTCTAGTGTGAGGGGTTATGGCAGTAGTCTAGCGTGAGGGGTTATGGCAGTAGTCTAGTGTGAGGGGTTATGGCAGTAGTCTAGTGTGAGGGGTTATGGCAGTAGTCTAGTGTGAGGGGTTATGGCAGTAGTCTAATGTGAGGGGTTATGGCAGTAGTCTAGTGTGAGGGGTTAGGGCAGTAGTCTAGTGTGAGGGGTTATGGCAGTAGTCTAGTGTGAGGGGTTATGGCAGGGGAAACAGTGTTGCAGTAGTCTAGTGTGAGGGGTTATGGCAGTAGTCTAGTGGGAGGGGTTATGGCAGTAGTCTAGTGTGAGGGGTTATGGCAGGGGAAACAGTGTTGCAGTAGTCTAGTGTGAGGGGTTATGGCAGTAGTCTAGTGTGAGGGGTTATGGCAGTAGTCTAGTGTGAGGGGTTATGGCAGTAGTCTAGTGTGAGGGGTTATGTCAGTAGTCTAGTGTGAGGGGTTATGTCAGTAGTCTAGTGTGAGGGGTTATGGCAGTAGTCTAGTGTGAGGGGTTATGGCAGTAGTCGAGTGTGAGGGGTTATGGCAGTAGTCTAGTGTGAGGGGTTATGGCAGTAGTCTAGTGTGAGGGGTTATGGCAGTAGTCTAGTGTGAGGGGTTATGGCAGTAGTCTAGTGTGAGGGGTTATGGCAGTAGTCTAGTGTGAGGGGTTATGGCGGGGGAAACAGTGTTGCAGTAGTCTAGTGTGAGGGGTTATGGCAGTAGTCTAGTGTGAGGGGTTATGGCAGTAGTCTAGTGTGAGGGGTTATGGCAGTAGTCTAGTGTGAGGGGTTATGTCAGGGGAAACAGTGCTGCAGTAGTCTAGTGTGAGGGGTTATGGCAGTAGTCGAGTGTGAGGGGTTATGGCAGTAGTCTAGTGTGAGGGGTTATGGCAGTAGTCTAGTGTGAGGGGTTATGGCAGTAGTCTAGTGTGAGGGGTTATGGCAGTAGTCTAGTGTGAGGGGTTATGGCAGTAGTCTAGTGTGAGGGGTTATGGCAGTAGTCTAGTGTGAGGGGTTATGGCAGTAGTCTAGTGTGAGGGGTTATGGCAGTAGTCTAGTGTGAGGGGTTATGGCAGTAGTCGAGTGTGAGGGGTTATGGCAGTAGTCTAGTGTGAGGGGTTATGGCAGTAGTCTAGTGTGAGGGGTTATGGCAGTAGTCTAGTGTGAGGGGTTATGGCAGTAGTCGAGTGTGAGGGGTTATGGCAGTAGTCTAGTGTGAGGGGTTATGGCAGTAGTCTAGTGTGAGGGGTTATGGCAGTAGTCTAGTGTGAGGGGTTATGGCAGTAGTCTAGTGTGAGGGGTTATGGCAGTAGTCTAGTGTGAGGGGTTATGGCAGTAGTCTAGTGTGGGGGGTTATGGCAGTAGTCTAGTGTGAGGGGTTATGGCAGTAGTCTAGTGTGAGGGGTTATGGCAGGGGAAACAGTGTTGCAGTAGTCTAATGTGAGGGGTTATGGCAGTAGTCTAGTGTGAGGGGTTATGACAGTAGTCTAATGTGAGGGGTTATGGCAGTAGTCTAATGTGAGGGGTTATGGCAGTAGTCTAGTGTGAGGGGTTATGGCAGTAGTCTAGTGTGAGGGGTTATGGCAGGGGAAACAGTGTTGCAGTAGTCTAATGTGAGGGGTTATGGCAGTAGTCTAGTGTGAGGGGTTATGGCAGTAGTCTAATGTGAGGGGTTATGGCAGTAGTCTAATGTGAGGGGTTATGGCAGTAGTCTAGTGTGAGGGGTTATGGCAGTAGTCTAGTGTCAGGGGTTATGGCAGTAGTCTAGTGTGAGGGGTTATGGCAGTAGTCTAATGTGAGGGGTTATGGCAGTAGTCTAGTGTGAGGGGTTATGGCAGTAGTCTAGTGTGAGGGGTTATGGCAGTAGTCTAGTGTGAGGGGTTATGGCAGTAGTCTAGTGTGAGGGGTTATGGCAGTAGTCTAGTGTGAGGGGTTATGGCAGTAGTCGAGTGTGAGGGGTTATGGCAGTAGTCTAGTGTGAGGGGTTATGGCAGTAGTCTAGTGTGAGGGGTTATGGCAGTAGTCTAGTGTGAGGGGTTATGGCGGGGGAAACAGTGTTGCAGTAGTCTAGTGTGAGGGGTTATGGCAGTAGTCTAGTGTGAGGGGTTATGGCAGTAGTCTAGTGTGAGGGGTTATGGCAGTAGTCTAGTGTGAGGGGTTATGGCAGTAGTCTAGTGTGAGGGGTTATGTCAGGGGAAACAGTGTTGCAGTAGTCTAGTGTGAGGGGTTATGGCAGTAGTCTAGTGTGAGGGGTTATGGCAGTAGTCTAGTGTGAGGGGTTATGGCAGTAGTCTAGTGTGAGGGGTTATGGCAGTAGTCTAGTGTGAGGGGTTATGGCAGTAGTCGAGTGTGAGGGGTTATGGCAGTAGTCTAGTGTGAGGGGTTATGGCAGTAGTCTAGTGTGAGGGGTTATGGCAGTAGTCTAGTGTGAGGGGTTATGGCAGTAGTCTAGTGTGAGGGGTTATGGCAGTAGTCTAGTGTGAGGGGTTATGGCAGTAGTCTAGTGTGAGGGGTTATGGCAGGGGAAACAGTGTTGCAGTAGTCTAGTGTGAGGGGTTATGGCAGTAGTCTAGTGTGAGGGGTTATGGCAGTAGTCTAGTGTGAGGGGTTATGGCAGTAGTCTAGTGTGGGGGGTTATGGCAGTAGTCTAGTGTGAGGGGTTATGGCATTAGTCTAGTGTGAGGGGTTATGGCAGTAGTCTAGTGTGAGGGGTTATGGCAGTAGTCTATTGTGAGGGGTTATGGCAGGGGAAACAGTGTTGCAGTAGTCTAATGTGAGGGGTTATGGCAGTAGTCTAGTGTGTGGGGTTATGGCAGTAGTCTAGTGTGAGGGGTTATGGCAGTAGTCTAGTGTGAGGGGTTATGGCAGTAGTCTAGTGTGAGGGGTTATGGCAGTAGTCTAGTGTCAGGGGTTATGGCAGTAGTCTAGTGTGAGGGGTTATGGCAGTAGTCTAATGTGAGGGGTTATGGCAGTAGTCTAGTGTGAGGGGTTATGGCAGTAGTCTAGTGTGAGGGGTTATGGCAGTAGTCTAGTGTGAGGGGTTATGGCAGTAGTCTAGTGTGAGGGGTTATTGCAGTAGTCTAGTGTGTGGGGTTATGGCAGTAGTCTAGTGTGAGGGGTTATGTCAGGGGAAACAGTGTTGCAGTAGTCTAGTGTGAGGGGTTATGGCAGTAGTCTAGTGTGAGGGGTTATGGCAGTAGTCTAGTGTGAGGGTTATGGCAGTAGTCTAGTGTGAGGGGTTATGGCAGTAGTCTAGTGTGAGGGGTTATGGCAGTAGTCTAGTGTGAGGGGTTATGGCAGTAGTCTAGTGTGAGGGGTTATGGCAGTAGTCTAGTGTGAGGGGTTATGGCAGTAGTCTAGTGTGAGGGGTTATGGCAGTAGTCTAGTGTGAGGGGTTATGGCAGTAGTCTAGTATGAGGGGTTATGGCAGTAGTCTAGTGTGAGGGGTTATGGCAGTAGTCTAGTGTGAGGGGTTATGGCAGGGGAAACAGTGTTGCAGTAGTCTAGTGTGAGGGGTTATGGCAGTAGTCTAGTGTGAGGGGTTATGGCAGTAGTCTAGTGTGAGGGGTTATGGCAGTAGTCTAGGGTGAGGGGTTATGGCAGTAGTCTAGTGTGAGGGGTTATGGCAGTAGTCTAGTGTGAGGGGTTATGGCAGTAGTCTAGTGTGAGGGGTTATGGCAGTAGTCTAGTGTGAGGGTTATGGCAGTAGTCTAGTGTGAGGGGTTATGGCAGTAGTCTAGTGTGAGGGGTTATGGCAGTAGTCTAGTGTGAGGGGTTATGGCAGTAGTCTAGTGTGAGGGGTTATGTCAGTAGTCTAGTGTGAGGGGTTATGGCAGTAGTCTAGTGTGAGGGGTTATGGCAGGGGAAACAGTGTTGCAGTAGTCTAGTGTGAGGGGTTATGGCAGTAGTCTAGTGTGAGGGGTTATGGCAGTAGTCTAGTGTGAGGGGTTATGGCAGTAGTCTAGTGTGAGGGGTTATGGCAGTAGTCTAGTGTGAGGGGTTATGGCAAGGGAAACAGTGTTGCAGTAGTCTAGTGTGAGGGGTTATGGCAGTAGTCTAGTGTGAGGGGTTATGGCAGTAGTCTAGTGTGAGGGGTTATGGCAGTAGTCTAGTGTGAGGGGTTATGGCAGTAGTCTAGTGTGGGGGGTGATGTCAGTAGTCTAGTGTGAGGGGTTATGGCAGTAGTCTAGTGTGAGGGGTTATGGCAGTAGTCTAGTGTGAGGGGTTATGGCAGTAGTCTAGTGTGAGGGGTTATGGCAGTAGTCTAGTGTGAGGGGTTATGGCAGTAGTCTAGTGTGAGGGGTTATGGCAGGGCAAACAGTGTTGCAGTAGTCTAGTGTGTGGTGCAGGAATAATGACAGGCGAACCTGGGGAGCTTTGTGTTCACATTGCCCTAAAAAAGGGAACCAGACCGCGGAATTCAAGCGAACCGAACACTTCGGGGCTCTTTGGAGGGGTCTGAGTTTCTTTGGAGTGTTCACACTGCACCAAAAATTAAGTGAACTGCACTGAGTTCACAAAGATTGGCTGAATGGGACCAAGTGTCCCTTAGATATATTTTACCATATAATCACTGGGGACAAATATGAAACCAGGAGCGTCGCTGCACAGCTATTTTCAGGTCTTTCCAAAGATGTTCGATCTGGTTCAAGTCCAGGCTCTGGCTGGGCCACTCAAGGACATTCAGAGACTTGTCTCGAAGCCACTCCTGCATTGTCTTGGCTGTGTGCTTAGGGTCATTGTCCTGTTGGAAGGTGAATCTTCACCCCAGGCTGAGGTCCTGAGCGCTCTGGAGCAGGTTTTCATCAAGGATCGCTCCGTTCATTTGTCCCTCGATCCTGACTAGTCTCCCAGTCCCTGTCGCTGAAAAACATCCCCACAGCATGATGCTGCCACCACCATGCTTCACCGTAGGGATGGTGCCAGGTCTCCTCCAGACGTGACGCTTGGCATTCAGGCCAAAGAGTTCAATCTTGGTTTCATCAGAACAGGGAATCTTGTTTCTCATGGTCTGAGAGTCCGTAGGTGCCTTTTGGCAAACTCCAAGCGGGCTGTCATGTGCCTTTTACTGAGGAGTGGCTTCCGTCTGGCCACTCTACCATAAAGGCCTGATTGGTGGAGTGCTGCAGAGATGGTTGTCCTTCTGGAAGGTTCTCCCATCTCCACAGAGGAACTCTGGAGCTCTGCCAGAGTGACCATCGGGTTCTTGGTCAACTCCCTGACCAAGGCCCTTCTACCCCGATTGCTCAGTTTGGCCGGGCGGCCAGCTCTAGGAAGAGTCTTGGTGGTTCCAAACTTCTTCCATTTAAGAATGATGGAGGCCACTGTGTTCTTGGGGACCTTCAATGCTGCAGAAATGTTTTGGTACCCTTCCCCAGATCTGTACCTCAACACAATCCTTTCTCTGAGCTCTACGGACAATTCCTTCGACCTCATGGCTTGGTTTTTGCTCTGACATGCACTGTCAACTGTGGGACCTTATATAGACAGGTGTGTGCCTTTCCAAATCATGTCCAATCAATTGAATTTAGCACAGGTGGACTCCAATCAAGTTGTAGAAAAATCTCAAGGATGATCTATGGAAACAGGATGCACCTGAGCTCAATTTCGAGTCTCATATCAAAGGGTCTGAATACTTATGTAAATAAGGTATCTGTTTTTTTATTTAAATTTGAGGATCAATAGTTTGTAAAAAAAAAATTAAAATAACTGTGGATTAAGTTTGATCACGAACACATACAGGTATCTGCCATAATAAAGGAAACACCAACGTAAAGTGTGCTGGGCCACCAGGAGCTGCCCTTGTTTACTCAAGTGTTTCCTTTATTTTGGCAGTTACCAGTATGCCTACAGTCAGCAAAGGCCACCGTTTGGGCAGTGATATTATGTTTTTATGGTATAATGATGTCATTCCATAGTGTTGTGAGGACAGAGGAAGAGTTAAGAGATGAGTGGTTTTGGGTCATGAAGTCTACATTCCATTATGTCAAAGTAGATTAGTGATGTTTAGGATATCATGAGTGATGTTTAAGATAGCATGAGTGATGTTTAGGATAGCATGAGTGATGTTTAGGATAGCATGAGTGATGTTTAGGATAGCATGAGTGATTTACATTTACGCCATTTAGCAGACGCTCTTATCCAGAGCGACTTACAGTTAGTGCATACATTATTCTTTTTATACCCCATGGGAATCGAACCCACAACCCTGGCGTTGCAAACACCATGCTCTACCAACTGAGCTACCTCCCATTCCCTCCCCTACCCTGGGCCAATTGTGCGCCGCCCCATTGGTCTCCCGGTTGCGGCCAGCTACAGCAGAGCCTGGATTCGAACCAGGATCTCTAGTGACCACTGCGCCACTCGGGAGGTTTAGGATAGCATGAGTGATGTTGAGGATACTGACTGGGGGTAAAAAGTGATGAACATCAAAGGCAGGGAGTTCCCATGGAGACTTGCCAGATGTATACCAGCAGAAGGGTAATAAAGGCTGTATAAGGTAGAGGGTCTTCTTTGTTCAAGTTAGTTCGACTGACGAAGGGAAAAGCCATGTCCGTTTGTTAGATGAACCCACGAGCTCGTGATTCAATAAATACTTGGTATGAAATCTCCACAGAATGTCTAAGTATATCCTTGCATCCTTGATTCTTTGATACCTGAGAAACGAATCATGACAGGCAGCATGCGCACCAAATATACAGCTTGTTGTGGCCGTAGACGTATAATCCATAGAAATATAATCCATAGAAATATAATCCATAGAAATATAATCCATAGAAGGGTTTTTGTAACCGTTAACCCTGGCAATTTGACTGTTAAACTCATGGGTACGCTAGCTATGGATGACAGTCCTGGTTGGTTGCAGCTGTCGGTTTGCCTTTTACAGATTTCAAAATACAATTGCGGGACAAACGTACAGTTTGGAAAGCAAATGCCCACAACTGAAAATAGAACACAAATCTGTACAACCCAATACAGTGTAAAAATGTTTTTTTTTCTCAACAACTCCCCCGGGCCTATGATTTCTTAATCCGGCCCTTGTGCTGCTAGGTACAGTGGGGGAAAAAAGTATTTAGTCAGCCACCAATTGTGCAAGTTCTCCCACTTAAAAAGATGAGAGAGGCCTGTAATTTTCATCATGGGTACACGTCAACTATGATAGACAAATTGAGGAAAAAAAATCCAGAAAATCACATTGTAGGATTTTTAATGAATTTATTTGCAAATTATGGTGGAAAATAAGTATTTGGTCACCTACAAACAAGCAAGATTTCTGGCTCTCACAGACCTGTAACTTCTTCTTTAAGAGGCTCCTCTGTCCTCCACTCGTTACCTGTATTAATGGCACCTGTTTGAACTTGTTATCAGTATATAAGACACCTGTCCACAACCTCAAACAGTCACACTCCAAACTCCACTATGGCCAAGACAAAAGAGCTGTCAAAGGACACCAGAAACAAAATTGTAGACCTGCACCAGGCTGGGAAGACTGAATCTGCAATAGGTAAGCAGCTTGGTTTGAAGAAATCAACTGTGGGAGCAATTATTAGGAAATGGAAGACATACAAGACCACTGATAATCTCCCTCGATCTGGGGCTCCACGCAAGATCTCACCCCGTGGGGTCAAAATGATCACAAGAACGGTGAGCAAAAATCTCAGAACCACACGGGGGGACCTAGTGAATGACCTGCAGAGAGCTGGGACCAAAGTAACAAAGCCTACCATCAGTAACACACTACGCCGCCAGGGACTCAAATCCTGCAGTGCCAGACGTGTCCCCCTGCTTAAGCCAGTACATGTCCAGGCCCGTCTGAAGTTTGCTAGAGTGCATTTGGATGATCCAGAAGAGGATTGGGAGAATGTCATATGGTCAGATGAAACCAAAATATAACTTTTTGGTAAAAACTCAACTCGTCGTGTTTGGAGGACAAAGAATGCTGAGTTGCATCCAAAGAACACCATACCTACTGTGAAGCATGGGGGTGGAAACATCATGCTTTGGGGCTGTTTTTCTGCAAAGGGACCAGGACGACTGATCTGTGTAAAGGAAAGAATGAATGGGGCCATGTATCGTGAGATTTTGAGTGAAAACCTCCTTCCATCAGCAAGGGCATTGAAGATGAAACGTGGCTGGGTCTTTCAGCATGACAATGATCCCAAACACACCGCCCGGGCAACGAAAGAGTGGCTTCGTAAGAAGCATTTCAAGGTCCTGGAGTGGCCTAGCCAGTCTCCAGATCTCAACCCCATAGAACATCTTTGGAGGGAGTTGAAAGTCCGTGTTGCCCAGCGACAGCCCCAAAACATCACTGCTCTAGAGGAGATCTGCATGGAGGAATGGGCCAAAATACCAGCAACAGTGTGTGAAAACCTTGTGAAGACTTACAGAAAACGTTTGACCTGTGTCATTGCCAACAAAGGGTATATAACAAAGTATTGAGAAACTTTTGTTATTGACCAAATACTTATTTTCCACCATAATTTGCAAATAAATTCATAAAAAATCCTACAATGTGATTTTCTGGATTTTTTTTCTCATTTTGTCTGTCATAGTTGATGTGTACCTATGATGAAAATTACAGGCCTCTATCATCTTTTTAAGTGGGAGAACTTGCACAATTGGTGGCTGACTAAATACTTTTTCCCCCCACTGTATTTAGACCTCAATCCCCCATGAAATATCACAATATATAGATTCTACAGACCCTACTGAGTAATCCCAACCCCACTTTTACATCGGCACATAGAATCGTTTTTTCTCTACAGCCCAATGTTGTGAACATACCAATCTGAACATAGTATTTTTTTGATAGCATATTTGTAATTGTTTCCATTAAGGTCTTCTTGCATTTGCTTATAAGCACAATAAAAATGGACATTGATTAAAATCTTTTGAGTGAGTTATCCACATGGCAATGTTTTGAAATGCAGGCTTTTATTTTGAAAGATTTTTATTACCATACAAAATTGACAACATCCTTTGTGCTGCTGGCAGAATACTGGTGGCTACGGGGTCCCCAAGGAAGGAAATGAGGAAACATTTCCTTGTGTCACTTTGCAATACAAACCAGCAGCCTTGTTGTCTCTGTCATTGCTGTTATTGCAACAAAAATGTAAAAATGTCAAGCTGTAGGCTACATCTGTGTCATGCAAATAATAGGTCTCCCAATGGGACTTCAATTCAACTTCTATTCAACGTTGATTCAACCAGTCGGTGCCCAGTGGTCTATGACCTTTCTGCAGACTAATTCATGGTTATTACTTGGGTTTCTAATGAAGACCCATAGTCCAATAAAGCAGAATTAGGCACAGTTCTCTACTTTACATTGTAGCCTATGAAGAATATACTGAGGGGGACTTTATTTTTTATTTTATTTTATTTTCCTACGTCTTCTCAGAGTTCCCAAACTGATGAAACTGTTGAACATTACGTCAGTGTGTAGCAGTACCTAATCACCTTAGCAATCTGACAAGTTTGGTTTCGGTTTCGCAGTCTGCAGACGTACACGGTTACAACACAACCAACACTTAGAGAAAGAGAATCTTCCTTCTAAAGAAACCCCAGTGATGTCATATCCAGCATGCCTCCATTTTAAGACTGGGTGTTGCTAGAAAGGTGAAGGAAGTTATCTGCTGTCGTCTCAACGCCCTTCGGGTTATTCCATGTCTAAGTCGTTGCTAGTGTATCCGGTAGTATAACGTTAGTATATGGACTCTGTAGTTGTGAAAACTCAAGGACACGGATAACAACAGAAAACAAGAACCCGTCTGACGACGTTGAATCTAACTGACGACGTTGAATCTAACTGACGACGTTGAATATAACTGACGACGTTGAATCTAACTGACGACGTTGAATCTAACTGACGACGTTGAATCTAACTGACGACGTTGAATCTAACTGACGACGTTGAATCTAACTGACGACGTTGAATCTAACTGACGACGTTGAATCTAACTGACGACGTTGAATATAACTGACGACGTTGAATATAACTGACGACGTTGAATCTAACTGACGACGTTGAATCTAACTGACGACGTTGAATATAACTGACGACGTTGAATATAACTAACGAGGTTGAATCTAACTGACGACGTTGAATATAACTGACGACGTTGAATCTAACTGACGAGGTTGAATCTAACTGACGACGTTGAATATAACTGACGACGTTGAATCTAACTGACGACGTTGAATCTAACTGACGACGTTGAATCTAACTGACGACGTTTAATATAACTGACGACGTTGAATCTAACTGACGACGTTGAATCTAACTGACGACGTTGAATCTAACTGACGACGTTGAATCTAACTGACGACGTTGAATCTAACTGACGAGGTTGAATATAACTGACGAGGTTGAATATAACTGACGAGGTTGAATCTAACTGACGACGTTGAATATAACTGACGACGTTGAATATAACTGACGAGGTTGAATATAACTGACGAGGTTGAATATAACTGACGACGTTGAATCTAACTGACGACGTTGAATATAACTGACAACGTTTAATATATAACTGACGACGTTTAATATAACTGACGACGTTGAATGTAACTGACGACGTTTAATATATAACTGACGACGTTGAATATAACTGACAACGTTTAATATATAACTGACGACGTTTAATATATAACTGACGACGTTTAATATAACTGACGACGTTGAATGTTACTGACGACGTTGAATGTAACATACACTTCTGTTCTGTTGATATGTTCTGTTCTAAGAACATCTTGTATTCCCATTTCAAACACATTTCCCAATCTCCCACTAAGATACAGTCAGTACTCTCCACTAAACCACCATACTGTTTTACAGCAGTTTTAAAGCCTCAGACAAATGTTGGCTCCTTGGTTTCATGTTCTGACTTGCCCTCTCTGAATGGAGGTCCCCCATTGGAAGTTCTATGAGGCTACATTAGAAAATTCCCACATTGGCTGCCCTTGAGGTTGTTCCCTTACGTAGTGTGTAAGTCCTGCCAAATTCTGAGTAGAGACGTTACATTCCAGTGTCTAGGCTATTTGCAGTGGTGGAAAAAGTACTCAATTGTCAATTTACTTGAGTAAAAGTCTAAAAGCATTTGGTTTTAAATATACTTAAGTATCAAAAGTAAATGGAATTTCTAAAATGTACTTAAGTATCAAACGTAAAAGTAATGGTTTAAACCATTTCGAATTCCTTATATTAAGCAAATCAGACAGCACCATTTTTTAAATTACTTTTTTATTTACGGATAGCCAGGGGCACGCTCCAACACTCAGATATAATTTACAGATAGCCAGGGGCACGCTCCAACACTCAGATATAATTTACAAACTAAGCATTTGTGTTTAGTGAGTCCACCAGATCAGAGGCAGTAGGGATGACCAGGGATGTTCTCTTGATAAGGGAATGAATTAGACCATTTTCCTGTCAAAATGTAAGGAATCCTTTTGGGTGTCAGGGAAAATGTATGGAGTAAAAAGTACATTATTTTCTTTAGGAATGTAGTGAAGTAAAAGTAAAAGTAGTCAAAAATATAAATAGTAAAGTATAGTACAGATACCCCAAAAAACTACTTAAGTAGTACTTTAAAGTATTTTTAATTAAGCACTTTACACCACTGGCTATTTGGTATACAAATGGGGCCCCACCCATACAGCTAGAGATTAGCCTATCTGATAATGAATTAGACACAAGTGGTTTATATTTTAGATACAATGTTATGGTCCTAAGGCCCCAATGTCCACTGTAACCTCTTGTCCTATCATCCCCTCTGTTGTGAGATGTTGGGATGGGGCCAGTCAGAAAATCGAGTGTTTATGTAAAAATGGATAGTTGAACACATCTGAGCGGTTGGATTCTGAGCCCTCACACGCTACTGGCTTAAGCCGACTATACTTTAGTCTG
Organism: Coregonus lavaretus; assembly: GCF_964263955.1. Lineage (NCBI taxonomy): Eukaryota > Metazoa > Chordata > Actinopteri > Salmoniformes > Salmonidae > Coregonus > Coregonus lavaretus. The sequence continues at coordinate 2,540,971 of NC_140001.1, forward strand.
ACCCACTACAGACTGACTCTACTTTGGTCTGACCCACTACAGACTGACTCTACTTTGGTCTGACCCACTACAGACTGACTCTATGGACTGACCCACTACAGACTGACTCTATGGACTGACCCACTACAGACTGACTGCATGGTCTGACCCACTATAGACTGACTCTATGGACTGACCCACTACAGACTGACTATGGTCAGACCCACTACAGACTGACTCTATGGTCTGACCCACTATAGACTGACTATGGTCAGACCCACTACAGACTGACTCTATGGTCTGACCCACTATAGACTGACTATGGTCTGACCCACTACAGACTGACTATGGTCAGACCCACTACAGACTGACTCCATGGTCTGACCTACTACAGACTGACTCCATGGTCTGACCCACTATAGACTGACTCTATGGTCTGACCCACTACAGACTGACTCTATGGTCTGACCCACTATAGACTGACTCTATGGTCTGACCCACTACAGACTGACTCTATGGTCTGACCCACTACAGACTGACTCCATGGTCTGACCCACTACAGACTGACTCTATGGTCTGACCCACTACAGACTGACTCTATGGTCTGACCCACTATAGACTGACTATGGTCTGACCCACTATAGACTGACTATGGTCAGACCCACTACAGACTGACTCTATGGTCTGACCCACTACAGACTGACTCTACTTTGGTCTGACCCACTACAGACTGACTCTATGGACTGACCCACTACAGACTGACTCTATGGACTGACCCACTACAGACTGACTGCATGGTCTGACCCACTATAGACTGACTCTATGGACTGACCCACTACAGACTGACTATGGTCAGACCCACTACAGACTGACTCTATGGTCTGACCCACTATAGACTGACTATGGTCAGACCCACTACAGACTGACTCTATGGTCTGACCCACTATAGACTGACTATGGTCTGACCCACTACAGACTGACTATGGTCAGACCCACTACAGACTGACTCCATGGTCTGACCTACTACAGACTGACTCCATGGTCTGACCCACTATAGACTGACTCTATGGTCTGACCCACTACAGACTGACTCTATGGTCTGACCCACTATAGACTGACTCTATGGTCTGACCCACTACAGACTGACTCTATGGTCTGACCCACTACAGACTGACTCCATGGTCTGACCCACTACAGACTGACTCTATGGTCTGACCCACTACAGACTGACTCTATGGTCTGACCCACTATAGACTGACTATGGTCTGACCCACTATAGACTGACTATGGTCAGACCCACTACAGACTGACTCTATGGTCTGACCCACTATAGACTGACTCTATGGTCTGACCCACTATAGACTGACTATGGTCAGACCCACTACAGACTGACTCTATGGTCTGACCCACTACAGACTGACTCTATGGTCTGACCCACTACAGACTGACTCTATGGTCTGACCCACTATAGACTGACTATGGTCAGACCCACTACAGACTGACTCTATGGTCTGACCCACTATAGACTGACTACGGTCAGACCCACTACAGACTGACTCTATGGTCTGACCCACTATAGACTGACTATGGTCAGACCCACTACAGACTGACTCTATGGTCTGACCCACTATAGACTGACTATGGTCAGACCCACTACAGACTGACTCTATGGTCTGACCCACTATAGACTGACTATGGTCAGACCCACTACAGACTGACTCTATGGTCTGACCCACTACAGACTGACTCTATGGTCTGACCCACTATAGACTGACTATGGTCAGACCCACTACAGACTGACTCTATGGTCTGACCCACTATAGACTGACTATGGTCTGACCCACTACAGACTGACTCTATGGTCTGACCCACTATAGACTGACTATGGTCAGACCCACTACAGACTGACTCTATGGTCTGACCCACTATAGACTGACTATGGTCAGACCCACTACAGACTGACTCTATGGTCTGACCCACTATAGACTGACTATGGTCAGACCCACTACAGACTGACTCTATGGTCTGACCCACTATAGACTGACTATGGTCAGACCCACTACAGACTGACTCTGTGGTCTGACCCACTATAGACTGACTATGGTCAGACCCACTACAGACTGACTCTATGGTCTGACCCACTATAGACTGACTATGGTCTGACCCTTTATCTTGGTAATATTTAAGAGGAACCTCTTTATCTTGGTCATAGGTAAGAGGAACCTCTTTATCTTGGTCATAGGTAAGAGGCACCTCTTTATCTTGGTCATAGGTAAGAGGAGCCTCTTTATCTTGGTCATAGGTAAGAGGAACCTCTTTATCTTGGTCGTAGGTAAGAGGAACCTCTTTATCTTGGTCATAGGTAAGAGAAGCCTCTTTATCTTGGTCATAGGTAAGAGGAACCTCTTTATCTTGGTCATAGGTAAGAGGAACCTCTTTATCTTGGTCATAGGTAAGAGAAGCCTCTTTATCTTGGTCATAGGTAAGAGAAGCCTCTTTATCTTGGTCATAGGTAAGAGGAACCTCTTTATCTTGGTCATAGGTAAGAGGAACCTCTTTATCTTGGTCATAGGTAAGAGGAACCTCTTTATCTTGGTCATAGGTAAGAGGAACCTCTTTATCTTGGTCATAGGTAAGAGGAGCAGAGCTGTCTATCTATCTGTGTCTCTAGGTTAAAGAGCTCGTCTGACGGGGTAATGATGCATCATGTACGTATTCGCTTAATGTGATTTCTGCAATGTAAACAAAAGAGACAAAAACCATTTAATAGCCATGACGACGTTTTGGTTGTTATGAATCACTTGACTCTTGATTGGTTGTGACTGTATTACCGGTTGG
>NC_140001.1:2543987-2858987 GCF_964263955.1 Coregonus lavaretus
CTAGACTAGGATCAGGTCCCCCCTGTCCTTATAATCTAGACTAGGATCAGGTCCCCCCTGTCCTTATAATCTAGACTAGGATCAGGTCCCCCCCTGTCCTTATAATCTAGACTAGGATCAGGTCCCCCCCTGTCCTTATAATCTAGACTAGGATCAGGTCCCCCCTTCGACCCCCTTATAATCTAGACTAGGATCAGGTCCCCCCTGTCCTTATAATCTAGACTAGGATCAAGGTCCCCCCTGTCCTTATAATCTAGACTAGGATCAGGTCCCCCCTGTCCTTATAATCTAGACTAGGATCAGGTCCCCCCTGTCCTTATAATCTAGACTAGGATCAGGTCCCCCCTGTCCTTATAATCTAGACTAGGATCAAGGTCCCCCCCCTGTCCTTATAATCTAGACTAGGATCAGGTCCCCCCTGTCCTTATAATCTAGACTAGGATCAGGTCCCCCCTGTCCTTATAATCTAGACTAGGATCAGGTCCCCCCTGTCCTTATAATCTAGACTAGGATCAGGTCCCCCCTGTCCTTATAATCTAGACTAGGATCAGGTCCCCCCTGTCCTTATAATCTAGACTAGGATCAGGTCCCCCCTGTCCTTATAATCTAGACTAGGATCAGGTCCCCCCTGTCCTTATAATCTAGACTAGGATCAGGTCCCCCCTGTCCTTATAATCTAGACTAGGATCAGGTCCCCCCTGTCCTTATAATCTAGACTAGGATCAGGTCCCCCCTGTCCTTATAATCTAGACTAGGATCAGGTCCCCCCTGTCCTTATAATCTAGACTAGGATCAGGTCCCCCCTGTCCTTATAATCTAGACTAGGATCAGGTCCCCCCTGTCCTTATAATCTAGACTAGGATCAGGTCCCCCCTGTCCTTATAATCTAGACTAGGATCAGGTCCCCCCTGTCCTTATAATCTAGACTAGGATCAGGTCCCCCCTGTCCTTATAATCTAGACTAGGATCAGGTCCCCCCCTGTCCTTATAATCTAGACTAGGATCAGGTCCCCCCTGTCCTTATAATCTAGACTAGGATCAGGTCCCCCCTGTCCTTATAATCTAGACTAGGATCAGGTCCCCCCTGTCCTTATAATCTAGACTAGGATCAGGTCCCCCCTGTCCTTATAATCTAGACTAGGATCAGGTCCCCCCTGTCCTTATAATCTAGACTAGGATCAGGTCCCCCCTGTCCTTATAATCTAGACTAGGATCAGGTCCCCCCTGTCCTTATAATCTAGACTAGGATCAGGTCCCCCCTGTCCTTATAATCTAGACTAGGATCAGGTCCCCCCTGTCCTTATAATCTAGACTAGGATCAGGTCCCCCCTGTCCTTATAATCTAGACTAGGATCAGGTCCCCCCTGTCCTTATAATCTAGACTAGGATCAGGTCCCCCCTGTCCTTATAATCTAGACTAGGATCAGGTCCCCCCTGTCCTTATAATCTAGACTAGGATCAGGTCCCCCCTGTCCTTATAATCTAGACTAGGATCAGGTCCCCCCTGTCCTTATAATCTAGACTAGGATCAGGTCCCCCCTGTCCTTATAATCTAGACTAGGATCAGGTCCCCCCTGTCCTTATAATCTAGACTAGGATCAGGTCCCCCCTGTCCTTATAATCTAGACTAGGATCAGGTCCCCCCTGTCCTTATAATCTAGACTAGGATCAGGTCCCCCCTGTCCTTATAATCTAGACTAGGATCAGGTCCCCCCTGTCCTTATAATCTAGACTAGGATCAGGTCCCCCCTGTCCTTATAATCTAGACTAGGATCAGGTCCCCCCTGTCCTTATAATCTAGACTAGGATCAGGTCCCCCCTGTCCTTATAATCTAGACTAGGATCAGGTCCCCCCTGTCCTTATAATCTAGACTAGGATCAGGTCCCCCCTGTCCTTATAATCTAGACTAGGATCAGGTCCCCCCTGTCCTTATAATCTAGACTAGGATCAGGTCCCCCCTGTCCTTATAATCTAGACTAGGATCAGGTCCCCCCTGTCCTTATAATCTAGACTAGGATCAGGTCCCCCCTGTCCTTATAATCTAGACTAGGATCAGGTCCCCCCTGTCCTTATAATCTAGACTAGGATCAGGTCCCCCCTGTCCTTATAATCTAGACTAGGATCAGGTCCCCCCTGTCCTTATAATCTAGACTAGGATCAGGTCCCCCCTGTCCTTATAATCTAGACTAGGATCAGGTCCCCCCTGTCCTTATAATCTAGACTAGGATCAGGTCCCCCCTGTCCTTATAATCTAGACTAGGATCAGGTCCCCCCTGTCCTTATAATCTAGACTAGGATCAGGTCCCCCCTGTCCTTATAATCTAGACTAGGATCAGGTCCCCCCTGTCCTTATAATCTAGACTAGGATCAGGTCCCCCCTGTCCTTATAATCTAGACTAGGATCAGGTCCCCCCTGTCCTTATAATCTAGACTAGGATCAGGTCCCCCCTGTCCTTATAATCTAGACTAGGATCAGGTCCCCCCTGTCCTTATAATCTAGACTAGGATCAGGTCCCCCCTGTCCTTATAATCTAGACTAGGATCAGGTCCCCCCTGTCCTTATAATCTAGACTAGGATCAGGTCCCCCCCTGTCCTTATAATCTAGACTAGGATCAGGTCCCCCCTGTCCTTATAATCTAGACTAGGATCAGGTCCCCCCTGTCCTTATAATCTAGACTAGGATCAGGTCCCCCCTGTCCTTATAATCTAGACTAGGATCAGGTCCCCCCTGTCCTTATAATCTAGACTAGGATCAGGTCCCCCCTGTCCTTATAATCTAGACTAGGATCAGGTCCCCCCCTGTCCTTATAATCTAGACTAGGATCAGGTCCCCCCTGTCCTTATAATCTAGACTAGGATCAGGTCCCCCCTGTCCTTATAATCTAGACTAGGATCAGGTCCCCCCTGTCCTTATAATCTAGACTAGGATCAGGTCCCCCCTGTCCTTATAATCTAGACTAGGATCAGGTCCCCCCCTGTCCTTATAATCTAGACTAGGATCAGGTCCCCCCTGTCCTTATAATCTAGACTAGGATCAGGTCCCCCCTGTCCTTATAATCTAGACTAGGATCAGGTCCCCCCTGTCCTTATAATCTAGACTAGGATCAGGTCCCCCCTGTCCTTATAATCTAGACTAGGATCAGGTCCCCCCTGTCCTTATAATCTAGACTAGGATCAGGTCCCCCCTGTCCTTATAATCTAGACTAGGATCAGGTCCCCCCTGTCCTTATAATCTAGACTAGGATCAGGTCCCCCCTGTCCTTATAATCTAGACTAGGATCAGGTCCCCCCTGTCCTTATAATCTAGACTAGGATCAGGTCCCCCCTGTCCTTATAATCTAGACTAGGATCAGGTCCCCCCTGTCCTTATAATCTAGACTAGGATCAGGTCCCCCCTGTCCTTATAATCTAGACTAGGATCAGGTCCCCCCTGTCCTTATAATCTAGACTAGGATCAGGTCCCCCCTGTCCTTATAATCTAGACTAGGATCAGGTCCCCCCTGTCCTTATAATCTAGACTAGGATCAGGTCCCCCCTGTCCTTATAATCTAGACTAGGATCAGGTCCCCCCTGTCCTTATAATCTAGACTAGGATCAGGTCCCCCCTGTCCTTATAATCTAGACTAGGATCAGGTCCCCCCTGTCCTTATAATCTAGACTAGGATCAGGTCCCCCCTGTCCTTATAATCTAGACTAGGATCAGGTCCCCCCTGTCCTTATAATCTAGACTAGGATCAGGTCCCCCCTGTCCTTATAATCTAGACTAGGATCAGGTCCCCCCCTGTCCTTATAATCTAGACTAGGATCAGGTCCCCCCTGTCCTTATAATCTAGACTAGGATCAGGTCCCCCCCTGTCCTTATAATCTAGACTAGGATCAGGTCCCCCCTGTCCTTATAATCTAGACTAGGATCAGGTCCCCCCTGTCCTTATAATCTAGACTAGGATCAGGTCCCCCCCTGTCCTTATAATCGAGACTAGGATCAGGTCCCCCCTGTCCTTATAATCTAGACTAGGATCAGGTCCCCCCTGTCCTTATAATCTAGACTAGGATCAGGTCCCCCCTGTCCTTATAATCTAGACTAGGATCAGGTCCCCCCTGTCCTTATAATCTAGACTAGGATCAGGTCCCCCCTGTCCTTATAATCTAGACTAGGATCAGGTCCCCCCTGTCCTTATAATCTAGACTAGGATCAGGTCCCCCCTGTCCTTATAATCTAGACTAGGATCAGGTCCCCCCTGTCCTTATAATCTAGACTAGGATCAGGTCCCCCCTGTCCTTATAATCTAGAAGGCAAAACAGATCCTAGATCAGCTCCTACTGTGAGAGGCTTTATAAATACAGGCCCTGGGGCTGCAAAAGACTGTATTAGCCAGCTGAGCCAAAGATTAGGCATTGTTTTGGGGAGAGAGCTCAAGTCTTCAGGTTTTAGGCAACGTTACCCCATCACATGAGCATTGTTCACACTGGAAAACAACTAGTCAATACTAAAGGGTTATCAATACTCATATGTACAAGTCACTCTTCTTGTAATAGTAGAGCACTAGTAATAGTAGAGGGTTAGTAGTAGTAGAGGGTTAGTAGTAGTAGTAGAGGGTTAGTAGTAGTAGTAGAGGGTTAGTAGTAGTAGTAGAGGGTTAGTAGTAGTAGAGGGTTAGTAGTAGTAGAGGGTTAGTAGTAGTAGTAGAGGGTTAGTAGTAGTAGAGGGTTAGTAGTAGTAGTAGTAGAGGGTTAGTAGTAGTAGTAGTAGAGGGTTAGTAGTAGTAGTAGTAGAGGGTTAGTAGTAGTAGAGGGTTAGTAGTAGTAGTAGAGGGTTAGTAGTAGTAGTAGAGGGTTAGTAGTAGTAGAGGGTTAGTAGTAGTAGTAGAGGGTTAGTAGTAGTAGTAGAGGGTTAGTAGTAGTAGAGGGTTAGTAGTAGTAGAGGGTTAGTAGTAGTAGAGGGTTAGTAGTAGTAGTAGAGGGTTAGTAGTAGTAGAGGGTTAGTAGTAGTAGTAGTAGTAGAGGGTTAGTAGTAGTATAGGGTTAGTAGTAGTAGTAGAGGGTTAGTAGTAGTAGTAGAGGGTTAGTAGTAGTAGAGGGTTAGTAGTAGTAGAGGGTTAGTAGTAGTAGAGGGTTAGTAGTAGTAGAGGGTTAGTAGTAGTAGAAGGTTAGTAGTAGTAGAGGGTTAGTAGTAGTATAGGGTTAGTAGTAGTAGAGGGTTAGTAGTAGTAGAGGGTTAGTATTAGTAGAGGGTTAGTAGTAGTAGAGGGTTAGTAGTAGTAGTAGTAGTAGAGGGTTAGTAGTAGTAGAGGGTTAGTAGTATTAGTATAAGGTTAGTAGTATTATAAGGTTAGTAGTAGTAGAGGGTTAGTAGTAGTAGAGGGTTAGTAGTAGTAGAGGGTTAGTAGTAGTAGAGGGTTAGTAGTAGTAGAGGGTTAGTAGTAGTAGAGGGTTAGTAGTAGTAGTAGAGGGTTAGTAGTAGTAGTAGTAGTAGAGGGTTAGTAGTAGTAGAGGGTTAGTAGTATTAGTATAAGGTTAGTAGTATTATAAGGTTAGTAGTAGTAGAGGGTTAGTAGTAGTAGAGGGTTAGTAGTAGTAGAGGGTTAGTAGTAGTAGAGGGTTAGTAGTAGCCTCCCGATTGGCACAGTGGTCTAAGGCACTGCATCGCAGTGCTAGCTGTGCCACTAGAGATCCTGGTTCGAATCCAGGCTCTGTCGTAGCCGGCCGCGACCGGGAGACCCATGGGGCGGCGCACAATTGGCCCAGCGTCGTCCAGGGTAGGGGAGGGAATGGCCGGCAGGGATGTAGCTCAGTTGGTAGAGCATGGCGTTTGCAACGCCAGGGTTGTGGTTTTGATTCCCACGGGGGGCCAGTATGAAAAAAATATATATATGTATACACTCACTAACTGTAAGTCGCTCTGGATAAGAGCGTCTGCTAAATGACTAAAATGTAAAATGTAGAGGGTTAGTAGTAATAGAGTGTTAGTAGTAGTAGAGGGTTAGTAGTAGTAGAGGGTTAGTAGTAGTAGTAGTAGTAGAGGGTTAGTAGTAGTAGAGGGTTAGTATTAGTATAAGGTTAGTAGTATTATAAGGTTAGTAGTAGTAGAGGGTTAGTAGTAGTAGAGGGTTAGTAGTAGTAGTAGTAGTAGAGGGTTAATAATAATAATAATAATATGCCATTTAGCAGACGCTTTTATCCAAAGCGACTTACAGTCATGCGTGCATACATTTTTTTTGTGTATGGGTGGTCCCGGGGATCGAACTCACTACCTTGGCGTTACAAGCGCCGTGCTCTACCAGCTGAGCTACAGAGGTTAGTAGTAGTAGTAGAGGGTTAGTAGTAGTAGAGGGTTAGTAGTAGTAGAGGGTTAGTAGTAGTAGTAGAGGGTTAGTAGTAATATACGGTTAGTAGTAGTAGAGGGTTAGTAGTAGTAGAGGGTTAGTAGTAGTAGTATAGGGTTAGTAGTAATATACGGTTAGTAGTAGTAGAGGGTTAGTAGTAGTAGAGGGTTAGTAGTAGTAGAGGGTTAGTAGTAGTAGAGGGTTAGTAGTAGTAGAGGGTTAGTAGTAGTAGTATAGGGTTAGTAGTAATATACGGTTAGTAGTAGTAGAGGGTTAGTAGTAGTAGAGGGTTAGTAGTAGTAGAGGGTTAGTAGTAGTAGAGGGTTAGTAGTAGTAGTAGAGGGTTAGTAGTAGTAGTATAGGGTTAGTAGTAGTAGTAGAGGGTTAGTAGTAGTAGAGGGTTAGTAGTAGTAGAGGGTTAGTAGTAGTAGTATAGGGTTAGTAGTAATATACGGTTAGTAGTAGTAGAGGGTTAGTAGTAGTAGAGGGTTAGTAGTAGTAGAGGGTTAGTAGTAGTAGAGGGTTAGTAGTAGTAGTATAGGGTTAGTAGTAATATACGGTTAGTAGTAGTAGAGGGTTAGTAGTAGTAGAGGGTTAGTAGTAGTAGAGGGTTAGTAGTAGTAGAGGGTTAGTAGTAGTAGTAGAGGGTTAGTAGTAGTAGTAGAGGGTTAGTAGTAGTAGTATAGGGTTAGTAGTAATATACGGTTAGTAGTAGTAGAGGGTTAGTAGTAGTAGAGGGTTAGTAGTAGTAGAGGGTTAGTAGTAGTAGAGGGTTAGTAGTAGTAGAGGGTTAGTAGTAGTAGTATAGGGTTAGTAGTAATATACGGTTAGTAGTAGTAGAGGGTTAGTAGTAGTAGAGGGTTAGTAGTAGTAGAGGGTTAGTAGTAGTAGAGGGTTAGTAGTAGTAGTAGAGGGTTAGTAGTAGTAGAGGGTTAGTAGTAGTATAAGGTTAGTAGTAGTAGAGGGTTAGTAGTAGTAGTAGAGGGTTAGTAGTAGTAGAGGGTTAGTAGTAGTAGAGGGTTAGTAGTAGTAGTATAGGGTTAGTAGTAATATACGGTTAGTAGTAGTAGTAGAGGGTTAGTAGTAGTAGAGGGTTAGTAGTAGTAGAGGGTTAGTAGTAGTAGAAGGTTAGTAGTAGTAGAGGGTTAGTAGTAGTAGAGGGTTAGTAGTAGTAGAGGGTTAGTAGTAGTAGAGGGTTAGTAGTAGTAGTAGAGGGTTAGTAGTAGTAGTAGAGGGTTAGTAGTAGTAGAGGGTTAGTAGTAGTAGTAGAGGGTTAGTAGTAGTAGTAGAGGGTTAGTAGTAGTAGAGGGTTAGTAGTAGTAGAGGGTTAGTAGTAGTAGTAGAGGGTTAGTAGTAGTAGTAGAGGGTTAGTAGTAGTAGAGGGTTAGTAGTAGTAGAGGGTTAGTAGTAGTAGAGGGTTAGTAGTAGTAGTAGAAGGTTAGTAGTAGTAGAGGGTTAGTAGTAGTAGAGGGTTAGTAGTAGTAGAGGGTTAGTAGTAGTAGTAGAGGGTTAGTAGTAGTAGAGGGTTAGTAGTAGTAGTAGAGGGTTAGTAGTAGTAGTAGAGGGTTAGTAGTAGTAGAGGGTTAGTAGTAGTAGTAGAGGGTTAGTAGTAGTAGTAGAGGGTTAGTAGTAGTAGAGGGTTAGTAGTAGTAGAGGGTTAGTAGTAGTAGTAGAGGGTTAGTAGTAGTAGAGGGTTAGTAGTAGTAGAGGGTTAGTAGTAGTAGTAGAGGGTTAGTAGTAGTAGAGGGTTAGTAGTAGTAGAGGGTTAGTAGTAGTAGAGGGTTAGTAGTAGTAGTACAGGGTTAGTAGTAGTAGATGGTTAGTAGTAGTAGAAGAGGGTTAGTAGTAGTAGTAGAGGGTTAGTAGTAGTAGAGGGTTAGTAGTAGTAGTAGAGGGTTAGTAGTAGTAGAAGGTTAGTAGTAGTAGAGGGTTAGTAGTAGTAGAGGGTTAGTAGTAGTAGAGGGTTAGTAGTAGTAGAGGGTTAGTAGTAGTAGAGGGTTAGTAGTAGTAGTACAGGGTTAGTAGTAGTAGATGGTTAGTAGTAGTAGAGGGTTAGTATCGTTACGTCGGCTATTCTCAGACACTTTTCCACTAAATATAAGTAAATTAATGTGGAGAGAAAAAAAATGGATGCTCTTTACTGCCTACTGCATAGCTGATTGTTAAGCTGAAGTGTCCTATAGCACCGTGCCAAGTGACAATATTTTCTGTATTTCTGTATTTTCTCACTGTACTAACATATTTGACGCGTGGTCGGCTTGGACAAAAACTTGAAAGGTTATCAAACCTTGGACGCTTGCAGCGGTCTCTAGTTTTCTTATTGTTTTATTACTGAAAGATGTTCCTGGTTACAATCAAAAATTACACTGACCTTCTGAGGGTGGCAGCTTCTCATACCAGGTCAATACTGCCATCTACTGGTCATTTATAAAGGTAAAATACGTCTACTGCACCATGAATGGCATTTAAACAAGAAGGAATAAATAAAATAAAATGGAAATAATTTGTTATGCATCAATCAAAGTAATGCATTTCATTTGTATTGGTTTAATGCGTCAATAACATTTTTTGATCTTGAATCCATGCATTGATCTTGAATCGTATCGCAATGTCTGCATATGCTTCCAAATACGCCAGCTGAGAAACACATTTTCTCATTCCGCTAAGGATCTCAGTCTAAAAGCAGGAAAAAGCATTTCTTAATTTGATCCTTGTTGGTTTCATAGGTATGGATGTCATGGCAACTAAATTAACAAACGCTAGCCTCTCCGTGACCTAAATGGAGAGAGATTTTTGAGGTGACAAAGTTGGAAGCACCGAATCGTTCAGAATGTCATTGTATGCTGTAGCATTAAGATTTCCTTTCACTGGAACTAAGGGGCCTAGCCCGAACCATGAAAAACAGCCCCAGACCATTATTCCTCCTCCACCAAACTTTACAGTTGGCACTATACATTTGGGCAGGTAGCGTTCTCCTGGCATCCGCCAAACCCAGATTCGTCCATCGGACTGCCAGATGGTGAAGCGTGATTCATCACTCCAGAGAATGCGTTTCCACTGCTCCAGAGACCATTGACTGTGAGCTTTACACCACTCCAGCCGACGCTTGGCATTGCGCATGGTGATCTTAGACTTGTGTGCGGCTGCTCGGCCATGGAAATCCATTTCATTAACCTCCCGACAAACAGTTATTGTGCTGACATTGCTTCCAGAGGCAGTTTGGAACTCGGTAGTGAGGGTTGCAACCGAGGACAGACGATTTTTATGAGCTACGTACTTCACCACTCTGCGGTCCCGTTCTGTGAGCTTGTGTGGCCTACCACTTCGCAGCTGAGCGGTTGTTGCTCCTAGATGTTTCTACTTCACAATAACAGCACTTACTGTTGACCGGGGCAACTCTAGCAGGGCAGAAATTTGATGAACTTAATTGTTGGAAAGGTGGCATCCTATGACGGTGCCACGTTGAAAGTGACTGAGCTCTTCAGTAAGGCCATTCTACTGCCAATGTTTGTCTATGGAGATTGCATGGCTGTGTGCTCGATTTTATACACCTGTCAGCAACGGATGTGGCTGAAATAGCCGAATCCACTAATTTGAAGGGGTGTCCACATACTTTTGTATATATAGAGTACTAAAGTATTTTAAAAAACAGTCTAGTAAATACTACAGCAATGTCCGCAAAAACACTACAGTCCACAAAAACACTACACTTTTTTAACTATAGTAAATACTACAGTATTGAATTTGCATATGCCATGCCCATTTATCTCCCCCATATTGAAATTGGTGCGACCCATAAGTGAGAAACCTACATGCCAAGTACAGGCCATATATTGTGTTCCATTCAGGTTATAGAAAACAGCAGAGGCTCTAAACTATCCGTTCAGACCCCAGTCCTACAGTGGCTTGCGAACGTACTCAACCCCCTTGGCGTACATCCTATTTTGTTGCCTTACGACCTGGAATTAAAATGGATTGAGACCCCCCCCCCCCTTTGTAGAGCCACCTTTTGCAGCAATTACAGTCTCTTGGGGTATATCTCTATAAGCTTGGCACATCTAGCCACTGGGATTGTTGCCCATTCTTCAAGGCAAAACTGCTCCAGCTCCTTTAAGTTGGATGGGTTCCGCTGGTGTACAGCAATCTTTAAGTCATACCACAGCTTCTCAATTGGATTGAGGTCTGGGCTTTGACTAGGCCATTCCAAGACATTTAAATGTTTCCCCTTAAACCACTTGAGTGTTGCTTTAGCAGTATGCTTAGGGTCATTGTCCTGCTGGAAGGTGATCCTCCATCCCAGTCTCAAATCTCTGGAAGACTGAAACAGGTTTCCCTCAAGAATTTCCCTGTATTTAGCGCCATCCATCATTCCTTCAATTCTGACAAGTTTCCCAGTCCCTGCTGATGAAAAACATCCCCACAGCATGATGCTGCCACCACCATGCTTCACTGTGGGGATGGTGTTCTCGGGGTGATGAGAGGTGTTGGGTTTGCGCCAGACATAGCGTTTTCCTTGATGTCCAAAAAGCTCAGTTTTAGTCTCATCTGACCAGAGTACCTTCTTCCATATGTGTAGGGAGTCTCCCACATGCCTTTTGGTGAACACCAAACGTGTTTGCTTATTTTTTTCTTTAAGCAATGGCTTTTTTCTGGCCACTCTTCCGTAAAGCCCTGCTCTTTGGAGTGTACAGCTTAAAGTGGTCCTATGGACAGATACTCCAATCTCCGCTGTGGAGCTTTGCAGCTCCTTCAGGGTGATCTTTGGTCTCTTTGTTGCCTCTCTGATTAATGCCCTCCTTTCCTGGCCCAGTTTTGGTGGGCGGCCCTCTCTTGGCAGTTTGTTGTGGTGTCATATTCGTTCCATTTTTTAATAATGGATTTAATGGTGCTCCATGGGATGTTAAAAGTTTCGGATATTTTTTATAACCCAACCCTGATCTGTACTTCTCCACAACTTTGTCCCTGACCTGTTTGGAGAGCTCCTTGGTCTTCATGGTGCCGCTTGCTTGGTTGGTTGTGCCCCTTGTTTAGTGATGTTGCAGACTCTGGGGCCTTTCAGAACAGGTGTATATATACTGAGGTCATGTGACACTTAGATTGCACACAGGTGGACTTTATTTAACTAATTATGTGGCTTCTAAAGGTAATTGGTTGCACCAGATCTTATTTAGGGGCTTCATAGCAAAGGGGGTGAATACATATGCACGCACCACTTTTCCGTTATTTAATTTTTAGAATTTTTTTAAACAAGTTATTTTTTTAATTTCACCAATTTGGACTATTTTGTGTATGTCCATTACATGAAATCCAAATAAAAATCCATTTAAATTACAGGTTGTAATGCAACAAAATAGGAAAAAGGCCAAGGGGGATGAATACTTTTGCAAGGCACTGTACATGTAGAAAAAATGTGTGTGTATAATAACACATGTTCAGAACCTGATCCGGATCCGTAGCTTTGAGATAGCGGTTTCTGGGCCATGGCCTAAATTATGTATAGGCAATTCAACAGTTAACATTTTTACATGAGTTTTAACACACTATCTATGTTTTGCTCAGTCTGGCAGCAACCCAGAACTATCAGAGGCAGAGCATCTACTCTTTTGGCTAATGCTGCTGCTGATAACAACTGCATTTAAATTGTTATTTTACCTCATAATAATTAAATTTACATTTAAGTCATTTAGCAGACACTCTTATCCAGAGCGACTTAGATGCTCTTATCCAGAGCAACTTACAGTTAGTGCATACATTATTTTTTATACCCCCATGGGAAGTGAACCCACAACCCTGGCGTTGCAAACGCCATGCTCTACCAACTGAGCTACATCCCCGCCGACCATTCCCTCCCCTACCCTGGACCAATTGTGCACCGCCCCATGGGTCTACCGGTCGCGGCCGGCTACGACAGAGCCTGGATTTGAACCAGGATCTCTAGTGGCACAGCTAGCACTGCGATGCAGTGCCTTAGACCACTGCGCCACTCGGGAGATATGTCTGCAAAGCATTTGTGCAAATTAACTCATGTTTATTTCTGCAGATCGACTCATGTTTATTTCTGAAGATCAATTCAAGTTTATTTCTGCAGATGAACTCATGTTTATTTCTGCAGATTAACTCATGTTTATTTCTGCAAATTAACTCATTTTTATATTAACTCTTGTTAATTTCTGCAGATTAACTCATGTTTATTTCTGAAGATTAACTAATGTTTATTTCTGCAGATGAACTCATATTTATTTCTGCAGATTAACTCATGTTTATTTCTGCAGATTAACTCATGTTAATTTCTGCAGATTAACTCATGTTAATTTCTGCAGATTAACTCATGTTTATTTCTGCAGATTAACTAATGTTTATTTCTGCAAATTAACTCATTTTTATTTTCACTCTTGTTAATTTCTGCAGTTTAAC
Organism: Coregonus lavaretus; assembly: GCF_964263955.1. NCBI lineage: Eukaryota > Metazoa > Chordata > Actinopteri > Salmoniformes > Salmonidae > Coregonus > Coregonus lavaretus. The sequence goes on from NC_140001.1 coordinate 2,556,727, forward strand.
TCATGTTTATTTCTGCAGATTAACTCATGTTTATTTCTGCAGATCGACTCACATTTATTTCTTCAGATTAACTCATGTTTATTTTTGCAGATTAAATCACGTTTATTTCTGCAGATGAACTCTTGTTTATTTCTGCAGATGACCTCATTTTTATTTCTGAAGATTAACTCGTTTATTTCTGAAGATTAACTCATGTTTATTTTAACTCATGTTAATTTCTGCAGATTAACTCATGTTTATTTCTGCAGATCGACTCACGTTTATTTCTTCAGATTAACTCATGTTTATTTCTGCAGATCGACTCACGTTTATTTCTTCAGATTAACTCATGTTTATTTCTGCAGAAAAACACTTGTTTATTTCTGAAGATTAACTCGTTTATTTCTGAAGATTAACTCATGTTTATTTCTGCAGATTAACTAATGTTCATTTCTGCAGATTAACTCATGTTTATATCTGCAGATTAACTAATGTTTATTTCTGCAGATTAACTCATGTTAATTTCTGCAGATTAACTCATGTTTAATTCTGCAGATTAACTAATGTTTATTTCTGCAAATTAACTCATTTTTATTTTAACTCTTGTTTATTTCTGCAGATTAACTCATGTTTATTTCTGCAGATCGACTCAAGTTTATTTCTGCAGATCGACTCATGTTTATTTCTGCCAATCAATTTACGTTTATTCTGCAGATTAACTCATGTTATTTTTGCAGATTAAATCATGTTTATTTCTGCAGATGACCTCATGTTTATTTATTCAGATGAACTCATGTTTATTTTAACTCATGTTAATTTCTGCAGATGAACACATGTTTATTTCTGCAGAATGACTCACATTTATTTCTGCAGATCGACTCAAGTTTATTTCTGCAAATGTAATTTAAACTCAGTTTCTCACAATTCCTGACATTTAATCCTAATAAAACGTCCCTGTCTTAGGTCAGTTAGGATCACCACTTTATTTTAAGAATGTGAAATGTCAGAATAATAGTAGAGAGAATGATTTATTTAAGCTTTTATTTCTTCACATTCCCAGTGGGTCAGAAGTTTACATACACTCAATTAGGATTTGGTAGCATTGCCTTTAAATTGTTTAACTTGGGTCAAACGTTTCGGGTAGCCACCCACAACCTTCCCACAATAAGTTGGGTGAATTTTGGCCCATTTCTCCTGACAGAGCTGGTGTAACTGAGTCAGGTTTGTAGGCCTCCTTGCTCGCACACGCTTTTTCCGTTCTGCCCACAAATGTTCTATAGGATTGAGGTCAGGGCTTTGTAATGGCCACTCCAATACCTTGACTTTGTTGTCCTTAAGCATTTTGCCACAACTTTGGAAGTATGCTTGGGGTCATTGTCCATTTGGAAGACCCATTTGCGACCAAGCTTTAACTTCCTGACTGATGTCTTGAGATGTTGCTTCAATATATCCACATAATTTTCCTTCCTCATGATGCCATCTATTTCGTGAAGTGCACCAGTCCCTCCTGCAGCAAATCAGCCCCACAGCATGATGCTGCCACCCCCGTGCTTCACGGTTGGGATGGTGTTCTTCGGCTTGCAAGCTACCCCCTTTTTCCTCCAAACATAACGATGGTCATTATGGCCAAACAGTTCTATTTTTGTTTCATCACACCAGAGGACATTTCTCCAAAAAGTAAGATATTTGTCCCCATGTGCAGTTGCAAACTGTAGTCTGGCTTTTTTATGGCGGTTTTGGAGCAGTGGCTTCTTCCTTGCTGAGCGGCCTTTCAGGTTATGTCGATATAGGTCTCATTTTACTGTGGATATAGATACTTTTGTACCTGTTTCCTCCAGCATCTTCACAAGGTCCTTTGCTGTTGTTCTGGGATTGATTTGCACTTTTCACACCAAAGTACGTTCATCTCTAGGAGACCGGTATGACGGCTGCGTGGTCCCATGGTGTTTATACTTGCGTACTATTGTTTGTAGAGATGAACGTGGTACCTTCAGGCGTTTGGAAATTGCTCCCAAGGATGAACCAGACTTGTGGAGATCTACAATTTTTTTCTGAGGTCTTGGCTGATTTTTTTTGATGTCAATTAGCCTATCAGAAGCTGCTAAAGCCATGACATCATTTTCTGGAATGTATCACTTTTACACCCCTACTAGCTCAAATATATTTTGATTTGTTTAACACTTTTTGGTTTACTACATGATTCCATATGTGTTATTTCATAGTTTTGATGTTTTCACTATTATTCTACAATGTAGAAAATAGTACAAATAAAGAAAAACCCTTGAATGAGTAGGTGTTCTAAAACATTTGACCGGTAGTGTATATCGTGCAACCTTTCCTTTAAGATGCTTTTGGGAAACCAGTTCCTGTTCCATAAAGAAGTCAGCCAGAGTTGGTATCAAGAGGTGGGCCATCATTCAAACAAACAGAGTTGGTATCAAGACGTGGGCCATCATTCAAACAAACAGAGTTGGGTTCAAGACGTGGGCCATCATTCAAACAAACAGAGTTGGGTTCAAGACGTGGGCCATCATTCAAACAAACAGAGTTGGTATCAAGACGTGGGCCATCAAATCAAATTAAATCAAATCTTATTTGCCACATGCGCCAAATACAACAGGTGTAGACATTACAGTGAAATGTTAACTTACAAGCCATTAACCAACAATACATATAAAAAATATAAAAAAGTGTTAAGTAAAAGAATAAAAGAAAATAACTAAAGAGCAGCAGTAAAATAAAATAACAGTAGGGAGGCTATATACAGTGGGGAAAAAAGTATTTAGTCAGCCACCAATTGTGCAAGTCCTCCCACTTAAAAAGATGAGAGAGGCCTGTAATTTTCATCATAGGTACACGTCAACTATGACAGACAAAATGAGAAAAAAAAATCCAGAAAATCACATTGTAGGATTTTTAATGAATTTATTTGCAAATTATGGTGGAAAATAAGTATTTGGTCAATAACAAAAGTTTCTCAATACTTTGTTATATACCCTTTGTTGGCAATGACACAGGTCAAACGTTTTCTGTAAGTCTTCACAAGGTTTTCACACACTGTTGCTGGTATTTTGGCCCATTCCTCCATGCAGATCTCCTCTAGAGCAGTGATGTTTTGGGGCTGTCGCTGGGCAACACAGACTTTCAACTCCCTCCAAAGATGTTCTATGGGGTTGAGATCTGGAGACTGGCTAGGCCACTCCAGGACTTTGAAATGCTTCTTACGAAGCCACTCCTTTGTTGCCCGGGCGGTGTGTTTGGGATCATTGTCATGCTGAAAGACCCAGCCACGTTTCATCTTCAATGCCCTTGCTGAGGTTTTCAATCAAAATCTCATGATACATGGCCCCATTCATTCTTTCCTTTACACGGATCAGTCGTCCTGGTCCCTTTGCAGAAAAACAGCCCCAAAGCATGATGTTTCCACCCCCATGCTTCACAGTAGGTATGGTGTTCTTTGGATGCAACTCAGCATTCTTTGTCCTCCAAACACGACGAGTTGAGTTTTTACCAAAAAGTAATCTGACCATATGACATTCTCCCAATCCTCTTCTGGATCATCCAAATGCACTCTAGCAAACTTCAGACGGGCCTGGACATGTACTGTCTTAAGCAGGGGGACACGTCTGGCACTGCAGGATTTGAGTCCCTGGTGGCGTAGTGTGTTACTGATGGTAGGCTTTGTTACTTTGGTCCCAGCTCTCTGCAGGTCATTCACTAGGTCCCCCCGTGTGGTTCTGGGATTTTTGCTCACCGTTCTTGTGATCATTTTGACCCCACGGGGTGAGATCTTGCGTGGAGCCCCAGATCGAGGGGGATTATCAGTGGTCTTGTATGTCTTCCATTTCCTAATAATTGCTCCCACAGTTGATTTCTTCAAACCAAGCTGCTTACCTATTGCAGTGCAGATTCAGTCTTCCCAGCCTGATGCAGGTCTACAATTTTGTTTCTGGTGTCCTTTGACAGCTCTTTGGTCTTGGCCATAGTGGAGTTTGGAGTGTGACTGTTTGAGGTTGTGGACAGGTGTATTTTATACTGATAACAAGTTCAAACAGGTGCCATTAATACAGGTAACGAGTGGAGGACAGAGGAGCCTCTTAAAGAAGAAGTTACAGGTCTGTGAGAGCCAGAAATCTTGCTTGTTTGTAGGTGACCAACTACTTATTTTCCACCATAATTTGCAAATAAATTCATTAAAAATCCTACAATGTGATTTTCTGGATTTTGTTTTCTCAATTTGTCTGTCATAGTTGACTTGTACCTATGATGAAAATTACAGGCCTCTCTCATCTTTTTAAGTGGGAGAACTTGCGCAAGTAGCAGCAGCGTAAAAACAAGAGGGGGGGGGGTCAATGCAAATAGTCCGGGTGCCCATTTGATTAATTTTTCAGCACTCTCATGGCTTAGGGGTAGAAGCTGTTAAGGAGCCTTTTGTCCCATACTTGGCGTTCCAGTACCGCTTGCCTAGCAGTAGCAGAGAGAACAGTCTATGACTTGGGTTCAAAGGTCACACCCATTATGCACAACTCCAGTTGAGGTTTAGGTCTAAGAGAAATGCTTTGAACCAAATGTGGTTTTAGATGTAGTTTGTTTGTTGTTAATTACCCATTCTGACTCTGACTGTGACATACATAGTCATTTGAGCTTCTTGTAAGACAAGTGGCAAATCAAATGTAAAAAATAGAGAAGAGTAACGGCCCAAGGCAGCTGCCCTGAGGGACACCGCACTGTACATATCTGAGGTTAGAGAAGCTTCCATTGAAGAGTTCTATTGGATAAGTAACTCTCCAACCATGTGACTCTCTGTGTTCTATTGGATAAATAACTCTCCAACCATGTGACTCTCTGGGTTCTATTGGATAAGTAACTCTCCAACCATGTGACTCTCTGTGTTCTATTGGATAAATAACTCTCCAACCATGTGACTCTCTGTGTTCTATTGGATAAATAACTCTCCAACCATGTGACTCTCTGGGTTCTATTGGATAAGTAACTCTCCAACCATGTGACTCTCTGTGTTCTATTGGATAAATAACTCTCCAACCATGTGACTCTCTGGGTTCTATTGGATAAATAACTCCCCAACCATGTGACTCTCTGGGTTCTATTGGATAAATAACTCCCCAACCATGTGACTCTCTGTGTTCTATTGGATAAATAACTCTCCAACCATGTGACTCTCTGGGTTCTATTGGATAAATAACTCTCCAACCATGTGACTCTCTGGGTTCTATTGGATAAATAACTCCCCAACCATGTGACTCTCTGGGTTCTATTGGATAAATAACTCACCAACCAAGTGACTCTCTGGGTTCTATTGGATAAATAACTCCCCAACCATGTGACTCTCTGGGTTCTATTGGATAAATAACTCCCCAACCATGTGACTCTCTGTGTTCTATTGGATAAATAACTCCCCAACCATGTGACTCTCTGGGTTCTATTGGATAAATCACTCCCCAACCATGTGACTCTCTGGGTTCTATTGGATAAATAACTCCCCAACCATGTGACTCTCTGGGTTCTATTGGATAAATAACTCACCAACCAAGTGACTCTCTGGGTTCTATTGGATAAATCACTCCCCAACCATGTGACTCTCTGGGTTCTATTGGATAAATAACTCCCCAACCATGTGACTCTCTGGGTTCTATTGGATAAATAACTCACCAACCAAGTGACTCTCTGGGTTCTATTGGATAAATAACTCACCAACCATGTGACTCTCTGGGTTCTATTGGATAAATAACTCCCCAACCATGTGACTCTCTGGGTTCTATTGGATAAATAACTCACCAACCAAGTGACTCTCTGGGTTCTATTGGATAAATCACTCCCCAACCATGTGACTCTCTGGGTTCTATTGGATAAATAACTCCCCAACCATGTGACTCTCTGGGTTCTATTGGATAAATAACTCACCAACCAAGTGACTCTCTGGGTTCTATTGGATAAATAACTCACCAACCATGTGATGGCAGATAATGTAAAGCCATAACAAGTGAGTTTTTTTCAATAACAATTTATGATCAATAACATCAAAGGCTGCACTGAAATCTAACAATACAACTTCAACTATCATCTTATTATCCATTTATTTTTAGCCAATCATCAGTTATCTGAGTTAGGGCAGTACAAATTCAGTGCCCTTCCCTATATTTCTTTACTGAGACCAAGGTCTCTTTTACAGATGAGCCCTGAATTACATAAATTACAGAAAATACACACAGCAAAATATAAATCCAAAATGCAATATAAATAAGCAGAAAGAAAAACACGGTTATAAAAAACAAACACATTCATCAGTAATAAGGTCCTCAATCAGCTTTCTGAATTGCCCTAGAGGCACCAGAACATCACATTTAAGAACATGTTGAAGATCGTTCCACATATAATTTTTCTGAGTTAGCCATACCTGAGACAGGGTGTGGTAAGTCGGATGTCTAAAGTTTAGTAACGATGTTAGGTACAGTGGGTGCGCTATGGTAAACTGCATTTAATGGCTTTAATGAAGTGGCAGCTGCGTTTATACAGATGACGTCGCCATAGTCTAGTACCGATAGGAACGTCGACTGAATAATCTGCTTTCTACTATTTAGCAAGAGGGAGGACCTACAGTGCCTTGCAAAAGTATTCATCCCCCTTGGCTGTGTTCCTATTTTGTTGCATTACAACCTGTAATTTAAATGGATTTTTATTTGGATTTCATGTAATGGACATACACAAAATAGTCCAAATTGGTGAAGTGAAATGAAAATAAATCTTTAAAAATAAATAAAGGAAAAGTGGTGCGTGCGTATGTACTCACCCCCTTTGATATGAAGCCCCTAAATAAGATCTGGTGCAACCAATTACTTTCAGAAGTCACATAATTAGTTAAATGAAGTCCACATGTGTGCAATCTAAGTGTCACATGATCTCAGTATATATACACCTGTTCTGAAAGGCCCAAGAGTCTGCAACACCACTAAGCAAGGGGCACCACCAAGCAAGCGGCACCATGAAGACCAAGGAGCTCTCCAAACAGGTTAGGGACAACGTTGTGGAAAAGTACAGATCAGGGTTGGGTTATAAAAAAATATCAGAAACTTTGAACATCCCACGGAGCACCATTAAATCCATTATTAAAAAATGGAAAGAATATGGCACCACAACAAACCTGCCAAGAGAGGGCCGCCCATCACAACTCACGGACCAGGAAAGGAGGGCATTAATCAGAGAGGCAACAAAGAGACCAAAGATAACCCTGGAGGAGCTGCAAAGCTCCACAGCGGAGATTGGAGCATCTGTCCATAGGACCACTTTAAGCAGTACACTCCACAGAGCTGGGCTTTACGGAAGAGTGGCCAGAAAAAAGCCGTTGCTTAAAGAAATAAATAAGCAAACACGTTTGGTGTTCACCAAAAGGCATGTGGGAGACTCCCCAAACATATGGAAGAAGGTACTCTGGTCAGATAGACTAAAATTGAGATTTTTGGCCATCAAGGAAAATGTCTGGCGCAAACCCAACACCTCTCATCACCCCGAGAACACCATCCCCACAGTGAAGCATGGTGGTGGCAGCATCATGCTGTGGGGATGTTTTTCATCGGCAGGGACTGGGAAACTGGTCAGAATTGAAGGAATGATGGATGGCGCTAAATAAAGGGAAATTCTTGAGGGAAACCTGTTTCAGTCTTCCAGAGATTTGAGACTGGGATGGAGGTTCACCTTCCAGCAGGACAATGACCCTAAGCATACTGCTAAAGCAACACTTGAGTGGTTTAAGGGGAAACATTTAAATGTCTTGGAATGGCCTAGTCAAAGCCCAGACCTCAATCCAACTGAGAATCTGTGGTATGACTTAAAGATTGCTGTACACCAGCGGAACCCATCCAACTTGAAGAATGGGCAAAAGTCCCAGTGGCTAGATGTGCCAAGCTTATAGAGACATACCCCAAGATACTTGCAGCTGTAATTGCTGCAAAAGATGGCTCTACAAAGTATTGACTTTGGAGGGGTGAGTAGTTATGCACGTTCAAGTCTTCTGTTTTTTTGTCATATTTCTTGTTTGTTTCACAATAAAACATATTTTGCATCTTCAAAGTGGTAGGCATGTTGTGTAAATCAAATGATACAAACCCCCAAAAAATCCATTTTAATTCAGGTTGTAAGGCAACAAAATAGGAAAAATGCCAAGGGGGGTGAATACTTTCACAAGCCACTGTATGTGGTAGTGGTGGAGTAGGGGCCTGAGGGCACACAGTGTGTTGTGAAATCTGTGAATGTATTATAATGTTTTAAAATTGTATAATTGCCTTAATTTTGCTGGACCCCAGGAAGAGTAGCTGCTGCCTTGGCAGCTATTGGGGATCCATAATAAATACAACATCTCTGGGCAGTAAATTATCTCTGGGCAGTAGATTTATCTATCCACTCTCTGTTATCTCTGGGCAGTTGATTTATCTATCCACTCTGTTATCTCTGGGCAGTAGATTATCTCTGGGCAGTAGATTTATCTATCCACTCTGTTATCTCTGGGCAGTAGATTATCTCTGGGCAGTTGATTTATCTATCCACTCTCTGTTATCTCTGGGCAGTTGATTTATCTATCCACTCTGTTATCTCTGGGCAGTAGATTATCTCTGGGCAGTAGATTTATCTATCCACTCTGTTATCTCTGGGCAGTAGATTATCTCTGGGCAGTAGATTTATCTATCCACTCTGTTATCTCTGGGCAGTAGATTATCTATGGGCAGTAGATTTATCTATCCACTCTGTTATCTCTGGGCAGTAGATTATCTATGGGCAGTTGATTTATCTATCCACTCTGTTATCTCTGGGCAGTAGATTATCTATGGGCAGTTGATTTATCTATCCACTCTCAGGACACACTTCTTTGATGTGCCACACTCACTAATGTTCTACCATCTGGTCTGTAGAGAGGAGCTGTAGCTGTTGTGTCGTGTATCCCCCCCCCCCTTATTGTAAAATGTTTACATACTTGATTAGCTGTAGCTGTTGTGTCGTGTCTCCCTCCCCCCCGTATTGTAAAATGTTTACATACTTGATTAGCTGTAGCTGTTGTGTCGTGTCTCCCCCCCCCCCTTATTGTAAAATGTTTACATACTTGATTAGCTGTAGCTGTTGTGTCGTGTCTCCCCCCCCCCCCCGTATTGTAAAATGTTTACATACTTGATTAGCTGTAGCTGTTGTGTCGTGTCTCCCCCCCCCCCCCCGTATTGTAAAATGTTTACATACTTGATTAGCTGTAGCTGTTGTGTCGTGTCTCCCCCCCCCCCCCCGTATTGTAAAATGTTTACATACTTGATTAGCTGTAGCTGTTGTGTCGTGTCTCTCCCCCCCCCCCCCCGTATTGTAAAATGTTTACATACTTGATTAGCTGTAGCTGTTGTGTCGTGTCTCCTCCCCCCCCCGTATTGTAAAATGTTTACATACTTGATTAGCTGTAGCTGTTGTGTCGTGTCTCCCCCCCCCCCCCCCCCCCCGTATTGTAAAATGTTTACATACTTGATTAGCTGTAGCTGTTATGTCGTGTCTCCTCCCCCCCCCCCCCCGTATTGTAAAATGTTTACATACTTGATTAGCTGTAGCTGTTATGTCGTGTCTCCTCCCCCCCCCCCCGTATTGTAAAATGTTTACATACTTGATTAGCTGTAGCTGTTGTGTCGTGTCTCCTCCCCCCCCCCCCGTATTGTAAAATGTTTACATACTTGATTAGCTGTAGCTGTTGTGTCGTGTCTCCCCCCCCCCCCCGTATTGTAAAATGTTTACATACTTGATTAGCTGTAGCTGTTGTGTCGTGTCTCCCCCCCCCCCCCCGTATTGTAAAATGTTTACATACTTGATTAGCTGTGGCTGTTGTGTCGTGTCTCCTCCCCCCCCCCCCGTATTGTAAAATGTTTACATACTTGATTAGCTGTAGCTGTTGTGTCGTGTCTCCTCCCCCCCCCCGTATTGTAAAATGTTTACATACTTGATTAGCTGTAGCTGTTGTGTCGTGTCTCCTCCCCCCCCCCGTATTGTAAAATGTTTACATACTTGATTAGCTGTAGCTGTTGTGTCGTGTCTCCTCCCCCCCCCCCGTATTGTAAAATGTTTACATACTTGATTAGCTGTAGCTGTTGTGTCGTGTCTCCTCCCCCCCCCGTATTGTAAAATGTTTACATACTTGATTAGCTGTAGCTGTTGTGTCGTGTCTCCTCCCCCCCCCGTATTGTAAAATGTTTACATACTTGATTAGCTGTAGCTGTTGTGTCGTGTCTCCCCCCCCCCCCCCCCCCCCGTATTGTAAAATGTTTACATACTTGATTAGCTGTAGCTGTTATGTCGTGTCTCCTCCCCCCCCCCCGTATTGTAAAATGTTTACATACTTGATTAGCTGTAGCTGTTGTGTCGTGTCTCCTCCCCCCCCCCCGTATTGTAAAATGTTTACATACTTGATTAGCTGTAGCTGTTGTGTCGTGTCTCCCCCCCCCCCCCGTATTGTAAAATGTTTACATACTTGATTAGCTGTAGCTGTTGTGTCGTGTCTCCCCCCCCCCCCCCGTATTGTAAAATGTTTACATACTTGATTAGCTGTGGCTGTTGTGTCGTGTCTCCTCCCCCCCCCCCCGTATTGTAAAATGTTTACATACTTGATTAGCTGTAGCTGTTGTGTCGTGTCTCCTCCCCCCCCCCGTATTGTAAAATGTTTACATACTTGATTAGCTGTAGCTGTTGTGTCGTGTCTCCTCCCCCCCCCCGTATTGTAAAATGTTTACATACTTGATTAGCTGTAGCTGTTGTGTCGTGTCTCCTCCCCCCCCCCCCGTATTGTAAAATGTTTACATACTTGATTAGCTGTAGCTGTTGTGTCGTGTCTCCTCCCCCCCCCCCCCCCCCCATTGTAAAATGTTTAATACTTGATTAGCTGTGGCTGTTGTGTCGTGTCTCCCCCCCCCCCCCGTATTGTAAAATGTTTACATACTTGATTAGCTGTGGCTGTTGTGTCGTGTCTCCTCCCCCCCCCCCCGTATTGTAAAATGTTTACATACTTGATTAGCTGTAGCTGTTGTGTCGTGTCTCCTCCCCCCCCCGTATTGTAAAATGTTTACATACTTGATTAGCTGTAGCTGTTGTGTCGTGTCTCCTCCCCCCCCCCGTATTGTAAAATGTTTACATACTTGATTAGCTGTAGCTGTTGTGTCGTGTCTCCTCCCCCCCCCCCCCGTATTGTAAAATGTTTACATACTTGATTAGCTGTGGCTGTTGTGTCGTGTCTCCTCCTCCCCCCTCCCCGTATTGTAAAATGTTTACATATTTGATTATAGCAGGTTCTGAATAATAGGTTAAATGGTTTTGGGTTTATGCAGCCATGCAGGCAGGAATTGGACACAGTACTGATTTGGTGAGTGTTTCCGCCTGTCCGCCTGTTGTGTGGGTGGACGTGACAAACTACTCAGCCCTGGTCTCTGTCATCAATGCTGTCACCAGCTCACCCACCAGGTACTGGCTTCTGCACTGCTGCACACACACACTATTTAGTTACTTATTCAGGCCTTCCTGGAATTGAGTGGGACGTGACACGAGCATTGATGGACGGGCATATAACGCAAACGTCTAGCAACCCAAAGGTTGCGTGTTTGAATCTCATCATGGACAACTTTAGCATTTTAACTAATTAGCAACTTTCAACTACTTACTAATTTTAGTTACTTTGCACCTACTTAGCATGTTGTGGTCCTCTGTAGCTCAGCTGGTAGAGCACGGCGCTTGTAACGCCAAGGTAGTGGGTTCGATCCCCGGGACCACCCATACACAAAAAAATGTATGCACGCATGACTGTAAGTCGCTTTGGATAAAAGCGTCTGCTAAATGGCATATTATTATTATTATTATGTTAGCTAACCCTTCCCCTAACCTTAACCCCTAGCATAGCTAACATTAGCCACCTAGCTAATGTTAGCATTAGCCACCTAGCTAACGTTAGCCACAACAAATTGGTATTCGTAACATAATATACGTTTTTAGAAAAATGTATGGTATACTGTATTGTACGAAAAGCAATTTGTAACAAATTGTACGAATTGCAATTCAAAGCATATCATACCAAATGGATGATAGACATCCACAAATTAATACATACCATACTAAACGAAACATATTTTAGTAATTGGAGGGTCTTGTATTTAGATCTACCCCTGACTCCAGGTTGGAAACTGCCAGTTTCTTGGGTTGATGGGCAGGCAGGACATATTCAGGCGTGCATCACATGCCTTCATAATAGTAGGTTAATTCTCTCTCCATAGCTCTCATGGATGAAGTCACACTATCAATTTACACTTTAATTCCAGTCCGTGACAGTCTGATGAGTGGATAGATAAGCTCTGACATCGGCATCGTTTACTTTACACCGAGGGGACTGTCGGCTGGCATCTGGCAAAGTTTATTATTCGAGATGCTCTGTTTTGTTAATCTCTAGATATAATAAAACCCTGCAAGCGATGTTGGTTTAACTTTAAGACAGGCAATAGTCGAGCTTTTCCAACCGTAGCTTTTCGAAATCGCCATTGTTAGAAACGTTCAACCGTGCAGAGTGATGAAGAGTGGAGACTGGGGCTTCCGGTGTAAAACAGGCTGTCTTTATGAAATCCGTCGAGGTGCGGAACTACTGCCGACTCCTGCTGCAGATTAGGCCTACTATCATAATCTATTGTTATCCGAGATGATATCCCGGTCGAGTTGAAACGGATCCGAAACACCTGGAAATATAACGGAAGCAATCTCAACCAACCAGCCCAGCCAGCCACGCTCCATCGCAAATTCAGTTTACTGGAAATATATCAGTCATTTGATGGGATCTTATTTTGCAGTTATTAAAAAAGAGAAGCCATTCTCGTGGGGTTTATTTCATGGGGATGTGTTCAAGACAAGAGAGAATACAAAAAGACGTCGACGTCGTAATTCAAAGGTGCAAGGCAGAGAAAGACTGCCTTTTCTCTGGTGAGTGTATCCGTGTATAGTCAGTGGTGGTAGTGGTGTGTTCTAGTATGTGTTGGTGTATGTTCATGAACACACTCATTTTACATCACTGCCCTCAATAGCATAAGCATCTTCTAGACCCGATAGTTGTCAATATCGTAACAAATCAATCTAATCATAGGCCTAAATAATTGTATTCGATAGCTGTGCGTTAAGATTAAATTGGGAAAACCCAGACACCATTATAGTCTTATCATTACATTTTTGTCTGGCAAAACATTTGTAGGCCCTGATACGGATAGTTTGAAATTATGATAAGTATGAACAGAACTAGAATAGAGCTGAAAATAACATTAATATGCCTGTCATGATGACAATAGGCTTTGGTTAAACATCTCTACAGAATAACAGACAGACATAATATTGATGACAGCAGCCGAATGGTCTATTTGCCTATTGACTTTACAGCTGTACCGGACATAACGTAACGGTTGTGTAAATGTGATATAATGTCCAACAATTTATGCTCATTTACATATTTTGTCAGTCAGTGGAAACCCCTTTTGATGTCGCCATGGAAACTGCATTTGTTGAAAGGGATTTCTTTCTCCTGTGGTTGTATCTTGCCGTTGTGTAGCAGTGGTTAATAACCCTCTGCTTGGTTTCTGTTCTGACCGGTTCTATATTTCAGATTTCAGATACACTGACGCCACTTTCACCTTCACTTATTCCAAAGGCTCCAGAAGGTACAGTACAACATTCTTAGATTGTTGACATCATTAATTCATTCTGTACCATTGAAACACTGTATCTTACTGGGCCATTCATTCTGTACCATTGATACACTGTATCCTACTGGGCCATTCATTCTGTACCATTGATAAAACTGTATCTTACTGGGCCATTCATTCTGTACCATTGATACACTGTATCCTACTGGGCCATTCATTCCGTACCATTGATAAAACTGTATCTTACTGGGCCATTCATTCTGTACCATTGCTACGCTGTATCCTACTGGGCCATGGCTTGCCTACTGGTTGTCCTCAGGGCTGGTTGTTCAGTTGTTTTGGGAAATTGTTCACATGGGTTGTGTGTTTCACTGGTGTAAGGCAGTTTGTCTGGACTCTGGACCCTGCAAGGTCGGAGTTCGCCCCCGTTAGTTAAAAATAAATAGATATTTGTATCCCTTTTTCTCCCCAATTTCATGGTATCCAATCGGTGGTTACAGTCTTGTCCCATCGCTGCAACTCCCATACGGACTCGGGAGAGGCAAAGGTCGAGAGCCGTGCGTCCCACCGAAACACAACCCAGCCGAACCGCACTGCTTCTTGACACAGTGCCCGCTTAACCCAGAAGCCAGCCACACCAACGTGTCGGAGGAGACTCCGTACACCTGGCGACCGTGTCAGCGTGCACTGCGCCTGGCCCGCCACAGGAGTTGCTAGTGCGCGATGGGACAAGAATACCCCTGCCGGCCAAACCCTCCCCCAACCTGGACCAATTGTGCGCCGCACCATGGGTCTCCCGGTCACGGCCGGCTGTGACAGAGCCTGGACTCGAACCAGGATCTCTAGTGGCACAGCTAGCACTGCGATGCTTAGACCACTGCGCCACTCGGGAGGCCCTCAGTTAGTTTTTCAACCTGTCAGCCACTCACAAAGTATAGACTACCAATCGCTGTCAATGGTACTGACATTGCGACATGTCTATGCGACTGCATGCCTATCGGTTTTCTGTGGTGCAAGGGCGTGTATAGCTTTGCCTTTAGCTAATGGATCAATGTTTATTGGTAGACCTATTTTGTTGTAATTTCCTCATGTTAATTAAGAGTCTTCTGACACTCCCGTAACTTAATAAATACATCCCCATCAAACTCCGTCAGTTTAAGCTAGAGATATTTGTTTAAGCTAGAGATATTTGCACGGGCTGCGTCTCAATCCACCCCATCCGCCTATGTCGGCCTTCCACGTCTGCGGTGGAAGGTGTCCGAGCTACAGCGGTGTTTGTCAGACCATGAGACATCCTGAAAATCGGTCTTCTCTCGAAAAACGTCTGTAGCTCCCAAACGGTTTGACCTACAAATGAATAGATGAGACTCTCACTAACACGATGGTGTTCTCCGTTTTGCTTTATGACCCCCACAAGCCCCACGGGGACTCGTCTGAAGTCTGTAACGCTGATGTGCCAACTTCTGTCTGTAGCGTCCAAACTGTTTGGGCTACAAACTAATATGACCCCCTGTGGAAAGGGGAGACTCTCACGAACACGGGACTCGTCTGAAGGTAACCCGTACAAATGAATGGAGGTAGTTTTGTGCCAACAAAAATAAGGAGTTAAATATGTGTCCCAAAAACCCCACAAATATTTCCTGAGCTTTTCTTATATCTCTTAGATAAAGGACAGTCTCTTCAAAACATTATTTCTTATGATAGATATTAATTTATTTTTGCCATTTATGAATGTGTTATTCAATGCTTTTCTATGGTCTATAGTAGTAGTAGTAATGGCCAAATTCAATATTTTATAAAACAAAAAAGGTGTACAATTTTTGGGGGATAACTAAAGGAGTCCTAAAATTCGAAATCAAGTAGCTAAATGATCCATGGTATGACCATCTTAAAACAATTCCATATGTTAGCATAGTAACACCTTAGACTTTTACAAAGCCTAGCATTTCACCAAGCTATACACAGTGTCGCAATGCTGCCAGCTGGTGGCCAATAATGTCATTACCTGTTCAGTAATTAAAGTTGGAAATTCAAACACTGCAGATTGTAAAATGAATGTTGGATGCAACAGCATACTAATTAGCTACCAATTGATTGGTTTACAACTGTCCTGTATAGCCCACCTTAACCTGCATGACATGAGCTGTCCTCACACTCTCTCCCAGCTTGGATAGAAAGTTGTGCATAAAAGCAGTCTATTAATGCCAAATAATACAGTCCGTCCACGCTCATAACACTACCGTACTAGGGATTGTTTCATTATGCAGTGTAGCCTACTATCTATAGCTTCATATACAGTGCATTTGGAAAGTATTCAGACCCCTTGAGTTTTTCCACCTTTTGTTACGTTACAGCCATATTCTAAAATTGATTAAATTGTTTTTTCCCCTCATCAATCTACACACAACATCCCATAATGACAAAGTAAAACAGGTTTTTAGAATTTTTTGCAAATTTAATAAAAAAAAAAAAAAACGTAAATATCACATTTACATTAGTATTCAGACCCTTTACTCAGTACTTTGTTGAAGCACCTTTGGCAGCGATTACAGCCTCGAGTCTTCTTGGGTATGACGCTACAAGCTTGGCACACCTGTATTTGGGGAGTTTCTCCCATTCTTCTCTGCAGATCCAATCAAGCGCTGTCAGGTTGGATGGGGAGCGTCGCTGCACAGCTATTTTCAGGTCTCTCCAGAGATGTTCGATAGGGTTCAAGTCCGGGCTCTGGCTGGGCCACTCAAGGACATTCAGAGACTTGTCCCGAAGCCACTCCTGCATTGTCTTGGCTGTGTGCTTAGGGTCGTTGTCCTGTTGGAAGGTGAACCTTCGCCCCCCAGATTTAGGTCTGTCTGATATATGATAGACTGGTCCCAGGTCTGTCTGGTATATGCAGAGTATGTGTATGCTTGTACTTTAATTCTGCTGGCTTGTAATTAGAGCACGACTGGGTCCCAAATTACACCCTATTCAATACATAGTGCACTACTTTTGACCTGGGCCCCTGGGGACTTTAATGCAGGGAAACTTAAATCAGTTTTACCTCATTTCTACCAGCATGTTAAATGTGCAACCAGAGGAAAAAAACCTCTAGACCACCTTTACTCCACACACAGAGACGCATACAAAGCTCTCCCTCGCCCTCCATTTGGCAAATCTGACCATAACTCTATCCTCCTGATTCCTGCTTATAAGCAAAAACTAAAGCAGGAAGCACCAGTGACTCGGTTAATAAAAATGTGGTCAGATGAAGCAGATGCTAAGCTACAGGACTGTTTTGCTAGCACAGACTAAAATATTTTCCTGGATTCTTCCTATGGCATTGAGGAGTACACCACATCAGCCACTGGCTTCATCAATAAGTGCATCGATGACGTCGTCCCCACAGTGACCGTATGTACAAACCCCAACCATAAGGCGCGGGACTCTAAACCGGACGCTTATAAGAAATCCCGCTATGCCCTCCGACGAACCATCAAACAGGCAAAGCGTCAATACAGGACAAAGACTGAATCGTACTACACCGGCTCTGACGCTTGCCGGATGTGGCAGGGCTTGCAATCTATTACAGACTACAAAGGGAAGCACAGCCGCGAGCTGCTCAGTGACACGAGCCTACCAGACAAGCTAAATCACTTCTATGCTCGCTTCAAGGCAAGCAACACTGAAGCATGCATGAGAGCATCAGCTGTTTTGGATGACTGTGTGATCACACTCTCCGTAGCTGATGTGAGTAAGACCTTTATACAGATCAACATTCACAAGGCCGCAGGGCCAGACGGATTACCAGGACGTGTACTCCGAGCATGCGCTGACCAACTGGCAAGTGTCTTCACTGACATTTTCAACCTGTCCCTGACCGAGTCTGTAATACCAACATCTTTCAAGCAGACCACCATAGTCCCTGTGCCCAAGAACACTAAGGTAACCTGCCTAAATGACTACCGACCCGTAGCACTCACGTCTGTAGCCATGAAAGGCTGGTCATGGCTCACATCATCACCATTATCATCATTTGGTGTGTCATCATAGTAGTCTCTGATTGGTGGTCATCATTTGGTGTGTCATCATAGTGGTCTCTGATTGGTGGTCATCATTTGGTGTGTCATCATAGTGGTCTCTGATTGGTGGTCATCATTTGGTGTGTCATCATAGTGGTCTCTGATTGGTGGTCAGACTCCCTCAGGTAGAACAAACTTAAACTTGCGCCTTTGTTCAATGTTGATTTGAATGTCATTGAGAAAAGAGAAAGGTGTGAAAGTCCCCCCCCCCCCCCGCAAACATCCTAAAAGTAATCCTGGAAGTAATCATCTAGTTTTTCAAAAGTATCTGTAATCTGATTACAATATTTTTGCTGGTAACATAACGGATTACAATTACGGACATGGGGGCGGCAGGTAGCTTAGTGGGTAAGAGCGTTGTGCCAGTAACCGAAAGGTCGCTGGTTCTAATCCCCGAGCCGACTAGGTGAAAAATCTGTCGATGTGCCCTTAAGCAAGGCACTTAACCCTAATTGCTCCTGTAAGTCGCTCTGGATAAGAGCGTCTGCTAAATGACTAAAATGTAAAATGTAAATGTAATCCTTTACTCCCAGCCCTGGCTACTTGCTAACATCTGTCCACACACTAGGCTAGATACGGCTACATGCTAAATTAAAGTCTGGTTAGCATCTGTCCACAGTTGCCCACCGGGCTATAGGTTATTTACCGTTATGCTCTAACATCTGTCCACAGTTGGTCCTAAGTTACAGCTACATGTCTGGGAAACATATTAAGACTTCAGCGGCTGACTGAATGGTCATTTCATTAAGTCTAATTCTGCCACTCAAAGTCTCTGTGAGCTTTTAATTAGCAGCATCACATCAAGGCTTAACAAGGTCCCGCTGTGTCCCAAGACAGAGCTAGCCCTTCAAATGCCCTTCAGAGGTCTCTCTCTGGGTTGTGGTCTGGTCTGGTCTGGTCTGATGTGGTCTGGTCTGTTGTGGTCTGGTCTGATGTGGTCTGGTCTGATGTGGTCTGTTGTGGTCTGGTCTGTTGTGGTCTGGTCTGATGTGGTCTGTTGTGGTCTGGTCTGTTGTTGTCTGGTCTGATGTGGTCTGGTCTGATGTGGTCTGGTCTGGTCTGTTGTGGTCTGGTCTGTTGTGGTCTGGTCTGATGTGGTCTGGTCTGTTGTGGTCTGTTGTGGTGTGGTCTGATGTGGTGTGGTCTGATGTGGTCTGGTGTGGTCTGGTCTGTTGTGGTCTGGTCTAGTCTGGTCTGGTCTGTTGTGGTCTGGTCTGGTGTGGTCTGTTGTGGTCTAGTCTGTTGTGGTCTGGTCTGGTGTGGTCTGTTGTGGTCTAGTCTGTTGTGGTCTGGTCTGTTGTGGTCTGTTGTGGTCTAGTCTGTTGTGGTCTGGTCTGTTGTGGTCTGGTGTGGTCTGTTGTGGTCTAGTCTGTTGTGGTCTGGTCTGTTGTGGTGTGGTCTGGTGAGGTCTGGAGGGCAGGTGTTTAGACTAAGTGAGATCCTTATCAACAGCCTTTCCAGTGGCCCATCAGAGGCTACACTACAGAGAGAGAAATGTGTTGGAGACCACACCACACCAGACCACACCACACCAGACCACAACAGACCAGACCACACCAGACCACATCAGACCAGACCACACCAGACCACATCAGACCACACCACATCAGACCACACCACACCAGACCAGACCACACCAGACCACACCAGACCAGACCACACCACACCAGACCAGACCACACCAGACCACACCAGACCAGACCACACCAGACCACACCACACCAGACCAGACCACACCAGACCACACCACACCAGACCACATCAGACCACACCACACCAGACCAGACCACACCAGACCAGACCACACCAGACCACACCACACCACACCAGACCAGACCACAACAGACCAGACCACACCAGACCACATCAGACCACACCACATCAGACCACACCACACCAGACCAGACCACACCAGACCAGACCACACCAGACCACATCAGACCACACCACACCAGACCAGACCACACCAGACCAGACCAGACCAGACCACACCAGACCACACCAGACCACACCAGACCACACCACACCACACCAGACCAGACCACAACAGACCAGACCACACCAGACCACATCAGACCACACCACATCAGACCAGACCACACCAGACCAGACCACACCAGACCACATCAGACCACACCACACCACACCAGACCAGACCACAACAGACCAGACCACATCAGACCAGACCAGACCACAACAGACCAGACCACACCAGACCAGACCACACCAGACCACATCAGACCAGACCACATCAGACCAGACCAGACCACAACAGACCAGACCACAACAGGCCAGACCACACCAGACCAGACCACACCAGACCAGACCACACCAGACCAGACCAGACCACACCACACCAGACCAGACCACACCAGACCAGACCAGACCACACCACACCAGACCAGACCACACCAGACCAGACCACACCAGACCACACCAGACCAGACCACACCAGGCCAGACCACACCAGACCAGACCACACCAGACCACACCAGACCACACCAGACCACACCAGACCAGACCACACCAGACCAGACCACACCAGACCAGACCACACCAGACCAGACCACACCAGACCACATCAGACCACACCACACCAGACCAGACCACACCAGACCACACCAGACCACACCAGACCAGACCAGACCACACCAGACCAGACCACACCACACCAGACCAGACCAGACCACACCACACCACACCACACCAGACCACACCAGACCAGACCACACCACACCACACCAGACCACACCAGACCAGACCACACCACACCAGACCAGACCAGACCAGACCAGACCAGACCACACCAGACCACACCAGACCACACCAGACCACACCACACCACACCAGACCAGACCACACCACACCAGACCAGACCAGACCACACCAGACCACACCAGACCACACCATGCCACACCAGACCACACCAGCATTATGTCTGCCAGTCATTTGTGAAGCCTTATTTTAATAATGTGTATTTTAATCATTCACATGGGTTGGCCCTTTTCCTGCTCAATGTTTTGAGATTTTCTGAGCTCCCCTGGTTGAAACTCACACCTTTTTAATGATGTTGTGCTTTCTCAGTTATCATGTACTCTGCCCCCTGGTACAAACTGCAGACAGACTTCTATTGTGGACTACATGCTAAAAATACTGCATGGTTTGACTGTTATGTTCCTTTGCTGGCTCAGCCATTGTGTTGAATCCATGACCGCATCCCAAATGGCACCCTATTCCCTATATAGTGCACTACTTTAGACCAGAGAATGGCACCCTATTCCCTATATAGTGCACTACTTTAGACCAGAGAATGGCACCCTATTCCCTATATAGTGCACTACTTTTGATTAGAACCTCACGGGCCCTAGTGCACTATATCGGGAATAGGCTGCCATTTGGGACTCATGCTATCCCTCCTACTGATAACTAATTTTAGAAGATTTGAAGTTTGATTGAGCCGACATCAGAATAACGCTAATTGGATCTGCTATAGTTTGTTGCTGATAAACACTCTCAAGTTCTTCTGGGAGGCACCCATGGGGAAACCTGTGTGAGATCCTCTACTCCTTTATCAGGATGTGTAAAGCCGTGTGTGGATTAAAGTTATCTACAAGTTCCGTCATTTGAACATATGAAATTGACCTGCTTGCTCTCTATTGAGCCGCACAGAGCCGCTTAGCCTGCCAGTTTCACCGGGCTCCAGTGTTGAGGAACTGAGGAACTGTAAATGGACACCGTCAAGTTCATTAAGGTCTTATTGGACAGTCAGGTCACAGGGGACAACAATAATGCATTTTCCATTTACTGTCACTACTGATATTACTGACAGTTACTGTACACACCTGCTTTGTTCTGTCACTTTGTGTCAACTGTTGATGCAATAAGGGTTTTATAAATACATTTGATTGATTGACTGAATGATTTATTATTGGGATATTATGTTTTAATGTATTTCTTAATTCTCCTCCAGGGTGTCCTACTCTGTGCACGTCTCTGACGACTACCCAGGTAAGGACTGTGTCATGTCTTCACTGACATTACTTCCCTGTGTCTCTACTGCAAGCTATCATGCATTACATGAGTTGAATGACCCCTGACCTCAGGCCTGAGTGATCCACATCGCAGAGTGCCAATGAGGTCATGGCCACTTGTCGCATAACGCCGTAGATTCTGAAACCACAGAGTGCGACTGTCAGTGAGCCCCATATTCTTATTCAGTCAATGAGCTATTATGTCACTGTGATATGAGGAGAAAGCTGCTTTGGGATGTGTCACGCAATGGACCGTAATATCCATGAAAGATGTATTACTTACAACTCTCTGAGTTGAGACGTGAACTACGGTAGTGGTCTAGTCAGTGGGATGGATGTTTTAAAGGAAATAAGATTTGAAAGAATATGCAGTGGAACGAACGGCCTTCCAGTGTCCTTTTATAAGACTATTTCACACTTCAAGACGTTCTCCTTTACTTTATGGTGCTGGATAGAAAATATACTTTACTGACAGTGTTAATCCCACGGATGGACAAGAACAGCTGGCGGAGCTAAAATCATTGTCCAACATTACAACAAAATAATCAAGTCTGTCATTGATAACCCACCGGTTGCCCCATGCCAGGTATCGTTTGTAAAGTCTGTCATTGATAACCCACCGGTTGCCCCATGCCAGGTATCGTTTGTAAAGTCTGTCATTGATAACCCACCGGTTGCCCCATGCCAGGTATCGTTTGTAAAGTCTGTCATTGATAACTCACCGGTTGCCCCATGCCAGGTATCGTTTGTAAAGTCTGTCATTGATAACCCACCGGTTGCCCCATGCCAGGTATCGTTTGTAAAGTCTGTCATTGATAACCCACCGGTTGCCCCATGCCAGGTATCGTTTGTAAAGTCTGTCATTGATAACTCACCGGTTGCCCCATGCCAGGTATCGTTTGTAAAGTCTGTCATTGATAACCCACCGGTTGCCCCATGCCAGGTATCGTTTGTAAAGTCTGTCATTAATGAATGTTTTTGACTTTCTTTCTTTCTTCAACACAGACAACACATATGTATCAAACTCTGAAAATGTGGATGCCGTTCTAGTCACCAGAGAGCCCCTCCCCATCATCTTCCACAGAATCACAACAGGTACATTTAGTCAGATTGTCTGTATTGCATTGTCAAGTATAGACGGATCTCTTCGAATCTGCATAAATACTTTGAATACAGGAACATTCCTGAACTATTTCCTGCTTGTCTGTATTCTATACAGTTAAACTAGTGCATTGTCAAGCAAAGTGATTATAATCCGCATAAATACTTAGAACACAGAAACTTGTTTAAAAAAACGTTCAGGCTATGCTCAAACCCTACACCCTAACCCGACACCCCAGCACTCCGTTCTGCCACCTCAGGTCTCTTGGCCTTCCCACCCCTATGGAAGGGCAGCTCCCGCTCAGCCCAGTCCAAGCTCTTCTCTGTCCTGGCACCCCAATGGGAGGGCAGCTCCCCCTCAGCCCAGTCCAAGCTCTTCTCTACCCTGGCACCCCAATGGGAGGGCAGCTCCCGCTCAGCCCAGTCCAAGCTCTTCTCTGTCCTGGCACCCCAATGGGAGGGCAGCTCCCACTCAGCCCAGTCCAAGCTCTTCTCTGTCCTGGCACCCCAATGGGAGGGCAGCTCCCACTCAGCCCAGTCCAAGCTCTTCTCTGTCCTGGCACCCCAATGGGAGGGCAGCTCCCACTCAGCCCAGTCCAAGCTCTTCTCTCCTAAAGAGTATCTTAAATAAATACCATAAATAACTCTACTTTTCTTACTAGCACTGACTTTCCTGAAAACTGCTTTGTTGAGGAAAAAGTACTTGATACAATTGTGATGTGTTGTTGTCTCACCCAGCTATCTTCAGATGAATGCACTAATGTAAGTGGCTCCGGATTGGAGCGTCTGCTGAATAGCTACAATGTGTATATAGCCGACTCCAGAACACATTAACTGACAAGCCCGTAAAACAACAATTCTGTACATTTCCAACCAGCGTTGACCTTGTTCCTTGAGTCTCTCAGGCTGATGGGTGGGAGGCTGATTGGAGGCTGATTGGAGGCTGATGGGAGGCTGATGGGAGGCTGATGGGAGGCTGATGGGAGGTTGCTGTCAGATTTAACAACAGGATGTAGTGGTAGCTACTGTCTCTGTGTACACATTCTACTGGGTGTATAATAGTCAACCTGCCAAACGTTTGTTCCAAATGGCACCATATCCTCAATAAAGTACACTACTTCTGACCACATCCCTATGGGTCTCCCTATGGGCCCTGGTCAACAGTAGTGCACTATATAGGGAATAGGGTGCCATTCTCTGGTCTAAAGTAGTGCACTATATAGGGAATAGGGTGCCATTCGGGACAAAGCCTCAGTAAATAGAAGGAAGTCCGTCGTCTCCGCTTCCTGTTCGTCCTTCCTTCCTCCTTGGTCTTTGTCTGATTTCACATTTCTCTTCTCAAGATCTTTCCGCCTTTCTGAAGGATACTAAGCAAGTAAATAATAGTGTAGATACTTACACCTGCTGGCTAATTGTTTTATTTATATATTTATATATATATATTTATATATACGTGTGTGTGTTGTCAACAGAGATTACGATCAACAATGACGCCAGCTGCTGCCTGTCCATCAAGACAAAACTTCAGATAGACAAAAACCAGGTGAGCTACATCTCAGTCCACTGATTAGTAACACATTGTAAAGGCTCATTATAACTTGTAATAACTGTGTTATAAACTGTAATGTGAGTAATAACTCCCCCTAGTGCCACTATGCCATAGAGGAGGACTCTGAGGGGGATGCTGAGTCTGAGGAGTTCTACTATGGAGGTCAGGTAAGAGTCAAGACACAGACACATGTTGATTTACTATCCCCGTGGGGACCAAACAATTGATTCCCATTCAAAATCCTATTTTCCCTAACCCCTAACCCTAACCTTAAACCTAACCCTAACCCTTAACCTAACCCTAACCCCTAACCTTAACCCTAACCCTTAACCTAACCCTAACCCCTAACCTTAACCCTAACCCTTAACCTAACCCTAACCCCTAACCCTAACCTTAAACCTAACCCCTAACCCTTAACCTAACCTTAACCGTAACCCTTAACCTAACCTTAACCCTAACCTTAAACCTAACCCTAACCCCTAACCCTAACCTTAAACCTAACCCCTAACCCTTAACCTAACCTTAACCCTAACCCCTAACCTTACCCCTAACCCTAACCTTAAACCTAACCCTAACCCCTAACCCTTAGCCCTAATTCTAACCCTTACCCTACACTGTAAACCCCAAGGCATTTTTATCTCAAATACTTCTAGTAAGTTGAACTCAAAGTAAATGTAAAGTCATTATTACTTCAAGTGTTTATGTGGTACTGACTCAGAACTAAATAAGAAGTCACACCAACTCAAGTTATGGTAACAAACTTTTTTCCCAGCATGCTCTACTGCAGGTTGATTTTTAATATCTGTGTTTTGGATGTACATTGAGTGATTTGATTGATTAATGCTACACAAAGATAAATAACATGACATTTTCTAAACTAATCCAATGATTTAGTTAGATTGTTTGCACCCGTTACTGAAATGGTTGTTCTAGTTTAAATGACTTAGATAGTCTCCTCCCACTGTTGCTAACCCTGGCAGTCATTGTGAATGGCTTAGGTAGTCTCCTCCCACTGTTGCTAACCCTGGCAGTCATTATGAATGGCTTAGGTCGTCTCCTCCCACTGTTGCTAACCCTGGCAGTCATTATGAATGGCTTAGGTAGTCTCCTCCCACTGTTGCTAACCCTGGCAGTCATTATGAATGGCTTAGGTAGTCTCCTCCCACTGTTGCTAACCCTGGCAGTCATTATGAATGCAGGTTGCAGGTGAGTGAAAATTCCAACTGTTGGATATCCTAACTCTTGCTGAATTCCAATAGGAATTACACATTACTTTGCAAACCAGCATAATGCGACTTGCAGGTAGGGTTGCAAAATTCTGGTAAATATTCCAGGTTTTCCAGAAATCCCAGTTGGAAGATTCCTGGAAGTCTGTCAACCAGGAGCTTTTGAAAATCTGGGAATTATGGGAATCTTACTAGGCCCCAAAATAAGGCCTTATGAGATATGTAATGTATTGTCATAAAGAGTTTAATTATAATGATAACACTCACCTAGGAACTCACTTGGTGAAGGCCACAGGACTGAAAATGAATGAATTCAACAGCCATGTCTCTGTCGCTAATAAACACAGTCATGGGTGGTAACTCTGCAATTTAGTCGAAAAGGCAAGGCACACTGGGAAATTATATTGGTGGCGTGGCTTAGTGGGGGGCGTGGCTTAGTGGGGGCGTAGCTTAGTGGGGAGCGTGGCTTAGTGGGGGGCGTTACTCAACATTTTCAAGCTGATACAACTAAAATCTGGACCCCCTACAGCACAGGTGTCCAACTCATTCCACGGAGGGCCGAGTGGCTGTGGGTTTTCACTCCTCCCTTGGACTTGATTGAGGAATTAAGGTCACTGATTAGTAAGGAACTCCCCACACCTGGTTGTCTAGGTCTTAGTGAGGAACTCCCCACACCTGGTTGTCTAGGTCTTAGTAAGGAACTCCCCACACCTGGTTGTCTAGGTCTTAATTGAAAGGAAAAACCAAAAACCTGCAGACTCTCGGCCCTCCATGGATGAGTTTTACACCCCTGCCCTACTTTATTTTATTTATTTTATTTCACCTTTATTTAACCAGGTAAACCAGTTGAGAACAAGTTCTCATTTACAACTGCGACCTGGCCAAGATAAAGCAAAGCAGTGCGATTAAAAACAACAACAACACAGAGTTACATATGGGATAAACAAAACGTACAGTCAATAACACAATAGAAAATCTATATACAGTGTGTGCAAATGTAGTAAGTTATGGAGGAAAGGCAATAAATAGGCTATAGTGCAAAATAATTACAATTAGTATTAACACTGGAATGATAGATGTGCAAAAGATGATGTGCAAATAGAGATACTGGGGTGCAAATGAGCAAAATAAATAACAATATGGGGATGAGGTAGTTTGGGCTAATTACAGATGGGCTGTGTACAGGTGCAGTGATCGGTAAGCTGCTCTGACAACTGATGCTTAAAGTTAGTGAGGGAGATAAGAGTCTCCAGCTTCAGAGATCTTTGCAGTTCGTTCCAGTCATTGGCAGCAGAGAACTGGAAGGAATGGCGGCCAAAGGAGGTGTTGGCTTTGGGGATGACCAGTGAGATATACCTGCTGGAGCGCAGACTACGGGTGGGTGTTGCTATGGTGACCAATGAGCTAAGATAAGACAGGG
Source organism: Coregonus lavaretus (assembly GCF_964263955.1). Classification (NCBI taxonomy): domain Eukaryota; kingdom Metazoa; phylum Chordata; class Actinopteri; order Salmoniformes; family Salmonidae; genus Coregonus; species Coregonus lavaretus. The sequence goes on from NC_140001.1 coordinate 2,583,785, forward strand.
ATTTGCCTAGCAGTGATTTATAGATGGCCTGGAGCCAGTGGGTTTGGCGATGAATATACAGGGTCACAGTGGCTCTATTGGTTTGAGTAACGACTACAAAATCACTTTAAGTAACTGGACTCAGATATATTAAGTGCAACGGGTTTCCTCAAAAGTTTTGAGTAATGACAGTACATTGGGGTTTACAGTGTAACCCTAACCCTAAACCTAACCCCTAAGCCTAAAATTAAAAAAAATCCTTGTGGGGACCAGTGAAAGGACCAGTGCAATGTCCCCACTTGTCTGAATGTTCCTTGTTTCACTATCTTTGAGGACTTCTGGTCTCCTCAAGGATAGTAAATACCAAACACACACACGCACACTATGGAGGTCAGGTAAGCATCAAGCCTCATCTCCTCCTCAACAACTGCTGTAACGATTAACCATTAGATCGCCAGTGTTCAACCGTCTCTTAGCAACAGTGCTGGTTTGAAAAGCACTTTCAAGAATGGATGAATCTGTGTCCAGGAAACCACCCCCTAGCAACACTCTTAGGAAAAAAAGGTGCTCTCGAAAAACCTAAAATGGCTTCTTCGGCTGTCCCCATAGGAGAACCCTTAGAAAAGCCAATTTTGGGGTTGCAGGTATAACCCTTTCCACAGAGGGTTCTACATGGAACCCATAAGGGTTCTCCTAAGGGGACAGCTGGACCCTTTTGTTCTAAGAGTGTACAGTGGCATTAAGTGTAACTCCCCATATAGAGTGAGACCCAGCAGCTCTGAAGAGAAGCCAGACCTCCCCTGGCGTCTCCACCTGACCCCATATAGAGTGAGACACAGCAGCCAGACCTCCCCTGGTGTCCCCACCTGACCTCATATAGAGTGAGACCCAGCAGCCAGACCTCCCCTGGTGTCCCCACCTGACCTCATATAGAGTGAGACCCAGCAGCCAGACCTCCCCTGGCGTCTCCACCTGACCTCATATAGAGTGAGACCCAGCAGCCAGACCTCCCCTGGCGTCCCCACCTGACCTCATATAGAGTGAGACCCAGCAGCCAGACCTCCCCTGGCGTCCCCACCTGACCTCATATAGAGTGAGACCCAGAAGCCAGACCTCCCCTGGCGTCTCCACCTGACCTCATATAGAATGAGACCCAGCAGCCAGACCTCCCCTGGCGTCTCCACCTGACCTCATATAGAGTGAGACCCAGCAGCCAGACCTCCCCTGGCGTCCCCACCTGACCTCATATAGAGTGAGACCCAGCAGCCAGACCTCCCCTGGCGTCCCCACCTGACCTCATATAGAGTGAGACCCAGAAGCCAGACCTCCCCTGGCGTCTCCACCTGACCTCATATAGAATGAGACCCAGCAGCCAGACCTCCCCTGGCGTCTCCACCTGACCTCATATAGAGTGAGACCCAGCAGCCAGACCTCCCCTGGCGTCTCCACCTGAGCATGAAGCCTCCTGATTTCATGGCAGATTTCCCCAAAGTAGTCCTAGACTCATCAAGGCACTTTTTTATATTTTCTGTCATTTTCAGTCACCTCACTCAGAAAGGGGCCTGCAGTGGGACGTTTCCATCAGCTCACCCAGAAAGGGGCCTGCAGTGGGACGTTTCCATCACCTCACTCAGAAAGGGGCCTGCAGTGGGACGTTTCCATCACCCAAATTAACTCAGTCCATCTTTATATGGAAATATACGGCTATTCTGATGAGCGATGCTCTCTCTCTCTCTCTCTCTCTCTCTCTCTCTCTCTCTCTCTCTCTCTCTCTCTCTCTCTCTCTCTCTCTCTCTCTCTCTCTCTCTCTCGTTCGCCCTCTTTCTTTCTTTCTTTCTCACACTCTCAATTCAATTTCAATTTAAGGGCTTTATTGGCATGGGAAACGTATGTTAACATTGCCAAAGCAAGTGAAGTAGATAATAAACAAATGTGAGGTGTGTCAGGTATTCTGCCACTGTGTACTCTCTGTTTAGGGCCAAGTAGCATTCTAGTTTGCTCTGTTTTTTTGTTCATTCTTTCCAATGTGTCAAGTAATTATCTTTTTGTTTTCTCATGATTTGGTTGGGTCTAATTGTGTTGCTGTCCTGGGGCTCAGTGGGGTCTGTTTGTGTTTGTGAACAGAGCCCCAGGACCAGCTTGCTTAGGGGACTATTCTCCAAGTTCATCTCTCTGTAGGTGATGGCATTGTTATGGAAGGTTTGGGAATCGCTTCCTTTTAAGTGGTTATAGAATTTAACGGCTCTTTTCTGGATTTCGATAATTAGAGGGTATCGGCCTAATTCTGCTCTGCATGCATTATTTTGTGTTTTACGTTGTACACTGAGGATATTTTTGCAGAATTCTGCATGCAGTCTCAATTTGGTGTTTGTCCCATTTTGTGAATACTTGGTTGGTGAGCGGACCCCAGACCTCACAACCATAAAGGGCAATGGGTTCTATAACTGATTCAAGTATTTTTAGCCAGATCCTAATTGGTATGTTGAATTTTATGTTCCTTTTGATGGCATAGAAGGCCCTTCTTGCCTCTCAGATCGTTCACCGCTTTGTGGAAGTTACCTGTGGCGCTGATGTTTAGGCCGAGGTATGTATAGTTTTTTGTGTGCTATAGGGCAACGGTGTCTAGATGGAATTTTGTATTTGTGGTCCTGGCAACTGGACCATTTTTGGAACTCCATTATTTTTGTCTTACTGAGATTTACTGTCAGGGCCCAGTTCTGACAAACTGTGCTAGAAAATCTAGGTGCTGCTGTAGGCCTTCCTTGGTTGGGGACAGAAGCACCAGATCATTAGCAAACAGTAGACATTTGACTTCAGATTCTAGTAGGGTGAGGCTGGGTGCTGCAGACTGTTCTAGTGCCCTCGCCAATTCGTTGATATATATGTTGAAGAGGGTGGGGCTTAAACTGCATCCCTGTCTCACACCACGGCCATGTGGAAAGAAATGTGTGTTTTTTGCCAATTTTAACCGCACACTTGTTGTTTGTGTACATGTATTTTATAATGTGGTATTTTTTCCCCCAACCCCACTTTCCATCAATTTCTATAGCAGACCCTCATGCAAAATTGAGTCAAAAGCTTTTTTGAAATCAACAAAGCATGAGAAGACTTTGCCTTTGTTTTGGTTTGTTTGTTTGTCAATTAGGGTGTGCCGGGTGAATACATGGTCTGTCATACGGTAATTTGGTAAAAAGCCAATTTGCCATTTGCTCAGAACATTGTTTTCACTGAGGAAATGTACGAATCTGCTGTTAATGGTAATGCAGAGGATTGTTGCTGTTGACGCATATCCCACGGTATTTATTGGGGTCAAATTTGTCTCCACTTTTATGGATTGGGGTGATCAGTCCTTGGTTCCAATTATTGGGGAAGATGCCAGAGCTAAGGATGATGTTAAAGAGTTTAAGTATAGCTAATTGGAATTTGTGGTCTGTATATTTTATCATTTCATTGAGGATACCATCAACACCAAAGGTCTTTTTGGGTTGGAGGGTTTGTATTTTGTCCTGTAGTTCATTCAATGTAATTGGAAAATCCAGTGGGTTCTGGTAGTCTTTAATAGTTGATTCTAAGATTTGTATTTGATCATGTACATGTTTTTGCTGTTCTTTGTTATAGAGCCAAAAAGATTGGAGAAGTGGTTTATCCATACATCTCCGTTTTGGATAGATAACTCTTTGTGTTGTTGTTTGTTTAGTGTTTTCCAATTTTCCCAGAAGTGGTTAGATTCTATGGATTCTTCAATTACATTGAGGTCAGATTTTCTGGTTCTCTATGTTTTTGATTGGATAGGTTTCTCAATTTCTGTCTCTCTCTCTCCACTAACTGTTGATTGGTGAACTGTGTTCGACCTCTGGTAAAAAAACAGACAGTGTCTGAAGTTAGTTTGAGTGATTAGCGTTTCTTAGTTTAGATGATGATGTATACTATACCCCTGTTGCCAAGTCAGTCACAGTAATATGGTCATTATCTTCTGACAGTATTCTTCTCTGGCGGCGCTCAGGGAAATGTGTCACGTCTGCACTTGTCCTATATGGAAAGCTCAATATTAACTGCCTTGACTGGATGGTAACTATTGACTTGAGGTGCTATAATGCTATCATGCCTTCGTAAAGCCTTCATAACAATGACAGAGTGATAATAACCTTATTGTTGTCAAAAAGTTTTTATTGTTTGTATCTTTTAATGTATATTATGGGGAGCAGACCTATAAAATGTTGCCTTCTTACGTATCTGTTTTGAATAACAGTAGGTATGTATTTTAAAGTAAATATTTATGAAACAATAAATCCACTTTTGTCTAAAATGAGCCTGGACAGCTGTTGGGTTGTTTTTGTTCATTTATATTCAAGTGATAATATTGGATTTCATTTAGCTCTTCCCTGAAATTGGACCAGCCAATGAAACAGAATAGGAGCTGATCACATCGTCTGCAAGCTGTCAAACCCATCACATCGGCTGTCAAGCCCATCACATCGGCTGCAAGCTGTCAAACCCATCACATCGGCTGTCAAGCCCATCACATCGGCTGCAAGCTGTCAAACCCATCACATCGGCTGTCAAGCCCATCACATCGGCTGCAAGCTGTCAAACCCATCACATCGGCTGTCAAGGGCATCACATCGGCTGCAAGCTGTCAAACCCATCACACATGCTGTCAAACCCATCACATCGGCTGCAAGCAGTCAAACCCATCACATCAGCTGCAAGCTGTCAAACCCATCACATCGGCTGCAAGCTGTCAAACCCATCACACTGGCTGCAAGCTGTCAAACCCATCACACCTGCTGTCAAACCCATCACATCGGCTGCAAGCTGTCAAACCCATCACATCGGCTGTCAAGCCCATCACATCGGCTGCAAGCTGTCAAACCCATCACATCGGCTGCAAGCTGTCAAACCCATCACATCGGCTGTCAAACCCATCACATCGGCTGCAAGCTGTCAAACCCATCACACCGGCTGCAAGCTGCCAAACCCATCACACCGGCTGCAAGCTGCCAAACCCATCACACCGGCTGCAAGCTGCCAAACCCATCACACCGGCTGCAAGCTGCCAAACCCATCACACCGGCTGCAAGCTGCCAAACCCATCACACCGGCTGCAAGCTGCCAAACCCATCACACCGGCTGCAAGCTGCCAAACCCATCACACCGGCTGCAAGCTGCCAAACCCATCACACCGGCTGCAAGCTGCCAAACCCATCACACCGGCTGCAAGCTGCCAAACCCATCACACCGGCTGCAAGCTGCCAAACCCATCACACCGGCTGCAAGCTGCCAAACCCATCACACCGGCTGCAAGCTGCCAAACCCATCACACCGGCTGCAAGCTGCCAAACCCATCACACCGGCTGCAAGCTGCCAAACCCATCACACCGGCTGCAAGCTGCCAAACCCATCACACCGGCTGCTAGCTGCCAAACCCATCACACCGGCTGCTAGCTGCCAAACCCATCACACCGGCTGCAAGCTGCCAAACCCATCACACCGGCTGCAAGCTGCCAAACCCATCACACCGGCTGCAAGCTGTCAAACCCATCACATCGGCTGTCAAGCCCATCACATCGGCTGCAAGCTGTCAAACCCATCACATCGGCTGCAAGCTGTCAAACCCATCACATCGGCTGTCAAACCCATCACATCGGCTGCAAGCTGCCAAACCCATCACACCGGCTGCAAGCTGCCAAACCCATCACACCGGCTGCAAGCTGCCAAACCCATCACACCGGCTGCAAGCTGCCAAACCCATCACACCGGCTGCAAGCTGCCAAACCCATCACACCGGCTGCAAGCTGCCAAACCCATCACACCGGCTGCAAGCTGCCAAACCCATCACACCGGCTGCAAGCTGCCAAACCCATCACACCGGCTGCAAGCTGCCAAACCCATCACACCGGCTGCAAGCTGCCAAACCCATCACACCGGCTGCTAGCTGCCAAACCCATCACACCGGCTGCTAGCTGCCAAACCCATCACACCGGCTGCAAGCTGCCAAACCCATCACATCGGCTGCAAGCTGTCAAACCCATCACATCGGCTGTCAAGCCCATCACATCGGCTGCAAGCTGTCAAACCCATCACATCGGCTGCAAGCTGTCAAACCCATCACACCGGCTGCAAGCTGTCAAACCCATCACACCGGCTGCAAGCTGTCAAACCCATCACACCGGCTGCAAGCTGCCAAACCCATCACACTGGCTGCAAGCTGTCAAACCCATCACACCGGCTGCAAGCTGTCAAACCCATCACACCGGCTGCAAGCTGTCAAACCCATCACACCGGCTGCAAGCTGCCAAACCCATCACACCGGCTGCAAGCTGTCAAACCCATCACACCGGCTGCAAGCTGTCAAACCCATCACACCGGCTGCAAGCTGTCAAACCCATCACACCGGCTGCATATTGTTCTGCTGTAGGTTTTTTATCTTGCCGGACAAAAGCACAAAAAGTCCTTAGCAACTCAGACGTTTTAAGATGCTGTATACTTATCCCCTGTCTGTATTCAAAATGGCACCTTGGTAGTTTCAGGTGTTGATTTGCTGGCTAACTATGTATAGACACTGTGATTGGCTGGCTAACTTAGGACAGACGCTGATTGGTCATGCTCTGTGTTTCTTTAGAGATCTATCCAATCGTTTAGGGGAGGGAAGGGCTGCCTTCAAAACAGGCTTCTCAGGTTTCCCCTCTGAGCCGGTTCCTTTCAGGTACCTTCCTTCTATGGAGGTTTTCCTGGTCACTGTGCCTCTGATTCTACTTGGGTGGTCTAGGCCAGGTTACTGTGAAGAGCTTTGTGACCACTGCTGATGGAAAAAGGGATTTAAAACACATTTGATTGATTGACTGATTTGATTGACGTCTCTCTCTCTCTCTCGTAAGGTGAACTACGATGGCGAGCTCCACAAGCACCCCCAGCTGGAGGCGGACCTGGCGTCGGTCCGGGAGATGTACGGACATCACGCAGTATCTCTCAGGTAGCTCCTCCCTCACTGACCGTGTGTGTGTGAAATAAAATGTAATGGTATTTGTCACATGCTTGGTAAGCAACAGGTGTGGACTAACAGTGGAATGCTGACTTACTTCCCAACAATGGAGAGAGAAAGAAAATGGAGAAATTATAGAAAAGTAAAACACGTAATAAGAAATACACAATGAGTAACGATAACTTGGCTATATACGCGGGTTACCAGTACTATTGAACTATATACGCGGGTTACCAGTACTATTGAACTATATACACTGGGTACCAGTACCGAGTTGATGTGCAGGGGTAAGCGATAACTGAGGTAGATATGTACGTATAACTATGAATAAAGGGCAGTGTGGAGTGCAATAGAGATTGCATCATCTGTGGAACTGTTGGGGCGGGATGCAAATTGGAGTGGGGTCTAGGGTTTCTGGGATAATGGTGTTGATGTGAGCCATGACCAGCCTTTTCAAAGCATTTCATGGCTACACAGCATCTTGTTCCAAGCACCCCATAAATCATTCTTCCTTGCCCCAGTGGAAGGGGCTTACATCCCAGCAACAGTGCAGAGGGAACAGAGTGTTACCGTAGTGACAGGCCACCATACAGATTCAGCTAACATCTAACAACCGTTTAAACTGCAGGGAGCCTTCTGGAGAAGGAGGGACTGAGCAGCAGAACAGCAGAGACTCTTAACAAGTATTTTATGAGACATTTCACTTATTTCAGTGGTTGAGTTGTACAGGCTCAGCACACTATGCAGGCAGGCACGCACAGACAGCCCTTTTCAGCCTCTCTCAGATAGAGTGGTCCCTGCTGGGCTACGGTGCCAGTCAGATTACTTTCCGGTGCCAGTCAGATTACGTCCGGTGCCAGTCAGATTACGGCCGGTGCCAGTCAGATTACGGCCGGTGCCAGTCAGATTGCGGCCGGTGCCAGTCAGATTGCGGCCGGTGCCAGTCAGATTGCGGCCGGTGCCAGTCAGATTACTTTCCGGTGCCAGTCAGATTACGGCCGGTGCCAGTCAGATTACGGCCGGTGCCTGTGAGATTGCGGCCGGTGCCAGTCAGATTACGGCCGGTGCCAGTCAGATTGCGGCCGGTGCCAGTCAGATTACGGCCGGTGCCAGTCAGATTGCGGCCGGTGCCAGTCAGATTACGGCCGGTGCCAGTCAGATTGCGGCCGGTGCCAGTCAGATTGCGGCCGGTGCCAGTCAGATTGCGGCCGGTGCCAGTCAGATTACGGCCGGTGCCAGTCAGATTACGGCCGGTGCCAGTCAGATTGCGGCCGGTGCCAGTCAGATTACGGCCGGTGCCAGTCAGATTGCGGCCGGTGCCAGTCAGATTGCGGCCGGTGCCAGTCAGATTGCGGCCGGTGCCAGTCAGATTACGGCCGGTGCCAGTCAGATTACGGCCGGTGCCAGTCAGATTGCGGCCGGTGCCAGTCAGATTGCGGCCGGTGCCAGTCAGATTGCGGCCGGTGCCAGTCAGATTGCGGCCGGTGCCAGTCAGATTGCGGCCGGTGCCAGTCAGATTGCGGCCGGTGCCTGTCAGATTGCGGCTGGTGCCAGTCAGATTGCGGCCGGTGCCAGTCAGATTACGGCCGGTGCCAGTCAGATTGCGGCCGGTGCCAGTCAGATTGCGGCCGGTGCCAGTCAGATTGCGGCCGGTGCCTGTCAGATTGCGGCCGGTGCCAGTCAGATTGCGGCCGGTGCCAGTCAGATTGCGGCCGGTGCCAGTCAGTTGGCCTGGTGGTGTATAGTTGTCATTTTAGTGTTTTAGACATTGTTATAGAGGGCAATTTACTGTTATCAAGTACGATATGTAGGTCCTCTTTGTGTCCTTTTTATAAATGATCTGGATGTGTGCAAAACTGTGTAGGGGCGAGTGGGGTAAATTGAACCAATGGGGTAAACTGAGCCACACTCGTTTCTAGGAAACCATACACATAATTAATCATTTGACTCCAGGCCCTGTTCCTTGATTTAGGCTGCTTTTGCTGTGTTGATGTTGATTTTGATGGGCAGGACCTTTGTCTTGCTGCAGTTGATAACCAAAGGACTGGACTCTGTCAGTGTTGTCTTGTAGGTGTTGACTAGCTGGCCAAAGGACTGGACTCTGTCAGTGTTGTCTTGTAGGTGTTGACTAGCTGGCCAAAGGACTGGACTCTGTCAGTGTTGTCTTGTAGATGTTGACTAGCTGGCCAAAGGACTGGACTCTGTCAGTGTTGTCTTATAGATGTTGACTAGCTGGCCAAAGGACTGGACTCTGTCAGTGTTGTCTTGTAGGTGTTGACTAGCTGGCCAAAGGACTGGACTCTGTCAGTGTTGTCTTGTAGATGTTGGTGTGTGTGTGTGTGTGTGTGATAAAAGAGCCAGGTCATCAGGAAGTCAAGGTCTTCTAGAGTACAATACAAGGTCCATGGTATTCCTCTTGCCTGATCTTCTGTTGATCGCCGCATGACCCAGTCTATTGCCAGGTTGAAGAGTAAGGCTGACATCACACAACCTTGACAACATCCGGGGACTTTAATGCAGGGAAACTTAAATCCGTTTTACCTCATTTCTACCAGCATGTTAAATGTGCAACCAGAGGGAAAAAAACTCTAGACCACCTTTACTCCACACACAGAGACGCATACAAAGCTCTCCCTCGCCCTCCATTTGGCAAATCTGACTATAACTCTATCCTCCTGATTCCTGCTTATAAGCAAAAACTAAAGCAGGAAGCACCAGTGACTCGGTCAATAAAAAGGTAGTCAGATGAAGCAGATGCTAAGCTACAGGACTGTTTTGCTAGCACAGACTGGAACATGTTCCGGGATTCTTCAGATAGCATTGAGGAGTACACCACATCAGTCACTGGCTTCATCAATAAGTGCATCGATGACGTTGTCCCCACAGTGACCGTACGTACATACCCCAACCAGAAGCCATGGATTACAGGCAACATCCGCACCGAGCTAAAGGATAGAGCTGCCACTTTCAAGGAGCGGGACTCTAACCCGGAAACTTATAAGAAATACTGCTATGCCATCCGACGAACCATCAAACAGGCAAAGAGTCAATACAGGACTAAGATTGAATCGTACTACACCGGCTCCGACGCTCGTCGGATGTGGCAGGGTTTGAAAACTATTACAGACTACAAAGGGAAGCACAGCCGCGAGCTGCCCAGTGACACGAGCCTACCAGACGAGCTAAATCACTTCTATGCTCGCTTCGAGGCAAGCAACACTGAAGCATGCATGAGAGCACCAGCTGTTCCGGATGACTATGTGATCACGCTCTCCGTAGCCGATGTGAGTAAGACCTTTTAAACAGGTCAACATTCACAAGGCCGCAGGGCCAGACGGATTACCAGGACGTGTACTCCGAGCATGCGTTGACCAACTGGCAAGTGTCTTCACTGACATTTTCAACCTCTCCCTGTCTGAGTCTGTAATACCAACATGTTTCAAGCAGACCACCATAGTCCCTGTGCCGAAGAACACTAAGGTAACCTGCCTAAATAACTACCGACCCGTAGCACTCACGTCTGTAGCCATGAAGTGCGTTGAAAGGCTGGTCATGGCTCACATCAACACCATTATCCCAGAAAACCTAGACCCACTTAATTTGCATATTGCCCCAACAGATCCACAGATGATGCAATCTATATGGCGCTCCACACTGCCCTTTTACACCTGGACAAAAGGAACACCTATGTGAGAATGCTGTTCATTGACTACAGCCCAGCGTTCAACACCATAGTGCCCTCAAAGCTCATCACTAAGCTAAGGACCCTGGGACTAAACACCTCCCTCTGCAACTGGATCCTGGACTTCCTGATGGGCCGTCCCCAGGTGGTAAGGGTAGGTAACAACACATCCGCCATGCTAATCCTCAACATGGGGTCCCCTCAGGGGTGCGTGCTCAGTCCCCTCCTGTACTCCCTGTTCACTCATGACTGGCACGACTCCAACACCATCATTACGTTTGCCAATGACACAACAGTGGTAGGCCTGATCAACGACAACGATGAGACAGCCTATAGGGAGGAGGTCAGAGACCTGGCCATGTGGTGCCAGGATAACAACCTCTCCCTCAACGTGATCAAGACAAAGGAGATGATTGTGGACTACAGGAAAATAAGAGGACCGAGCACACTCCCATTAACATCGACGGGGCTGTAGTGGAGCAGGTTGAGAGTTTCAAGTTCCTTGGTGTCCACATCACCAACAAACTAACATGGTCCAAGCACACCAAGACAGTCGTGAAGAGGGCTCGACAAAGCCTATTCCCCCTAAGGAGACTGAAAAGATTTGTCATGGGTCCTCAGATCCTCAAAAGGTTCTACAGCTGCACCATCGAGAGCATCCTGACTGGTTGCATCACTGCCTGGTATGGCAACTGCTCTGCCTCCGACCGCAAGGCACTACAGAGGGTAGTGCGTCTGGCCCAGTCCATCACTGGGGCCAAGCTTCCTGCCATCCTGGACCTTTTATACCAGGAGGTGTCAGATGAAGGCCCTAAAAATTGTCAAAGACTCCAGCCACCCTAGTCATAGACTGTTCTCTCTGCTACCGCACGGCAAACAGTACCGAAGTGCCAAATCTAGGTCCAAGAGGCTTCTAAACAGCTTCTACCCCCAAGCCATAAGACTCCTGAACATCTAATCAAATGGACACCCAGACTATTTGCACTGCCCCCCCCCCCCCCACTCCCCCCTCTTTTACGCTTCTGCTACTCTCTGTTTATTATCTATGCATATTCACTTTAAGAACTCTACCTGTAGTGAGGGAAAAAAGTATTTGATCCCCTGCTGATTTTGTACGTTTGTCCACTGACAAAGAAATAATCAGTCTATAATTTTAATGGTAGGTTTATTTGAACAGTGAGAGAAAATCCAGAAAGACGCATGTCAAAAATGTTATAAATTTATTTGCATTTTAATGAGGGAAATAAGTATTTGTCCCCCTCTCAATCAGAAAGATTTCTGGCTCCCAGGTGTCTTTTATACAGGTAACGAGCTGAGATTAGGAGCACACTCTTAAAGGGAGTGCTCCTAATCTCAGTTTGTTACCTGTATAAAAGACACCTGTCCACAGAAGCATTCAATCAATCAGATTCCAAACTCTCCACCATGGCCAAGACCAAAGAGCTCTCCAAGGATGTCAGGGACAAGATTGTAGACCTACACAAGGCTGGAATGGGCTTCAAGACCATCGCCAAGCAGCTTGGTGAGAAGGTGACAACAGTTGGTGCGATTATTCGCAAATGGAAGAAACACAAAATAACTGTCAATCTCCCTCGGCCTGGGTCTCCATGCAAGATCTCACCTCGTGGAGTTGCAATGATCATGAGAACGGTGAGGAATCAACCCAGAACTACAGGGGAGGATCTTGTCAATGATCTCAAGGCAGCTGGGACCATAGTCACCAAGAAAACAATTGGTAACAAATCAAATCAAATCAAATCAAATCAAATTTTATTGGTCACATGCGCCGAATACAACAGGTGCAGACATTACAGTGAAATGCTTACTTACAGCCCTTAACCAACAGTGCATTTATTTTAAACAAAAAAGTAAGAATAAAACAACAACAAAAAAGTGTTGAGAAAAAAAGAGCAGAAGTAAAATAAAGTGACAGTAGGGAGGCTATATATACAATAAAATAAAGTGACAGTAGGGAGGCTATATATACAGGGGGGGTACCGTTGCATAGTCAATGTGCGGGGGCACCGGCTAGTTGAGGTAGTTGAGGTAATGTACATGTGGGTAGAGTTAAAGTGACTATGCATAAATACTTAACAGAGTAGCAGCAGCGTAAAAAGGATGGGGTGGGGGGGCAGTGCAAATAGTCCGGGTAGCCATGATTAGCTGTTCAGGAGTCTTATGGCTTGGGGGTAGAAGCTGTTGAGAAGTCTTTTGGACCTAGACTTGGCACTCCGGTACCGCTTGCCGTGCGGTAGCAGAGAGAACAGTCTATGACTAGGGTGACTGGAGTCTTTGACAATTTTGAGGGCCTTCCTCTGACACCGCCTGGTATAGAGGTCCTGGATGGCAGGGAGCTTTGCCCCAGTGATGTACTGGGCCGTACGCACTACCCTCTGTAGTGCCTTGCGGTCAGAGGCCAAGCAGTTGCCATACCAGGCGGTGATGCAACCAGTCAGGATGCTCTCGATGGTGCAGCTGTAGAATTTTTTGAGGATCTGAGGACCCATGCCAAATCTTTTTAGTCTCCTGAGGGGGAATAGGCTTTGTCGTGCCCTCTTCACGACTGTCTTGGTGTGTTTGGACCATGATAGTTCGTTGGTGATGTGGACACCAAGGAACTTGAAGCTCTCAACCTGTTCCACTACAGCCCCGTCGATGAGAATGGGGGCGTGCTCAGTCCTCTTTTTTTTCCTGTAGTCCACAATCATCTCCTTTGTCTTGGTCACGTTGAGGGAGAGGTTGTTGTCCTGGCACCACACGGCCAGATCTCTGACCTCCTCCCTATAGGCTGTCTCATCGTTGTCGGTGATCAGGCCTACCACTGTTGTGTCGTCGGCAAACTTAATGATGGTGTTGGAGTCGTGCCTGGCCATGCAGTCATGGGTGAACAGAGAGTACAGGAGGGGACTGAGCACGCACCCCTGAGGGGCCCCCGTGTTGAGGATCAGTGTGGCAGATGTGTTGTTACCTACCCTTACCACCTGGGGGCGGCCCGTCAGGAAGTCCAGGATCCAGTTGCAGAGGGAGGTGTTTAGTCCCAGGATCCTTAGCTTAGTGATGAGCTTTGAGGGCACTATGGTGTTGAATGCTGAGCTGTAGTCAATGAATAGCATTCTCACGTAGGTGTTCCTCTTGTCCAGGTGGGAAAGGGCAGTGTGGAGCGCGATAGAGATTGCATCATCTGTGGATCTGTTGGGGCGGTATGCAAATTGGAGTGGGTCTAGGGTTTCTGGGATTATGCTGTTGATGTGAGCCATGACCAGTCTTTCAAAGCACTTCATGGCTACAGACGTCAGTGCTACGGGTCGGTAGTCATTTAGGCAGGTTATCTTAGAGTTCTTGGGCACGGGGACTATGGTGGTCTGCTTGAAACATGTTGGTATTACAGACTCAGTCAGGGACATGTTGAAAATGTCAGTGAAGACACTTGCCAGTTGGTCAGCACATGCTCGGAGTACACGTCCTGGTAATCCGTCTGGCCCTGCGGCCTTGTGAATGTTGACCTGCTTAAAAGTCTTACTCACATCGGCTACGGAGAGCGTGATCACATAGTCGTCCGGAACAGCTGGTGCTCTCATGCATGCTTCAGTGTTGCTTGCCTCGAAGCGAGCATAGAAGTGGTTTAGCTCGTCTGGTAGGCTTGTGTCACTGGGCAGCTCGCGGCTGTGCTTCCCTTTGTAGTCTGTAATAGTTTTCAAGCCCTGCCACATCCGACGAGCGTCAGAGCCAGTGTAGTATGATTCAATCTTAGACCTGTATTGACTCTTTGCCTGTTTGATGGTTCGTCGGAGGTCATAGCGGGATTTCTTATAAGCGTCCGGGTTAGAGTCCCGTTCCTTGAAAGCGGCAGCTCTACCCTTTAGCTCAGTGCGGATGTTTCCTGTAATCCATGGCTTCTGGTTGGGGTATGTACGTACGGTCACTGTGGGGACGACATCATCGATGCACTTATTGATGAAGCCAGTGACTGATGTGGTGTACTCCTCAATGCTGTCTGAAGAATCCCGGAACATGTTCCAGTCTGTGCTAGCAAAACAGTCCTGTAGCTTAGCATCTGCGTCATCTGACCACTTTTTTATTAGCCGAATCACTGGTGCTTCCTGCTTCAGTTTTTGCTTATAAGCAGGAATCAGGAGGATAGAGTTATGGTCAGATTTGCCAAATGGAGGGCGAGGGAGAGCTTTGTATGCGTCTCTGTGTGTGGAGTAAAGGTGGTCTAGAGTTTTTTCCCCTCTGGTTGCACATTTAACATGCTGGTAGAAATGAGGTAGAACGGATTTAAGTTTCCCTGCATTAAAGTCCCCGGCTACTAGGAGCGCTGCATCTGGATGAGCGTTTTCCTGTTGATTAATGGCCTTGTACAACTCATTCAGTGCAATCTTAATGCCAGCATTGGTTTGTGGTGGTAAATAGACAGCTATGAAAAATATAGATGAAAACTCTCTTGGTAAATAGTGTGGTCTACAGCTTATCATAAGATACTCTACCTCAGGCGAGCAAAACCTTGAGACTTCCTTAGTATTTGATTTTGTGCACCAGCTGTTGTTTACAAATATACACAGACCGCCGCCCCTCGTCTTACCGGAGTCTGCCGTTCTGTCCTGCCGATGTAGCGTATAGCCTGCTAGCTGAATGTTGTCATTGTTGTCGTTCAGCCACGACTCCGTGAAACATAAGATATTACAGTTTTTAATGTCCCGTTGGTAGGATAACCGTAATCTTAAATCGTCCATTTTATTCTCAAAAGCTTGAACGTTGGCTAATAGGATTGATGGGAGAGGCAGTTTACTTGTTCGCCGTCGGATCCTTACAAGGCACCCGGATCTGCGTCCACGATATCTCCGTCTCTTCCTCACGCGAATGACGGGGATCTGGGCCTTGTCGGGAGTCTGTAGAATATCCTTCGCGAACGCCTCGTTGAAGAAAAAGTCTTCGTCCAATACCAGGTGAGTAATCGCTGTCCTGATATCCAGAAGCTCTCTTTGGTTATAGTAGTGTGTTTTGGTTACAAAACACACTACGCCGTGAAGGACTGAATATCCTGCAGCGCCTGCAAGGTCCCCCTGCTCAAGAAAGCACATATACAGGCCCGTCTGAAGTTTGTCAATGAACATGTGGTCCTCTGTAGCTCAGCTGGTAGAGCACGGCGCTTGTAACGCCAGGGTAGTGGGTTCGATCTCCGGGACCACCCATACACAAAAATGTATGCACGCATGACTGTAAGTCGCTTTGGATAAAAGCGTCTGCTAAATGGCATATTATAACATCTGAATGATTCTGAGGAGAACTGGGTGAAAGTGTTGTGGTCAGATGAGACCAAAATTGAGCTCTTTGGCATCAACTCAACTCGCCGTGTTTGGAGGAGGAGGAATGCTGCCTATGACCCCAAGAACACCATCCCCACCATCAAACATGGAGGTGGAAACATTATGCTTTGGGCGTGTTTTTCTGCTAAGGGGACAGGACAACTTCACCGCATCAAAGGGACGATGGACAGGGCCATGTACCATCAAATCTTGGGTGAGAACCTCCTTCCCTCAGCCAGGGCATTGAAAATGGGTTGTGGATGGGTATTCCAGCATGACAATGACCCAAAATACACGGCCAAGGCAACAAAGGAGTGGCTCAAGAAGAAGCACATTAAGGTCCTGGAGTGGCCTAGCCAGTCTCCAGACCATAATCCCATAGATAATCTGTGGAGGGAGCTGAAGGTTCGAGTTGCCAAACGTCAGCCTCGAAACCTTAATGACTTGGAGAAGATCTGCAAAGAGTAGTGGGACAAAATCCCTCCTGAGATGTGTGCAAACTGGTGGCCAACTACAAGAAACGTCTGACCTCTGTGATTGCCAACAAGGGTTTTGCCACCAAGTACTAAGTCATGTTTTGCAAAGGGGTCAAATACTTATTTCCCTCATTAAAATGCAAATCAATTTATAACATTTTTGACATGCGTTTTTCTGGATTTTTTTATTGTTATTCTGTCTCTCACTGTTCAAATAAACCTACCATTAAAATTATAGACTGATCATGTCTTTGTCAGTGGGCAAACGTACAAAATCAGCAGGGGATCAAATACTTTTTTCCCTCACTGTATATATTTTAAGAATATCATGGAATATAACTGAACATTTTTGTTTCACTTAGAAAGAAAACCTTAGACATTAACAGTTTTAGTAAGTAGTATTGCTACGGTCCAGTTACAGATTATTCTACGTGCGCGCGCGGGACAGAGGAAGAGCAATTCTTACACTGTTGTTCTAATTTCAGTCTCCCTCGTCTTCTTCATCCTCATCATTCAATTCATTCAAATTAAATCATGAAGTGAAGAGCACAATTATCAGTTTCTTTCTGGTTTCTAGCTCACATTCATCCATTGACGTCATTCATTCAGTGAGGAGAGACACACATTAGTGCCTGGTACCAATGCTTTATACCGAACCCAACAGAACCCAACAGCAGAATCACTATACCGTACTGCCTGGGTACCAATGCTTTATACCGAACCCAACAGAACCCAACAGCAGAATCACTATACCGCACTGCCTGGTACCAACGCTTTACACCGAACCCAACAGAACCCAACAGCAGAATCACTATACCGTACTGCCTGGTACCAATGCTTTACACCGAACCCAACAGAACCCAACAGCAGAATCACTATACCGTACTGCCTGGTACCAATGCTTTACACCGAACCCAACAGAACCCAACAGCAGAATCACTATACCGCACTGCCTGGTACCAATGCTTTACACCGAACCCAACAGAACCCAACAGCAGAATCACTATACCGCACTGCCTGGTACCAATGCTTTACACCGAACCCAACAGAACCCAACAGCAGAATCACTATACCGCACTGCCTGGTACCAATGCTTTACACCGAACCCAACAGAACCCAACAGCAGAATCACTATACCGTACTGCCTGGTACCAACGCTTTATACCGAACCCAACAGAACCCAACAGCAGAATCACTATACCGCACTGCCTGGTACCAATGCTTTACACCGAACCCAACAGAACCCAACAGCAGAATCACTATACCGTACTGCCTGGTACCAATGCTTTACACCGAACCCAACAGAATCAGCATTCTAACTCCCTTGCGCTGATGCAGTGTATCACACTATACCACAATTTACCTCGGAGTGCTGCGCCATAAATTCAAAACTTTTAATTGGGGAACCACTGTACAAACACACATCTCTAATGATCTCTAACCCTGGCATGTCCTTCTCAATGATAATTGTTGTGAGTTAGATACAACGTGTGTGTGTCTCTGTGTGTGTGACTCAGTGTGTGTGTGTGTGTGTGTGATTCAGTGTTTGTGTGTGTGTGTGTGATTCAGTGTGTGTGTGTGTGTGTGTGAGTCAGTGTGTGTGCATGTGTCAGTGTGTGTGAGTCAGTGTGTGTGTGAGTCAGTGTTTGTGTGTGTGTGCATGTGTCAGTGTGTGTGTGTGTGAGCATGTGTCAGTGTGTGTGTGTGTGTGTCTGTGTGTGCATGTGTCAGTGTGTGTGTGTGTGAGTCTGTGTGTGCATGTGTCAGTGTGTGTGTGTGTGTGAGTCTGTGTGTGCATGTGTCAGTGTGTGTGTGTGTGTGTGTGTGTGTGTGAGTGTGTGTGTGTGTCTGTGTGTGTGTGTGTGTGTGTGTGTGAGTGTGTGAGTGAGTGTGTGTGTGTGTGTGTGTGTGAGTGTGTGTGTGTGAGTGTGTGTGTGTGTGTGTGTGTGTGAGTGTGTGTGTGAGTGTGTGTGTGTGTGTGTGAGTGTGTGTGTGTGTGTGTGTGTGTGTGTGTGTGTGTGTGTGTGTGTGTGTGTGTGTGTGTGTGTGTGTGTGTGTGTGTGTGTGTGTGTGTGTGTGTGTGTGAGTGTGTGTGTGTGTGTGTGTGAGTCTGTGTGAGTGTGTGTGTGTGGACGGTGGTGTGTAGCAGACCCTACTGCTGATGACTCATCAGGGAGAGCAGGGTGGGGTTCTACACCATTAAAGGGTAGCTGTGCTGAATAATGCATGTTCATTGGAATGCTTATATACAACTTAAAACATGTTTAAAGATGGAAAGACTAAATCAATATCTCTGTGGCATGTTGAGGTGTTTGTATTTTGTATTTATTATGGATCCCCATTAGTTCCTGCCAAGGCAGCAGCTACTCTTCCTGGGGTTTATTATGGATCCCCATTAGTTCCTCCCAAGGCAGCAGCTACTCTTCCTGGGGTTTATTATGGATCCCCATTAGTTCCTTCCAAGGCAGCATCTACTCTTCCTGGGGTTTATTATGGATCCCCATTAGTTCCTGCCAAGGCAGCAGCTACTCTTCCTGGGGTTTATTATGGATCCCCATTAGTTCCTGCCAAGGCAGCAGCTACTCTTCCTGAGGTTTATTATGGATCCCCATTAGTTCCTGCCAAGGCAGCAGCTACTCTTCCTGGGGTTTATTATGGATCCCCATTAGTTCCTGCCAAGGCAGCAGCTACTCTTCCTGGGGTTTATTATGGATCCCCATTAGTTCCTCCCAAGGCAGCAGCTACTCTTCCTGGGGTTTATTATGGATCCCCATTAGTTCCTTCCAAGGCATCAGCTACTCTTCCTGGGGTTTATTATGGATCCCCATTAGTTCCTCCCAAGGCAGCAGCTACTCTTCCTGGGGTTTATTATGGATCCCCATTAGTTCCTGCCAAGGCAGCAGCTACTCTTCCTGGGGTTTATTATGGATCCCCATTAGTTCCTGCCAAGGCAGCAGCTACTCTTCCTGGGGTTTATTATGGATCCCCATTAGTTCCTGTCAAGGCAGCAGCTACTCTTCCTGGGGTTTATTATGGATCCCCATTAGTTCCTGCCAAGGCAGCAGCTACTCTTCCTGGGGTTTATTATGGATCCCCATTTAGTTCCTGTCAAGGCAGCAGCTACTCTTCCTGGGGTTTATTATGGATCCCCATTAGTTCCTGTCAAGGCAGCAGCTACTCTTCCTGGGGTTTATTATGGATCCCCATTAGTTCCTGTCAAGGCAGCAGCTACTCTTCCTGGGGTTTATTATGGATCCCCATTAGTTCCTGTCAAGGCAGCAGCTACTCTTCCTGGGGTTTATTATGGATCCCCATTAGTTCCTGCCAAGGCAGCAGCTACTCTTCCTGGGGTTTATTATGGATCCCCATTAGTTCCTGTCAAGGAAGGAGCTGCTACTCTTCCTGGGGTTTATTATGGATCCCCATTAGTTCCTGCCAAGGCAGCAGCTACTCTTCCTGGGGCTTATTATGGATCCCCATTAGTTCCTGCCAAGGCAGCAGCTACTCTTCCTGGGGTTTATCAAGGATCCCCATTAGTTCCTGTCAAGGAAGGAGCTGCTACTCTTCCTGGGGTTTATTATGGATCCCCATTAGTTCCTGCCAATGCAGCAGCTACTCTTCCTGGGGTTTATTATGGATCCCCATTAGTTCCTGCCAAGGCAGCAGCTACTCTTCCTGGGGTTTATTATGGATCCCCGTTAGTTCCTGCCAAGGCAGCAGCTACTCTTCCTGGGGTTTATTATGGATCCCCATTAGTTCCTGCCAAGGCAGCAGCTACTCTTCCTGGGGTTTATTATGGATCCCCATTAGTTCCTGCCAAGGCAGCAGCTACTCTTCCTGGGGTTTATTATGGATCCCCATTAGTTCCTGCCAAGGCAGCAGCTACTATTCCTGGGGTCCAGCAACATTAAGGCAGTCATATACAATTTAAAATAGTACATGACATTATATTTCATAACACTTTACCCAATATATTTAGTGTGTTCCCTCAGGCCACTACTCCACTATCACATATTTACAATAGAACATCCATGTGTACGTGTGTGTAGAGTGAGTGTCTATATGTATGTGTGTCTGTACCTGTGTGTGTGTCTCTTCACAGTCCCCACTGTTCCATAAGGTGTATTTTTATCTGCTTTTTAAAATCTGATTCTACTGCTTGCATCAGTTACCTGATGTGGAATAGAGTTCCATGTAGTCATGGCTCTATGTAGTACTGTGCGCCTCCCATAGTCTGTTCTGGACTTGGTGACTGTGAAGAGACCTCTGGTGTTGAGATGTTGAGATAATCAATTTCTAATGTGACTGACTGGAAATGGATTCCATGTATCTGTGTTATCGTCATGAATCAATTGTTTATTCAGGAGATCATATATGAGATACATGTTTTTTATGTTTTCTGATGTATGGAAATGTTCATCTGTTTTATGTTGTTCAGGGAATACGGTGCGATTGATGATGTGGACATTGATCTGCACATCGACGTCAGTTTCCTAGATGTAAGTACGGTGGGGCGGCAGGTAGCTTAGTGGGTAAGAGCGTTGTGCCAGTAACCGAAAGGTCGCTGGTTCTAATCCCCAAGCTGACTAGGTGAAAAATCTGTCGATGTGCCCTTGAGCAAGGCACTTAACCCTAATTGCTCCTGTAAGTCGCTCTGGATAAGAGCGTCTGCTAAATGACTAAAATGTAAGTGTTCCATTTATACCATTCTCATTGCCTTGCATTCCTAAAGCAATGGAAGATGGGCTGGTTAGATTTGATCTGATTTACAAGTAATGTAGTAACGTAACAATGTAAAATACTGTGTCTATAATGTCTGGGGGAAAAAGGGAAATAGCAGTTGGGTGAAAGAAAATGTCTGAGGTTTGTTTATGCTTTGAATACTTCATTTAGAAATGTAGAAGTTATATTTTAGGAGTGGCAGGACATGTTATGGCGGTAGCGATCAAGATGAGCGTTTACAAGCTGAAATGGGTCCCTGAATATTGAATGCTGCATCATATTATCCTGTTTTGATTTCACAGGAGGAAATAGCCCTAGCATGGGATGTGATCCGCAGGGAGCCGGTGATCGTGCGTCTCCACTGCTCTCTGACACAGTACCTGAATGGACCAGGTACCAGACACACACACACACACACACACACACACACACACACACACACACACACACACACACACACACACACACACACACACGTCATATAAAACCATACCACTGGACTGTCTGCACCCAGCATCATATATAACCATACCACTGGACTGTCTGCATCATATAAAACCATACCACTGGACTGTCTGCATCATATATAACCATACCACTGGACTGTCTGCCTCATATAAAACCATACCACTGGACTGTCTGCACCATATAAAACCATACCACTGGACTGTCTGCACCATATAAAACCATACCACTGGACTGTCTGCACCATATAAAACCATACCACTGGACTGTCTGCCTCATATAAAACCATACCACTGGACTGTCTGCACCCAGCATCATATATAACCATACCACTGGACTGTCTGCACCATATAAAACCATACCACTGGACTGTCTGCATCATATATAACCATACCACTGGACTGTCTGCACCATATAAAACCATACCACTGGACTGTCTGCACCATATAAAACCATACCACTGGACTGTCTGCACCATATAAAACCATACCACTGGACTGTCTGCATCATATAAAACCATACCACTGGACTGTCTGCACCATATAAAACCATACCACTGGACTGTCTGCACCATATAAAACCATACCACTGGACTGTCTGCACCATATAAAACCATACCACTGGACTGTCTGCACCCAGCATCATATAAAACCATACCACTGGACTGTCTGCACCATATAAAACCATACCACTGGACTGTCTGCACCATATAAAACCATACCACTGGACTGTCTGCACCCAGCATCATATAAAACCATACCACTGGACTGTCTGCACCATATAAAACCATACCACTGGACTGTCTGCACCCAGCATCATATAAAACCATACCACTGGACTGTCTGCACCATATAAAACCATACCACTGGACTGTCTGCACCATATAAAACCATACCACTGGACTGTCTGCACCCAGCATCATATAAAACCATACCACTGGACTGTCTGCATCATATAAAACCATACCACTGGACTGTCTGCACCATATAAAACCATACCACTGGACTGTCTGCCTCATATAAAACCATACCACTGGACTGTCTGCACCATATAAAACCATACCACTGGACTGTCTGCATCATATAAAACCATACCACTGGACTGTCTGCACCATATAAAACCATACCACTGGACTGTCTGCATCATATAAAACCATACCACTGGACTGTCTGCCTCATATAAAACCATACCACTGGACTGTCTGCACCATATAAAACCATACCACTGGACTGTCTGCATCATATAAAACCATACCACTGGACTGTCTGCACCATATAAAACCATACCACTGGACTGTCTGCATCATATAAAACCATACCACTGGACTGTCTGCACCATATAAAACCATACCACTGGACTGTCTGCACCATATAAAACCATACCACTGGACTGTCTGCACCATATAAAACCATACCACTGGACTGTCTGCACCATATAAAACCATACCACTGGACTGTCTGCACCATATAAAACCATACCACTGGACTGTCTGCACCATATAAAACCATACCACTGGACTGTCTGCATCATATAAAACCATACCACTGGACTGTCTGCACCATATAAAACCATACCACTGGACTGTCTGCACCATATAAAACCATACCACTGGACTGTCTGCACCATATAAAACCATACCACTGGACTGTCTGCACCATATAAAACCATACCACTGGACTGTCTGCACCATATAAAACCATACCACTGGACTGTCTGCACAATATAAAACCATACCACTGGACTGTCTGCACCATATAAAACCATACCACTGGACTGTCTGCACCCAGCATCATATAAAACCATACCACTGGACTGTCTGCACCCAGCATCATATAAAACCATACCACTGGACTGTCTGCACCATATAAAACCATACCACTGGACTGTCTGCACCATATAAAACCATACCACTGGACTGTCTGCATCATATAAAACCATACCACTGGACTGTCTGCACCCAGCATCATATAAAACCATACCACTGGACTGTCTGCATCATATAAAACCATACCACTGGACTGTCTGCATCATATAAAACCATACCACTGGACTGTCTGCATCATATAAAACCATACCACTGGACTGTCTGCATCATATAAAACCATACCACTGGACTGTCTGCACCATATAAAACCATACCACTGGACTGTCTGCATCATATAAAACCATACCACTGGACTGTCTGCACCATATAAAACCATACCACTGGACTGTCTGCATCATATAAAACCATACCACTGGACTGTCTGCACCATATAAAACCATACCACTGGACTGTCTGCATCATATAAAACCATACCACTGGACTGTCTGCACCATATAAAACCATACCACTGGACTGTCTGCACCATATAAAACCATACCACTGGACTGTCTGCATCATATAAAACCATACCACTGGACTGTCTGCACCCAGCATCATATAAAACCATACCACTGGACTGTCTGCACCATATAAAACCATACCACTGGACTGTCTGCATCATATAAAACCATACCACTGGACTGTCTGCACCATATAAAACCATACCATTGGACTGTCTGCATCATATAAAACCATACCACTGGACTGTCTGCACCCAGCATCATATAAAACCATACCACTGGACTGTCTGCACCATATAAAACCATACCACTGGACTGTCTGCACCATATAAAACCATACCACTGGACTGTCTGCACCATATAAAACCATACCACTGGACTGTCTGCACCATATAAAACCATACCACTGGACTGTCTGCACCATATAAAACCATACCACTGGACTGTCTGCACCATATAAAACCATACCACTGGACTGTCTGCACCATATATAACCATACCACTGGACTGTCTGCATCATATAAAACCATACCACTGGACTGTCTGCATCATATAAAACCATACCACTGGACTGTCTGCACCATATAAAACCATACCACTGGACTGTCTGCATCATATAAAACCATACCACTGGACTGTCTGCACCCAGCATCATATAAAACCATACCACTGGACTGTCTGCACCATATAAAACCATACCACTGGACTGTCTGCACCCAGCATCATATAAAACCATACCACTGGACTGTCTGCATCATATAAAACCATACCACTGGACTGTCTGCATCATATAAAACCATACCACTGGACTGTCTGCACCCAGCATCATATAAAACCATACCACTGGACTGTCTGCACCATATAAAACCATACCACTGGACTGTCTGCACCATATAAAACCATACCACTGGACTGTCTGCATCATA
Source organism: Coregonus lavaretus (assembly GCF_964263955.1). NCBI lineage: Eukaryota > Metazoa > Chordata > Actinopteri > Salmoniformes > Salmonidae > Coregonus > Coregonus lavaretus. Next base: position 2,608,648 of record NC_140001.1, read on the forward strand.
TAAAACCATACCACTGGACTGTCTGCACCATATAAAACCATACCACTGGACTGTCTGCATCATATAAAACCATACCACTGGACTGTCTGCACCATATAAAACCATACCACTGGACTGTCTGCACCATATAAAACCATACCACTGGACTGTCTGCATCATATAAAACCATACCACTGGACTGTCTGCACCATATAAAACCATACCACTGGACTGTCTGCACCCAGCATCATATAAAACCATACCACTGGACTGTCTGCACCATATAAAACCATACCACTGGACTGTCTGCCTCATATAAAACCATACCACTGGACTGTCTGCACCATATAAAACCATACCACTGGACTGTCTGCACCCAGCATCATATAAAACCATACCACTGGACTGTCTGCACCATATAAAACCATACCACTGGACTGTCTGCACCATATAAAACCATACCACTGGACTGTCTGCATCATATAAAACCATACCACTGGACTGTCTGCACCATATAAAACCATACCACTGGACTGTCTGCACCATATAAAACCATACCACTGGACTGTCTGCACCATATAAAACCATACCACTGGACTGTCTGCATCATATAAAACCATACCACTGGACTGTCTGCACCATATAAAACCATACCACTGGACTGTCTGCACCATATAAAACCATACCACTGGACTGTCTGCACCATATAAAACCATACCACTGGACTGTCTGCATCATATAAAACCATACCACTGGACTGTCTGCACCATATAAAACCATACCACTGGACTGTCTGCACCATATAAAACCATACCATGCAGCAACATTGGATTGCTTTATGTTTACATCATGATGTGTATTGTGTTTCCCAGTCCCCACGGTGGACGTGTTCCAGATGTCCACTAAGGACCGGTTTGGACTGGGACATCAGTTGAAGAAGTAAGTGTTTGGTGGTGCTAAGATGTAGCTTTATACACTAGAGGACTCATATTACTTGTTAGATGTAATATACAGATAATGCAGACATTTGTTCCTGGTTTCTCTCCAGGATAATGCAGACATTTGTTCCTTGTTTCTCTCCAGGATAATGCAGACATTTGTTCCTGGTTTCTCTCCAGGATAATGCAGACATTTCTTCCTGGTTTCTCTCCAGGATATTGCAGACATTTGTTCCTTGTTTCTCCAGGATAATGCAGACATTTGTTCCTGGTTTCTCTCCAGGATAATGCAGACATTTGTTCCTGGTTTCTCTCCAGGATAATGCAGACATTTGTTCCTTGTTTCTCCAGGATAATGCAGACATTTGTTCCTGGTTTCTCTCCAGGATAATGCAGACATTTGTTCCTGGTTTCTCTCCAGGATAATGCAGACATTTGTTCCTGGTTTCTCTCCAGGATAATGCAGACATTTGTTCCTGGTTTCTCTCCAGGATAATGCAGACATTTGTTCCTGGTTTCTCTCCAGGATAATGCAGACATTTGTTCCTTGTTTCTCTCCAGGATAATGCAGACATTTGTTCCTGGTTTTTCTCCAGGATAATGCAGACATTTGTTCCTGGTTTTTCTCCAGGATAATGCAGACATTTGTTCCTGGTTTTTCTCCAGGATAATGCAGACATTTGGTCCTTGTTTCTCTCCAGGATAATGCAGACCTTTGTTCCTGGTTTTTCTCCAGGATAATGCAGACATTTGTTCCTGGTTTTTCTCCAGGATAATGCAGACATTTGTTCCTGGTTTTTCTCCAGGATAATGCAGACATTTGTTCCTGGTTTTTCTCCAGGATAATGCAGACATTTGGTCCTTGTTTCTCTCCAGGATAATGCAGACATTTCTTCCTGGTTTCTCTCCAGGATATTGCAGACATTTGTTCCTTGTTTCTCCAGGATAATGCAGACATTTGTTCCTGGTTTCTCTCCAGGATAATGCAGACATTTGTTCCTGGTTTCTCTCCAGGATAATGCAGACATTTGTTCCTTGTTTCTCCAGGATAATGCAGACATTTGTTCCTGGTTTCTCTCCAGGATAATGCAGACATTTGTTCCTGGTTTCTCTCCAGGATAATGCAGACATTTGTTCCTGGTTTCTCTCCAGGATAATGCAGACATTTGTTCCTGGTTTCTCTCCAGGATAATGCAGACATTTGTTCCTGGTTTCTCTCCAGGATAATGCAGACATGTGTTCCTTGTTTCTCTCCAGGATAATGCAGACATTTGTTCCTGGTTTTTCTCCAGGATAATGCAGACATTTGTTCCTGGTTTTTCTCCAGGATAATGCAGACATTTGTTCCTGGTTTTTCTCCAGGATAATGCAGACATTTGGTCCTGGTTTTTCTCCAGGATAATGCAGACATTTGGTCCTTGTTTCTCTCCAGGATAATGCAGACATTTGTCACCCAGCAGTGGAAACACCAAAGTGAGGAGAAACTCAACTCCCTTCACAACAAAAACAAGAACAAGAAGAAGGTCAAATCTCCCCTCCACATCTTCTCAACCCTCCGCAGGTCAGAGAACATCATAGCACTGTCATTTTCACAGCACTGACATTTGATGTCTAACAGAAGTAGGGTTGCAAAATGCAGGTAACTTTCCTAAAATTCACTGATTTTCTAGAAATCCTGCTTGGAAGATTCCCGGGATCAGGAGGGAATAAGCAGGAAATACTGAATCCTCCAACCAGGAAATACTGAATCCTCCAACTAGGAAATACTGAATCCTCCAACCAGGAAATACTGAATCCTCCAACCAGGAAATACTGAATCCTCCAACCAGGAAATACTGAATCCTCCAACCAGGAAATACTGAATCCTCCAACCAGGAAATACTAAATCCTCCAACCAGGAAATACTGAATCCTCCAACCAGGAAATACTGAATCCTCCAACCAGGAAATACTGAATCCTCCAACCAGGATTTCTGGAAAACCACTGAAGTTACCTGAATTTTTCAACCCTAAACAGAAGTATTGATATGAACCCGTCTGTCACTATAATTAAACTACAGACAATTATTGTCCCTTACCACATAGGCACTTACTGTATCTGAAAAGGATCAGATAGGTATGATATGGTATGATATTGGTATGGTAGTAGCTCCACCTTGCTCTCTGATTGGTTAGGCAGAATTGAGCCTGGGTTTACTGTCTTCGTTCCCCCCGTTTGTGTACATTGGACAATAAAGTTATCTTAATCTTTTCCCCAGATCTCCCAGCTACCCGCCTCCCGGCTCTGTCAAGAGCAAGAAGAAGCCGAAGCCGGAACAAGATGGCGTCTCTAAATCCCACCGCCTGCTCCGTCAGACATGCTCCAGCACCATCAAACAGCAGGTTGAGGCAGAGGTCCCTGGGACCAAGACCACCCACCGTCTCCTTGGCCCCTCCCTGTCTAGCGCAGACCCCCGTATGGATCACGGAGGAGGGCCCTGCGCCGGACCCCTGCCCCTCAAACCCCTCCGCATCCTGGGCAGGCCCTGCTCGGCTGTGGTCAAACCGGAGGACCTCCGCCCCGCTCCCCACAAGCTCCTGCCTCGCTCGTGCTCCGGCGACCCCCGCTGTGAGCACACTGGTGGGGGAGGAGGTGGTGGTGGGATGGGCCTGCGTGGTGGAGGAGGTAGTCTTGGAGGTGGTTTGAAGCACCACAGGCTGCTCAGTAGGTCGTGCTCTGGTTCTATCAGGACGGAGGAGCTGGATGGACTGAAACACCACCACCTGCTCAGCAGGTAAGATGTGATAATACGAAAAAGAGAGGGTGATGGCATCTGCCAAATACACCTCAACAACAAAAGTATTTTAGAATGCATTGGTGCTCTTTTTATTAGAGGAAATAGCAATAGAAAAATACTTTTGTTGTTGCAGTCTTTTTGGGAGATTGTTATCACCCTTTTGTTATGGCTTTACCCAGATGAGAAACCGCATTCCATAGAAGCCTATGGTAGCGCCTGAACTGTAATCCGCCAAAGGAAAAATGTGTTTAATAAATAAACAGACAAACCTCATAAATTCCTCCATGTTACTGCAGGTCCTAATACCTCATCAATACATGTGACTCCATGTTACTGCAGGTCCTAATACCTCATCAATACATGTGACTCCATGTTACTGCAGGTCCTAATACCTCATCAATACATGTGACTCCATGTTACTGCAGGTCCTAATACCTCATCAATACATGTGACTCCATGTTACTGCAGGTCCTAATACCTCATCAATACATGTGACTCCATGTTACTGCAGGTCCTAATACCTCATCAATACATGTGACTCCATGTTACTGCAGGTCCTAATACCTCATCAATACATGTGACTCCATGTTACTGCAGGTCCTAATACCTCATCAATACATGTGACTCCATGTTACTGCAGGTCCTAATACCTCATCAATACATGTGACTCCATGTTACTGCAGGTCCTAATACCTCATCAATACATGTGACTCCATGTTACTGCAGGTCCTAATACCTCATCAATACATGTGACTCCATGTTACTGCAGGTCCTAATACCTCATCAATACATGTGACTCCATGTTACTGCAGGTCCTACTCCAGCAGTACCAAGATGGGCAAGGCTGTGGACATCTTCAAGGACTCTGTTTCTCCAACCGAGGGGAGGCGTCTCTCTCTTACCTCAGGGCTCATCGGGATCCTCGCCCCCTCGCTTGCCACGCCACCACCGGTCAGTAAGGCAGCTCGTGATTGGTTGATCGTGATTGGTTGGCTGTCAGTAGTCCTCTCACGATTGGTTGATCGTTATTTGTCATATTGGAAACATGAATTGTTAACCCATTTTGGTGCACAGACATGTAAAATAATATAATAATTTATAGAAATAAACCTGGTTTAACTCATATCATATCTGATGATTAAACAGCCCTCTCTTCCTCTACAGCCAAACAATGGGGCCAAGTCTATACCGATAAGAGACAGAGGCTTCCTTGTTCAGGTAAATACTGCCGACAATACATGCTGTACACTACGGGGGGAGGGGAGGGATAAATGTGTATTTGTGTAGTGTCTGTTGGTTTGCGTTTTTTGTTTGTGTTGTCAACTATTAACCTTTAGCTGTGAAGGCTTTGGGAAAGCCACCCCCATAATAAGGTTTGATCCACTGACATGTGTTATGGCGTGTTGTCTCTTCAGACCATGGAGTATGCTGAGCAGAGGACTCCGGTCCTGAATGAGTTCTGTGTGGTGTGTGACGAACCACACGTGTTCCTGAACGGACCCATGCTCCGAGTGAGTACACACACACACCAGACGCAGACACACACGGTACGCCTAGGGCCAAAACAGTCTACTGGACGTCCTAATGAAAGTCCTAATGAAATGATTATAGATCATTGTCCTGAGTCCTAATGATATGACTATAGATCACTGTCCTGAGTCCTAATGATATGACTATAGATCACTGTCCTGAGTCCTAATGATATGACTATAGATCACTGTCCTAATGATATGACTATAGATCACTGTCCTGAGTCCTAATGATATGACTATAGATCACTGTCCTGAGTCCTAATGATATGACTATAGATCACTGTCCTGAGTCCTAATGATATGACTATAGATCACTGTCCTAATGATATGACTATAGATCACTGTCCTGAGTCCTAATGATATGACTATAGATCACTGTCCTGAGTCCTAATGATATGACTATAGATCACTGTCCTGAGTCCTAATGATATGACTATAGATCATTGTCCTGAGTCCTAATGATATGACTATAGATCACTGTCCTGAGTCCTAATGATATGACTATAGATCACTGTCCTGAGTCCTAATGATATGACTATAGATCACTGTCCTGAGTCCTAATGAAATGACTATAGATCACTGTCCTAATGATATGACTATAGATCACTGTCCTGAGTCCTAATGATATGACTATAGATCACTGTCCTGAGTCCTAATGATATGACTATAGATCACTGTCCTGAGTCCTAATGATATGACTATAGATCACTGTCCTGAGTCCTAATGATATGACTATAGATCACTGTCCTGAGTCCTAATGATATGACTATAGATCACTGTCCTGAGTCCTAATGATATGACTATAGATCACTATCCTGAGTCCTAATGATATGACTATAGATCACTGTCCTGAGTCCTAATGATATGACTATAGATCACTGTCCTGAGTCCTAATGATATGACTATAGATCATTGTCCTGAGTCCTAATGATATGACTATAGATCACTGTCCTGAGTCCTAATGATATGACTATAGATCACTGTCCTGAGTCCTAATGATATGAATATAGATCACTGTCCTGAGTCCTAATGATATGACTATAGATCACTGTCCTGAGTCCTAATGATATGACTATAGATCATTGTCCTGAGTCCTAATGATATGACTATAGATCACTGTCCTGAGTCCTAATGATATGACTATAGATCACTGTCCTGAGTCCTAATGATATGACTATAGATCACTGTCCTAATGATATGACTATAGATCACTGTCCTAATGATATGACTATAGATCACTGTCCTAATGATATGACTATAGATCACTGTCCTAATGATATGACTATAGATCACTGTCCTAATGATATGACTATAGATCACTGTCCTGAGTCCTAATGATATGACTATAGATCACTGTCCTGAGTCCTAATGAAATGACTATAGATCACTGTCCTGAGTCCTAATGAAATGACTATAGATCACTGTCCTGAGTCCTAATGATATGACTATAGATCACTGTCCTGAGTCCTAATGATATGACTATAGATCACTGTCCTGAGTCCTAATGATATGACTATAGATCACTGTCCTAATGATATGACTATAGATCACTGTCCTGAGTCCTAATGATATGACTATAGATCACTGTCCTAATGATATGACTATAGATCACTGTCCTGAGTCCTAATGATATGACTATAGATCACTGTCCTGAGTCCTAATGATATGACTATAGATCACTGTCCTGAGTCCTAATGATATGACTATAGATCACTGTCCTAATGATATGACTATAGATCACTGTCCTGAGTCCTAATGATATGACTATAGATCACTGTCCTGAGTCCTAATGATATGACTATAGATCACTGTCCTGAGTCCTAATGATATGACTATAGATCATTGTCCTGAGTCCTAATGATATGACTATAGATCACTGTCCTGAGTCCTAATGATATGACTATAGATCACTGTCCTGAGTCCTAATGATATGACTATAGATCACTGTCCTGAGTCCTAATGAAATGACTATAGATCACTGTCCTAATGATATGACTATAGATCACTGTCCTGAGTCCTAATGATATGACTATAGATCACTGTCCTGAGTCCTAATGATATGACTATAGATCACTGTCCTGAGTCCTAATGATATGACTATAGATCACTGTCCTGAGTCCTAATGATATGACTATAGATCACTGTCCTGAGTCCTAATGATATGACTATAGATCACTGTCCTGAGTCCTAATGATATGACTATAGATCACTATCCTGAGTCCTAATGATATGACTATAGATCACTGTCCTGAGTCCTAATGATATGACTATAGATCACTGTCCTGAGTCCTAATGATATGACTATAGATCATTGTCCTGAGTCCTAATGATATGACTATAGATCACTGTCCTGAGTCCTAATGATATGACTATAGATCACTGTCCTGAGTCCTAATGATATGAATATAGATCACTGTCCTGAGTCCTAATGATATGACTATAGATCACTGTCCTGAGTCCTAATGATATGACTATAGATCATTGTCCTGAGTCCTAATGATATGACTATAGATCACTGTCCTGAGTCCTAATGATATGACTATAGATCACTGTCCTGAGTCCTAATGATATGACTATAGATCACTGTCCTAATGATATGACTATAGATCACTGTCCTAATGATATGACTATAGATCACTGTCCTAATGATATGACTATAGATCACTGTCCTAATGATATGACTATAGATCACTGTCCTAATGATATGACTATAGATCACTGTCCTGAGTCCTAATGATATGACTATAGATCACTGTCCTGAGTCCTAATGAAATGACTATAGATCACTGTCCTGAGTCCTAATGAAATGACTATAGATCACTGTCCTGAGTCCTAATGATATGACTATAGATCACTGTCCTGAGTCCTAATGATATGACTATAGATCACTGTCCTGAGTCCTAATGATATGACTATAGATCACTGTCCTAATGATATGACTATAGATCACTATCCTGAGTCCTAATGATATGACTATAGATCACTGTCCTGAGTCCTAATGATATGACTATAGATCACTGTCCTGAGTCCTAATGATATGACTATAGATCACTGTCCTGATGATATGACTATAGATCACTGTCCTGAGTCCTAATGATATGACTATAGATCACTGTCCTGAGTCCTAATGATATGACTATAGATCATTGTCCTGAGTCCTAATGATATGACTATAGATCATTGTCCTGAGTCCTAATGATATGACTATAGATCATTGTCCTGAGTCCTAATGATATGACTATAGATCATTGTCCTGAGTCCTAATGATATGACTATAGATCACTGTCCTGAGTCCTAATGATATGACTATAGATCACTGTCCTGAGTCCTAATGATATGACTATAGATCACTATCCTGAGTCCTAATGATATGACTATAGATCACTGTCCTGAGTCCTAATGATATGACTATAGATCACTATCCTGAGTCCTAATGATATGACTATAGATCACTGTCCTGAGTCCTAATGATATGACTATAGATCACTATCCTGAGTCCTAATGATATGACTATAGATCACTGTCCTGAGTCCTAATGATATGACTATAGATCACTGTCCTAATGATATGACTATAGATCACTGTCCTGAGTCCTAATGATATGACTATAGATCACTGTCCTGAGTCCTAATGATATGACTATAGATCACTGTCCTGAGTCCTAATGATATGACTATAGATCACTGTCCTAATGATATGACTATAGATCACTGTCCTGAGTCCTAATGATATGACTATAGATCACTGTCCTGAGTCCTAATGATATGACTATAGATCACTGTCCTGAGTCCTAATGAAAGTCCTAATGAAATGACTATAGATCATTGTCCTGAGTCCTAATGATATGACTATAGATCATTGTCCTGAGTCCTAATGATATGACTATAGATCACTGTCCTGAGTCCTAATGATATGACTATAGATCACTATCCTGAGTCCTAATGATATGAATATAGATCACTGTCCTGAGTCCTAATGATATGACTATAGATCACTGTCCTAATGATATGACTATAGATCACTGTCCTGAGTCCTAATGATATGACTATAGATCACTGTCCTGAGTCCTAATGATATGACTATAGATCACTGTCCTGAGTCCTAATGAAAGTCCTAATGAAATGACTATAGATCATTGTCCTGAGTCCTAATGATATGACTATAGATCACTGTCCTGAGTCCTAATGATATGACTATAGATCACTGTCCTAATGATATGACTATAGATCACTGTCCTGAGTCCTAATGATATGACTATAGATCACTGTCCTGAGTCCTAATGATATGACTATAGATCACTGTCCTGAGTCCTAATGAAAGTCCTAATGAAATGACTATAGATCATTGTCCTGAGTCCTAATGATATGACTATAGATCATTGTCCTGAGTCCTAATGATATGACTATAGATCACTGTCCTGAGTCCTAATGATATGAATATAGATCACTATCCTGAGTCCTAATGATATGAATATAGATCACTGTCCTGAGTCCTAATGATATGACTATAGATCACTGTCCTAATGATATGACTATAGATCACTGTCCTGAGTCCTAATGATATGACTATAGATCACTGTCCTGAGTCCTAATGATATGACTATAGATCACTGTCCTGAGTCCTAATGAAAGTCCTAATGAAATGACTATAGATCATTGTCCTGAGTCCTAATGATATGACTATAGATCATTGTCCTGAGTCCTAATGATATGACTATAGATCACTGTCCTGAGTCCTAATGATATGACTATAGATCACTATCCTGAGTCCTAATGATATGAATATAGATCACTGTCCTGAGTCCTAATGATATGACTATAGATCACTGTCCTGAGTCCTAATGATAGGACTATAGATCACTGTCCTGAGTCCTAATGATATGACTATAGATCACTGTCCTGAGTCCTAATGAAATGACTATAGATCACTGTCCTAATGAAATGACTATAGATCACTGTCCTAATGATATGACTATAGATCACTGTCCTAATGATATGACTATAGATCACTGTCCTAATGATATGACTATAGATCACTGTCCTAATGATATGACTATAGATCACTGTCCTGAGTCCTAATGATATGACTATAGATCACTGTCCTGAGTCCTAATGAAATGACTATAGATCACTGTCCTAATGAAATGACTATAGATCACTGTCCTAATGATATGACTATAGATCACTGTCCTAATGATATGACTATAGATCACTGTCCTGAGTCCTAATGATATGACTATAGATCACTGTCCTGAGTCTTAATGATATGACTATAGATCACTGTCCTGAGTCCTAATGATATGACTATAGATCACTGTCCTGAGTCCTAATGATAGGACTATAGATCACTGTCCTGAGTCCTAATGATAGGACTATAGATCACTGTCCTGAGTCCTAATGATATGACTATAGATCACTGTCCTGAGTCCTAATGATATGACTATAGATCACTATCCTGAGTCCTAATGATATGAATATAGATCACTGTCCTGAGTCCTAATGATATGACTATAGATCATTGTCCTGAGTCCTAATGATATGACTATAGATCACTGTCCTGAGTCCTAATGATATGACTATAGATCACTGTCCTGAGTCCTAATGATATGACTATAGATCATTGTCCTGAGTCCTAATGATATGACTATAGATCACTGTCCTGAGTCCTAATGATATGACTATAGATCACTGTCCTGAGTCCTAATGATATGACTATAGATCACTGTCCTAATGATATGACTATAGATCACTATCCTGAGTCCTAATGATATGAATATAGATCACTGTCCTGAGTCCTAATGATATGACTATAGATCATTGTCCTGAGTCCTAATGATATGACTATAGATCACTGTCCTGAGTCCTAATGATATGACTATAGATCACTGTCCTGAGTCCTAATGATATGACTATAGATCACTATCCTGAGTCCTAATGATATGAATATAGATCACTGTCCTGAGTCCTAATGATATGACTATAGATCATTGTCCTGAGTCCTAATGATATGACTATAGATCACTGTCCTGAGTCCTAATGATATGACTATAGATCACTGTCCTAATGATATGACTATAGATCACTGTCCTGAGTCCTAATGATATGACTATAGATCACTGTCCTGAGTCCTAATGATATGACTATAGATCACTGTCCTGAGTCCTAATGAAAGTCCTAATGAAATGACTATAGATCATTGTCCTGAGTCCTAATGATATGACTATAGATCATTGTCCTGAGTCCTAATGATATGACTATAGATCACTGTCCTGAGTCCTAATGATATGACTATAGATCACTATCCTGAGTCCTAATGATATGAATATAGATCACTGTCCTGAGTCCTAATGATATGACTATAGATCACTGTCCTGAGTCCTAATGATAGGACTATAGATCACTGTCCTGAGTCCTAATGATATGACTATAGATCACTGTCCTGAGTCCTAATGAAATGACTATAGATCACTGTCCTAATGAAATGACTATAGATCACTGTCCTAATGATATGACTATAGATCACTGTCCTAATGATATGACTATAGATCACTGTCCTAATGATATGACTATAGATCACTGTCCTAATGATATGACTATAGATCACTGTCCTGAGTCCTAATGATATGACTATAGATCACTGTCCTGAGTCCTAATGAAATGACTAAAGATCACTGTCCTAATGAAATGACTATAGATCACTGTCCTAATGATATGACTATAGATCACTGTCCTAATGATATGACTATAGATCACTGTCCTGAGTCCTAATGATATGACTATAGATCACTGTCCTGAGTCTTAATGATATGACTATAGATCACTGTCCTGAGTCCTAATGATATGACTATAGATCACTGTCCTGAGTCCTAATGATAGGACTATAGATCACTGTCCTGAGTCCTAATGATAGGACTATACATCACTGTCCTGAGTCCTAATGATATGACTGTAGATCACTGTCCTGAGTCCTAATGATATGACTATAGATCACTATCCTGAGTCCTAATGATATGAATATAGATCACTGTCCTGAGTCCTAATGATATGACTATAGATCATTGTCCTGAGTCCTAATGATATGACTATAGATCACTGTCCTGAGTCCTAATGATATGACTATAGATCACTGTCCTGAGTCCTAATGATATGACTATAGATCATTGTCCTGAGTCCTAATGATATGACTATAGATCACTGTCCTGAGTCCTAATGATATGACTATAGATCACTGTCCTGAGTCCTAATGATATGACTATAGATCACTGTCCTAATGATATGACTATAGATCACTATCCTGAGTCCTAATGATATGAATATAGATCACTGTCCTGAGTCCTAATGATATGACTATAGATCATTGTCCTGAGTCCTAATGATATGACTATAGATCACTGTCCTGAGTCCTAATGATATGACTATAGATCACTGTCCTGAGTCCTAATGATATGACTATAGATCACTATCCTGAGTCCTAATGATATGAATATAGATCACTGTCCTGAGTCCTAATGATATGACTATAGATCATTGTCCTGAGTCCTAATGATATGACTATAGATCACTGTCCTGAGTCCTAATGATATGACTATAGATCACTGTCCTAATGATATGACTATAGATCACTGTCCTGAGTCCTAATGATATGACTATAGATCACTGTCCTGAGTCCTAATGATATGACTATAGATCACTGTCCTGAGTCCTAATGAAAGTCCTAATGAAATGACTATAGATCATTGTCCTGAGTCCTAATGATATGACTATAGATCATTGTCCTGAGTCCTAATGATATGACTATAGATCACTGTCCTGAGTCCTAATGATATGACTATAGATCACTATCCTGAGTCCTAATGATATGAATATAGATCACTGTCCTGAGTCCTAATGATATGACTATAGATCACTGTCCTGAGTCCTAATGATAGGACTATAGATCACTGTCCTGAGTCCTAATGATATGACTATAGATCACTGTCCTGAGTCCTAATGAAATGACTATAGATCACTGTCCTAATGAAATGACTATAGATCACTGTCCTAATGATATGACTATAGATCACTGTCCTAATGATATGACTATAGATCACTGTCCTAATGATATGACTATAGATCACTGTCCTAATGATATGACTATAGATCACTGTCCTGAGTCCTAATGATATGACTATAGATCACTGTCCTGAGTCCTAATGAAATGACTATAGATCACTGTCCTAATGAAATGACTATAGATCACTGTCCTAATGATATGACTATAGATCACTGTCCTAATGATATGACTATAGATCACTGTCCTGAGTCCTAATGATATGACTATAGATCACTGTCCTGAGTCTTAATGATATGACTATAGATCACTGTCCTGAGTCCTAATGATATGACTATAGATCACTGTCCTGAGTCCTAATGATAGGACTATAGATCACTGTCCTGAGTCCTAATGATAGGACTATACATCACTGTCCTGAGTCCTAATGATATGACTGTAGATCACTGTCCTGAGTCCTAATGATATGACTATAGATCACTATCCTGAGTCCTAATGATATGAATATAGATCACTGTCCTGAGTCCTAATGATATGACTATAGATCATTGTCCTGAGTCCTAATGATATGACTATAGATCACTGTCCTGAGTCCTAATGATATGACTATAGATCACTGTCCTGAGTCCTAATGATATGACTATAGATCATTGTCCTGAGTCCTAATGATATGACTATAGATCACTGTCCTGAGTCCTAATGATATGACTATAGATCACTGTCCTGAGTCCTAATGATATGACTATAGATCACTGTCCTAATGATATGACTATAGATCACTATCCTGAGTCCTAATGATATGAATATAGATCACTGTCCTGAGTCCTAATGATATGACTATAGATCATTGTCCTGAGTCCTAATGATATGACTATAGATCACTGTCCTGAGTCCTAATGATATGACTATAGATCACTGTCCTGAGTCCTAATGATATGACTATAGATCACTATCCTGAGTCCTAATGATATGAATATAGATCACTGTCCTGAGTCCTAATGATATGACTATAGATCATTGTCCTGAGTCCTAATGATATGACTATAGATCACTGTCCTGAGTCCTAATGATATGACTATAGATCACTGTCCTGAGTCCTAATGATATGACTATAGATCATTGTCCTGAGTCCTAATGATATGACTATAGATCACTGTCCTGAGTCCTAATGATATGACTATAGATCACTGTCCTGAGTCCTAATGATATGACTATAGATCACTGTCCTAATGATATGACTATAGATCACTATCCTGAGTCCTAATGATATGAATATAGATCACTGTCCTGAGTCCTAATGATATGACTATAGATCATTGTCCTGAGTCCTAATGATATGACTATAGATCACTGTCCTGAGTCCTAATGATATGACTATAGATCACTGTCCTGAGTCCTAATGATATGACTATAGATCACTATCCTGAGTCCTAATGATATGAATATAGATCACTGTCCTGAGTCCTAATGATATGACTATAGATCATTGTCCTGAGTCCTAATGATATGACTATAGATCACTGTCCTGAGTCCTAATGATATGACTATAGATCACTGTCCTAATGATATGACTATAGATCACTGTCCTGAGTCCTAATGATATGACTATAGATCACTGTCCTGAGTCCTAATGATATGACTATAGATCACTGTCCTGAGTCCTAATGAAAGTCCTAATGAAATGACTATAGATCATTGTCCTGAGTCCTAATGATATGACTATAGATCATTGTCCTGAGTCCTAATGATATGACTATAGATCACTGTCCTGAGTCCTAATGATATGACTATAGATCACTATCCTGAGTCCTAATGATATGAATATAGATCACTGTCCTGAGTCCTAATGATATGACTATAGATCACTGTCCTGAGTCCTAATGATAGGACTATAGATCACTGTCCTGAGTCCTAATGATATGACTATAGATCACTGTCCTGAGTCCTAATGAAATGACTATAGATCACTGTCCTAATGAAATGACTATAGATCACTGTCCTAATGATATGACTATAGATCACTGTCCTAATGATATGACTATAGATCACTGTCCTAATGATATGACTATAGATCACTGTCCTAATGATATGACTATAGATCACTGTCCTGAGTCCTAATGATATGACTATAGATCACTGTCCTGAGTCCTAATGAAATGACTATAGATCACTGTCCTAATGAAATGACTATAGATCACTGTCCTAATGATATGACTATAGATCACTGTCCTAATGATATGACTATAGATCACTGTCCTGAGTCCTAATGATATGACTATAGATCCCTGTCCTGAGTCTTAATGATATGACTATAGATCACTGTCCTGAGTCCTAATGATATGACTATAGATCACTGTCCTGAGTCCTAATGATAGGACTATAGATCACTGTCCTGAGTCCTAATGATAGGACTATACATCACTGTCCTGAGTCCTAATGATATGACTGTAGATCACTGTCCTGAGTCCTAATGATATGACTATAGATCACTATCCTGAGTCCTAATGATATGAATATAGATCACTGTCCTGAGTCCTAATGATATGACTATAGATCATTGTCCTGAGTCCTAATGATATGACTATAGATCACTGTCCTAATGATATGACTATAGATCACTATCCTGAGTCCTAATGATATGAATATAGATCACTGTCCTGAGTCCTAATGATATGACTATAGATCATTGTCCTGAGTCCTAATGATATGACTATAGATCACTGTCCTGAGTCCTAAAGATATGACTATAGATCACTGTCCTGAGTCCTAATGATATGACTATAGATCACTATCCTGAGTCCTAATGATATGAATATAGATCACTGTCCTGAGTCCTAATGATATGACTATAGATCATTGTCCTGAGTCCTAATGATATGACTATAGATCACTGTCCTGAGTCCTAATGATATGACTATAGATCACTGTCCTGAGTCCTAATGATATGACTATAGATCATTGTCCTGAGTCCTAATGATATGACTATAGATCACTGTCCTGAGTCCTAATGATATGACTATAGATCACTGTCCTGAGTCCTAATGATATGACTATAGATCACTGTCCTAATGATATGACTATAGATCACTATCCTGAGTCCTAATGATATGAATATAGATCACTGTCCTGAGTCCTAATGATATGACTATAGATCATTGTCCTGAGTCCTAATGATATGACTATAGATCACTGTCCTGAGTCCTAATGATATGACTATAGATCACTGTCCTGAGTCCTAATGATATGACTATAGATCACTATCCTGAGTCCTAATGATATGAATATAGATCACTGTCCTGAGTCCTAATGATATGACTATAGATCATTGTCCTGAGTCCTAATGATATGACTATAGATCACTGTCCTGAGTCCTAATGATATGACTATAGATCACTGTCCTAATGATATGACTATAGATCACTGTCCTGAGTCCTAATGATATGACTATAGATCACTGTCCTGAGTCCTAATGATATGACTATAGATCACTGTCCTGAGTCCTAATGAAAGTCCTAATGAAATGACTATAGATCATTGTCCTGAGTCCTAATGATATGACTATAGATCATTGTCCTGAGTCCTAATGATATGACTATAGATCACTGTCCTGAGTCCTAATGATATGACTATAGATCACTATCCTGAGTCCTAATGATATGAATATAGATCACTGTCCTGAGTCCTAATGATATGACTATAGATCACTGTCCTGAGTCCTAATGATAGGACTATAGATCACTGTCCTGAGTCCTAATGATATGACTATAGATCACTGTCCTGAGTCCTAATGAAATGACTATAGATCACTGTCCTAATGAAATGACTATAGATCACTGTCCTAATGATATGACTATAGATCACTGTCCTAATGATATGACTATAGATCACTGTCCTAATGATATGACTATAGATCACTGTCCTAATGATATGACTATAGATCACTGTCCTGAGTCCTAATGATATGACTATAGATCACTGTCCTGAGTCCTAATGAAATGACTATAGATCACTGTCCTAATGAAATGACTATAGATCACTGTCCTAATGATATGACTATAGATCACTGTCCTAATGATATGACTATAGATCACTGTCCTGAGTCCTAATGATATGACTATAGATCCCTGTCCTGAGTCTTAATGATATGACTATAGATCACTGTCCTGAGTCCTAATGATATGACTATAGATCACTGTCCTGAGTCCTAATGATAGGACTATAGATCACTGTCCTGAGTCCTAATGATAGGACTATACATCACTGTCCTGAGTCCTAATGATATGACTGTAGATCACTGTCCTGAGTCCTAATGATATGACTATAGATCACTATCCTGAGTCCTAATGATATGAATATAGATCACTGTCCTGAGTCCTAATGATATGACTATAGATCATTGTCCTGAGTCCTAATGATATGACTATAGATCACTGTCCTAATGATATGACTATAGATCACTATCCTGAGTCCTAATGATATGAATATAGATCACTGTCCTGAGTCCTAATGATATGACTATAGATCATTGTCCTGAGTCCTAATGATATGACTATAGATCACTGTCCTGAGTCCTAATGATATGACTATAGATCACTGTCCTGAGTCCTAATGATATGACTATAGATCACTATCCTGAGTCCTAATGATATGAATATAGATCACTGTCCTGAGTCCTAATGATATGACTATAGATCATTGTCCTGAGTCCTAATGATATGACTATAGATCACTGTCCTGAGTCCTAATGATATGACTATAGATCACTGTCCTGAGTCCTAATGATATGACTATAGATCATTGTCCTGAGTCCTAATGATATGACTATAGATCACTGTCCTGAGTCCTAATGATATGACTATAGATCACTGTCCTGAGTCCTAATGATATGACTATAGATCACTGTCCTAATGATATGACTATAGATCACTATCCTGAGTCCTAATGATATGAATATAGATCACTGTCCTGAGTCCTAATGATATGACTATAGATCATTGTCCTGAGTCCTAATGATATGACTATAGATCACTGTCCTGAGTCCTAATGATATGACTATAGATCACTGTCCTGAGTCCTAATGATATGACTATAGATCACTATCCTGAGTCCTAATGATATGAATATAGATCACTGTCCTGAGTCCTAATGATATGACTATAGATCATTGTCCTGAGTCCTAATGATATGACTATAGATCACTGTCCTGAGTCCTAATGATATGACTATAGATCACTGTCCTAATGATATGACTATAGATCACTGTCCTGAGTCCTAATGATATGACTATAGATCACTGTCCTGAGTCCTAATGATATGACTATAGATCACTGTCCTGAGTCCTAATGAAAGTCCTAATGAAATGACTATAGATCATTGTCCTGAGTCCTAATGATATGACTATAGATCATTGTCCTGAGTCCTAATGATATGACTATAGATCACTGTCCTGAGTCCTAATGATATGACTATAGATCACTATCCTGAGTCCTAATGATATGAATATAGATCACTGTCCTGAGTCCTAATGATATGACTATAGATCACTGTCCTGAGTCCTAATGATAGGACTATAGATCACTGTCCTGAGTCCTAATGATATGACTATAGATCACTGTCCTGAGTCCTAATGAAATGACTATAGATCACTGTCCTAATGAAATGACTATAGATCACTGTCCTAATGATATGACTATAGATCACTGTCCTAATGATATGACTATAGATCACTGTCCTAATGATATGACTATAGATCACTGTCCTAATGATATGACTATAGATCACTGTCCTGAGTCCTAATGATATGACTATAGATCACTGTCCTGAGTCCTAATGAAATGACTATAGATCACTGTCCTAATGAAATGACTATAGATCACTGTCCTAATGATATGACTATAGATCACTGTCCTAATGATATGACTATAGATCACTGTCCTGAGTCCTAATGATATGACTATAGATCCCTGTCCTGAGTCTTAATGATATGACTATAGATCACTGTCCTGAGTCCTAATGATATGACTATAGATCACTGTCCTGAGTCCTAATGATAGGACTATAGATCACTGTCCTGAGTCCTAATGATAGGACTATACATCACTGTCCTGAGTCCTAATGATATGACTGTAGATCACTGTCCTGAGTCCTAATGATATGACTATAGATCACTATCCTGAGTCCTAATGATATGAATATAGATCACTGTCCTGAGTCCTAATGATATGACTATAGATCATTGTCCTGAGTCCTAATGATATGACTATAGATCACTGTCCTGAGTCCTAATGATATGACTATAGATCACTGTCCTGAGTCCTAATGATATGACTATAGATCATTGTCCTGAGTCCTAATGATATGACTATAGATCACTGTCCTGAGTCCTAATGATATGACTATAGATCACTGTCCTGAGTCCTAATGATATGACTATAGATCACTGTCCTAATGATATGACTATAGATCACTATCCTGAGTCCTAATGATATGAATATAGATCACTGTCCTGAGTCCTAATGATATGACTATAGATCATTGTCCTGAGTCCTAATGATATGACTATAGATCACTGTCCTGAGTCCTAATGATATGACTATAGATCACTGTCCTGAGTCCTAATGATATGACTATAGATCACTATCCTGAGTCCTAATGATATGAATATAGATCACTGTCCTGAGTCCTAATGATATGACTATAGATCATTGTCCTGAGTCCTAATGATATGACTATAGATCACTGTCCTGAGTCCTAATGATATGACTATAGATCACTGTCCTAATGATATGACTATAGATCACTGTCCTGAGTCCTAATGATATGACTATAGATCACTGTCCTGAGTCCTAATGATATGACTATAGATCACTGTCCTGAGTCCTAATGAAAGTCCTAATGAAATGACTATAGATCATTGTCCTGAGTCCTAATGATATGACTATAGATCATTGTCCTGAGTCCTAATGATATGACTATAGATCACTGTCCTGAGTCCTAATGATATGACTATAGATCACTATCCTGAGTCCTAATGATATGAATATAGATCACTGTCCTGAGTCCTAATGATATGACTATAGATCACTGTCCTGAGTCCTAATGATAGGACTATAGATCACTGTCCTGAGTCCTAATGATATGACTATAGATCACTGTCCTGAGTCCTAATGAAATGACTATAGATCACTGTCCTAATGAAATGACTATAGATCACTGTCCTAATGATATGACTATAGATCACTGTCCTAATGATATGACTATAGATCACTGTCCTAATGATATGACTATAGATCACTGTCCTAATGATATGACTATAGATCACTGTCCTGAGTCCTAATGATATGACTATAGATCACTGTCCTGAGTCCTAATGAAATGACTATAGATCACTGTCCTAATGAAATGACTATAGATCACTGTCCTAATGATATGACTATAGATCACTGTCCTAATGATATGACTATAGATCACTGTCCTGAGTCCTAATGATATGACTATAGATCACTGTCCTGAGTCTTAATGATATGACTATAGATCACTGTCCTGAGTCCTAATGATATGACTATAGATCACTGTCCTGAGTCCTAATGATAGGACTATAGATCACTGTCCTGAGTCCTAATGATAGGACTATACATCACTGTCCTGAGTCCTAATGATATGACTGTAGATCACTGTCCCGAGTCCTAATGATATGACTATAGATCACTATCCTGAGTCCTAATGATATGAATATAGATCACTGTCCTGAGTCCTAATGATATGACTATAGATCATTGTCCTGAGTCCTAATGATATGACTATAGATCACTGTCCTGAGTCCTAATGATATGACTATAGATCACTGTCCTGAGTCCTAATGATATGACTATAGATCATTGTCCTGAGTCCTAATGATATGACTATAGATCACTGTCCTGAGTCCTAATGATATGACTATAGATCACTGTCCTGAGTCCTAATGATATGACTATAGATCACTGTCCTAATGATATGACTATAGATCACTATCCTGAGTCCTAATGATATGAATATAGATCACTGTCCTGAGTCCTAATGATATGACTATAGATCATTGTCCTGAGTCCTAATGATATGACTATAGATCACTGTCCTGAGTCCTAATGATATGACTATAGATCACTGTCCTGAGTCCTAATGATATGACTATAGATCACTATCCTGAGTCCTAATGATATGAATATAGATCACTGTCCTGAGTCCTAATGATATGACTATAGATCATTGTCCTGAGTCCTAATGATATGACTATAGATCACTGTCCTGAGTCCTAATGATATGACTATAGATCACTGTCCTGAGTCCTAATGATATGACTATAGATCATTGTCCTGAGTCCTAATGATATGACTATAGATCACTGTCCTGAGTCCTAATGATATGACTATAGATCACTGTCCTGAGTCCTAATGATATGACTATAGATCACTGTCCTAATGATATGACTATAGATCACTATCCTGAGTCCTAATGATATGACTATAGATTATTGTCCTGAGTCCTAATGATATGACTATAGATCACTGTCCTGAGTCCTAATGATATGACTATAGATCACTGTCCTGAGTCCTAATGATATGACTATAGATCACTGTCCTAATGATATGACTATAGATCACTGTCCTGAGTCCTAATGATATGACTATAGATCATTGTCCTGAGTCCTAATGATATGACTATAGATCACTGTCCTGAGTCCTAATGATATGACTATAGATCATTGTCCTGAGTCCTAATGATATGACTATAGATCACTGTCCTGAGTCCTAATGATATGACTATAGATCATTGTCCTGAGTCCTAATGATATGACTATAGATCACTGTCCTGAGTCCTAATGATATGACTATAGATCATTGTCATGAGTCCTAATGATATGACTATAGATCACTGTCCTGAGTCCTAATGAAAGTCCTAATGAAATGACTATAGATCATTGTCCTGAGTCCTAATGATATGACTATAGATCATTGTCCTGAGTCCTAATGATATGACTATAGATCACTGTCCTGAGTCCTAATGATATGACTATAGATCACTATCCTGAGTCCTAATGATATGAATATAGATCACTGTCCTGAGTCCTAATGATATGACTATAGATCACTGTCCTGAGTCCTAATGATAGGACTATAGATCACTGTCCTGAGTCCTAATGATATGACTATAGATCACTGTCCTGAGTCCTAATGAAATGACTATAGATCACTGTCCTAATGAAATGACTATAGATCACTGTCCTAATGATATGACTATAGATCACTGTCCTAATGATATGACTATAGATCACTGTCCTAATGATATGACTATAGATCACTGTCCTAATGATATGACTATAGATCACTGTCCTGAGTCCTAATGATATGACTATAGATCACTGTCCTGAGTCCTAATGAAATGACTATAGATCACTGTCCTAATGAAATGACTATAGATCACTGTCCTAATGATATGACTATAGATCACTGTCCTAATGATATGACTATAGATCACTGTCCTGAGTCCTAATGATATGACTATAGATCACTGTCCTGAGTCTTAATGATATGACTATAGATCACTGTCCTGAGTCCTAATGATATGACTATAGATCACTGTCCTGAGTCCTAATGATAGGACTATAGATCACTGTCCTGAGTCCTAATGATAGGACTATACATCACTGTCCTGAGTCCTAATGATATGACTGTAGATCACTGTCCTGAGTCCTAATGATATGACTATAGATCACTATCCTGAGTCCTAATGATATGAATATAGATCACTGTCCTGAGTCCTAATGATATGACTATAGATCATTGTCCTGAGTCCTAATGATATGACTATAGATCACTGTCCTGAGTCCTAATGATATGACTATAGATCACTGTCCTGAGTCCTAATGATATGACTATAGATCATTGTCCTGAGTCCTAATGATATGACTATAGATCACTGTCCTGAGTCCTAATGATATGACTATAGATCACTGTCCTGAGTCCTAATGATATGACTATAGATCACTGTCCTAATGATATGACTATAGATCACTATCCTGAGTCCTAATGATATGAATATAGATCACTGTCCTGAGTCCTAATGATATGACTATAGATCATTGTCCTGAGTCCTAATGATATGACTATAGATCACTGTCCTGAGTCCTAATGATATGACTATAGATCACTGTCCTGAGTCCTAATGATATGACTATAGATCACTATCCTGAGTCCTAATGATATGAATATAGATCACTGTCCTGAGTCCTAATGATATGACTATAGATCATTGTCCTGAGTCCTAATGATATGACTATAGATCACTGTCCTGAGTCCTAATGATATGACTATAGATCACTGTCCTGAGTCCTAATGATATGACTATAGATCATTGTCCTGAGTCCTAATGATATGACTATAGATCACTGTCCTGAGTCCTAATGATATGACTATAGATCACTGTCCTGAGTCCTAATGATATGACTATAGATCACTGTCCTGATCCTAATGATATGACTATAGATCACTGTCCTGAGTCCTAATGATATGACTATAGATCACTTGTCCTGAGTCCTAATGATATGACTATAGATCACTGTCCTGAGTCCTAATGATATGACTATAGATCACTGTCCTGAGTCCTAATGATATGACTATAGATCACTGTCCTGAGTCCTAATGATATGACTATAGATCACTGTCCTGAGTCCTAATGATATGACTATAGATCACTGTCCTGAGTCCTAATGATATGACTATAGATCACTGTCCTGAGTCCTAATGATATGACTATAGATCACTGTCCTGAGTCCTAATGATATGACTATAGATCACTGTCCTGAGTCCTAATGATATGACTATAGATCACTGTCCTGAGTCCTAATGATATGACTATAGATCACTGTCCTGAGTCCTAATGATATGACTATAGATCACTGTCCTGAGTCCTAATGATATGACTATAGATCACTGTCCTGAGTCCTAATGATATGACTATAGATCACTGTCCTGAGTCCTAATGATATGACTATAGATCACTGTCCTGAGTCCTAATGATATGACTATAGATCACTGTCCTGAGTCCTAATGATATGACTATAGATCACTGTCCTGAGTCCTAATGATATGGACTATAGATCACTGTCCTGAGTCCTAATGATATTGACATTAGATCATCTGTCCTGAGTCCTAATGATATGGACTAATAGATCATTGTCCTGAGTCCTAATGACCTGAGTCCTAATGATATGACTATAGATCATTGTCCTGAGTCCTAATGATATGACTATAGATCACTGTCCTGAGTCCTAATGATATGACTATAGATCACTGTCCTGAGTCTTAATGATATGACTATAGATCACTGTCCTGAGTCCTAATGATATGACTATAGATCATTGCCCTGAGTCCTAATGATATGACTATAGATCATTGTCCTGAGTCCTAATAATATGACTATAGATCACTGTCCTGAGTCCTAATGATATGACTATAGATCACTATCCTGAGTCCTAATGATATGACTATAGATCACTGTCCTGAGTCCTAATGATATGACTATAGATCACTGTCCTGAGTCCTAATGATAGGACTATAGATCACTGTCCTGAGTCCTAATGATATGACTATAGATCACTGTCCTGAGTCCTAATGAAATGACTATAGATCACTGTCCTAATGAAATGACTATAGATCACTGTCCTAATTATATGACTATAGATCACTGTCCTAATGATATGACTATAGATCACTGTCCTAATGATATGACTATAGATCACTGTCCTAATGATATGACTATAGATCACTGTCCTGAGTCCTAATGATATGACTATAGATCACTGTCCTGAGTCCTAATGAAATGACTATAGATCACTGTCCTAATGAAATGACTATAGATCACTGTCCTAATGATATGACTATAGATCACTGTCCTAATGATATGACTATAGATCACTGTCCTGAGTCCTAATGATATGACTATAGATCACTGTCCTGAGTCTTAATGATATGACTATAGATCACTGTCCTGAGTCCTAATGATATGACTATAGATCACTGTCCTGAGTCCTAATGATAGGACTATAGATCACTGTCCTGAGTCCTAATGATAGGACTATACATCACTGTCCTGAGTCCTAATGATATGACTGTAGATCACTGTCCTGAGTCCTAATGATATGACTATAGATCACTATCCTGAGTCCTAATGATATGAATATAGATCACTGTCCTGAGTCCTAATGATATGACTATAGATCATTGTCCTGAGTCCTAATGATATGACTATAGATCACTGTCCTGAGTCCTAATGATATGACTATAGATCACTGTCCTGAGTCCTAATGATATGACTATAGATCATTGTCCTGAGTCCTAATGATATGACTATAGATCACTGTCCTGAGTCCTAATGATATGACTATAGATCACTGTCCTGAGTCCTAATGATATGACTATAGATCACTGTCCTAATGATATGACTATAGATCACTATCCTGAGTCCTAATGATATGAATATAGATCACTGTCCTGAGTCCTAATGATATGACTATAGATCATTGTCCTGAGTCCTAATGATATGACTATAGATCACTGTCCTGAGTCCTAATGATATGACTATAGATCACTGTCCTGAGTCCTAATGATATGACTATAGATCACTATCCTGAGTCCTAATGATATGAATATAGATCACTGTCCTGAGTCCTAATGATATGACTATAGATCATTGTCCTGAGTCCTAATGATATGACTATAGATCACTGTCCTGAGTCCTAATGATATGACTATAGATCACTGTCCTGAGTCCTAATGATATGACTATAGATCATTGTCCTGAGTCCTAATGATATGACTATAGATCACTGTCCTGAGTCCTAATGATATGACTATAGATCACTGTCCTGAGTCCTAATGATATGACTATAGATCACTGTCCTAATGATATGACTATAGATCACTATCCTGAGTCCTAATGATATGACTATAGATTATTGTCCTGAGTCCTAATGATATGACTATAGATCACTGTCCTGAG
Organism: Coregonus lavaretus; assembly: GCF_964263955.1. Taxonomy (NCBI): domain Eukaryota; kingdom Metazoa; phylum Chordata; class Actinopteri; order Salmoniformes; family Salmonidae; genus Coregonus; species Coregonus lavaretus. The sequence continues at coordinate 2,634,957 of NC_140001.1, forward strand.
TCCTAATGATATGACTATAGATCACTGTCCTGAGTCCTAATGATATGACTATAGATCACTGTCCTAATGATATGACTATAGATCACTGTCCTGAGTCCTAATGATATGACTATAGATCATTGTCCTGAGTCCTAATGATATGACTATAGATCACTGTCCTGAGTCCTAATGATATGACTATAGATCATTGTCCTGAGTCCTAATGATATGACTATAGATCACTGTCCTGAGTCCTAATGATATGACTATAGATCACTGTCCTGAGTCCTAATGATATGACTATAGATCACTGTCCTGAGTCCTAATGATATGACTATAGATCACTATCCTGAGTCCTAATGATATGACTATAGATCACTGTCCTGAGTCCTAATGATATGACTATAGATCACTGTCCTGAGTCCTAATGATATGACTATAGATCACTGTCCTGAGTCCTAATGATATGACTATAGATCACTGTCCTGAGTCCTAATGAAATGACTATAGATCATTGTCCTGAGTCCTAATGATATGACTATAGATCATTGTCCTGAGTCCTAATGATATGACTATAGATCACTGTCCTGAGTCCTAATGATATGACTATAGATCACTGTCCTGAGTCCTAATGATATGACTATAGATCACTGTCCTGAGTCCTAATGATATGACTATAGATCATTGTCCTGAGTCCTAATGATATGACTATAGATCACTGTCCTGAGTCCTAATGATATGACTATAGATCACTGTCCTGAGTCTTAATGATATGACTATAGATCACTGTCCTGAGTCCTAATGATATGACTATAGATCATTGCCCTGAGTCCTAATGATATGACTATAGATCATTGTCCTGAGTCCTAATAATATGACTATAGATCACTGTCCTGAGTCCTAATGATATGACTATAGATCACTATCCTGAGTCCTAATGATATGACTATAGATCACTGTCCTGAGTCCTAATGATATGACTATAGATCACTGTCCTGAGTCCTAATGATATGACTATAGATCACTGTCCTGAGTCCTAATGATATGACTATAGATCACTGTCCTGAGTCCTAATGAAATGACTATAGATCATTGTCCTGAGTCCTAATGATATGACTATAGATCATTGTCCTGAGTCCTAATGATATGACTATAGATCACTGTCCTGAGTCCTAATGATATGACTATAGATCACTGTCCTGAGTCCTAATGATATGACTATAGATCACTGTCCTGAGTCCTAATGATATGACTATAGATCATTGTCCTGAGTCCTAATGATATGACTATAGATCACTGTCCTGAGTCCTAATGATATGACTATAGATCACTGTCCTGAGTCTTAATGATATGACTATAGATCACTGTCCTGAGTCCTAATGATATGACTATAGATCATTGTCCTGAGTCCTAATGATATGACTATAGATCATTGTCCTGAGTCCTAATAATATGACTATAGATCATTGTCCTGAGTCCTAATGATATGACTATAGATCACTGTCCTGAGTCCTAATGATATGACTATAGATCATTGTAGTAACCCCAGATCAACATGATACCGTCCAGGTACCTGTAGTAACCTGCATGTTAGCAGGAGTCCATTACTTCACTGTGTCTGGGCTTTGTGTTGTGTTAGCAGCAGTTCTGAGTCCATTACTCCACTGTGTCCGGGCTTTGTGTTGTGTTAGCAGCAGTTCTGAGTCCATTACTTCACTGTGTCCAGGCTTTGTGTTGTGTTAGCAGCAGTTCTGAGTCCATTACTCCACTGTGTCCAGGCTTTGTGTTGTGTTAGCAGCAGTTCTGAGTCCATTACTCCACTGTGTCCATACTGTCCAGGCTTTGTGTTGTGTTGAGTCCCTGACTGTGGCGTGTGTCTGCCTCATTTAACCCAAAACGACCTTGTCGCAAATGAGCAGCACAACCCATTCATTACAATCTAATCTAAATGAATTAGATGGGGAAGATATGGTATAAGGAAAGCCAGATATCCTTCTTAATGATCTGATCCCATTAATATGGTGTGTGTGTGTGTGTGTGTGTGTGTGTGTGTGTGTGTGTGTATGTGTCGTCGTCGTCGTCGTCCCCCCCCAGCCCACGGTGTGTGAACGGGAGCTGTGTGTGTTTGCCTTTCAAACACTGGGGGTGATGAACGAGGCAGCCGACGAGATCGCCACAGGAGCTCAGGTACACCACCACCCCCACCCCCATCCCCCCCTCCCATACACACATACACACACACACACACACACACACGCCCACACACACGCACGGTTGAACCACTCCATTCTGTTTCCTAGGTGGTGGATCTGTTGGTGTCCATGTGCAGGTCTGCTCTGGAGTCGCCCAGGAAAGTGGTCATCTTTGAGCCATATCCCTCCGTGGTGGATCCGTGTGACTCCCAGGCACTGGCCTTCAACCCAAGGGTACAGGGCAATAAGCTCATTATTATCATATACCGTAAGGCACAGGCCCCTCGAAAAATGTACTTCAAGATTTATAAGGCTAAGGTGTTGTCTTGATAGAAAACCATTGACTTGAATACCCAGAGGACTGTTGCTGTTTTTGTTGATTCCTGCTGAATTTCACTATCCTTTTTAAAGTGGTACAGTACTGCCAATTATACAGTACACTGCTGCCTGGGAGACTGGAGACTGGAGACTAGAAGATGAGGTTTTGATGATGATGATGATGATGATTGTGGTTCGTTTCAGAAAAAGGACTATGACCGAGTGATGAGAACCCTTGACAGCCTTACATCTATCAGAGAAATGTCCCAGGTAACTGGATGGAGACTTCACATTTACTGTTGAGGGCAATGTCACCTTACGGCATGATTCAAGACATAACGTCATCATCTTATATAGCATTATAGAGCCTTTTGGCAATGTCAACTTATAGCGTTATTGTACAATGTTCAGCATCTACAACAAACGCACACACACACACACACACACACACGCACACACACGCACATAAACACACATACAGACACACGCGCACACACACACACACACACACACACACACACACACACACACACACACACACACACACACATGCACATAAACACACATACATACACACACACACACACACACACACACGCACACACACGCACATAAACACACATACAGACACACGCACACACACACACACACACGCACACACACACACACACACACACACACACACACACACACACACATGCACATAAACACACGCACACACACACACACACACACACACACACACACACACACACACACACACACACACACACACACACACACACGTAGCAGCGTAACATAAGAGGATGTTTGATTGATTTTCACTGCATTTCTCTCCTAATTCGCCATGGCTCTGCCATGCTTCCTATGTAGCTGTGTGTTCTTAAGCCAGCAGAGTTAAATAACCCTAGTTAGAAGGTCCTTGTATCTCTACAGGCACCTTACCTGGAGGTCAAGAGGCAGATGGACAAGCATGATCCTTTAGCTCACCCTTTACTGCAATGGTAAGAAAAACCTTACTGCAATGGTAAGAAAACCCTTACTGCAATGGTAAGAAAACCCTTACTGCAATGGTAAGAAAAACCTTAATGCAATGGTAAGAAAACCCTTACTGCAATGGTAAGAAAACCCTTACTGCAATGGTAAGAAAACCCTTACTGCAATGGTAAGAAAACCCTTACTGCAATGGTAAGAAAACCCTTACTGCAATGGTAAGAAAACCCTTACTGCAATGGTAAGAAAACCCTTACTGCAATGGTAAGAAAACCCTTACTGCAATGGTAAGAAAAACCTTAATGCAATGGTAAGAAATCCCTTACTGCAATGGTAAGAAAACCCTTACTGCAATGGTAAGAAACCCCTTACTGCAATGGTAAGAAACCCTTTACTGCAATGGTAAGAAATCCCTTACTGCAATGGTAAGAACCTCCTTACTGCAATGGTAAGAAATCCCTTACTGCAATGGTAAGAAAAACCTTAATGCAATGGTAAGAAACCCCTTACTGCAATGGTAAGAACCTCCTTACTGCAATGGTAAGAACCTCCTTACTGCAATGGTAAGAAACCCCTTACTGCAATGGTAAGAAACCCCTTACTGCAATGGTAAGAAACCCCTTACTGCAATGGTAATTAACTCCTTACTGCAATGATAATAAACTCCTTACTTCAATGATAAGTAACTCCCTTCCTTCTTTGGTAAGAAAAACCGTATTGCAATGGAAAGAAACCCATTCCTTCTTTCTCCTCCCCTAAACCAACAACACAGCCTTCAATTCAGTCAACACAATCAGTAAAAAGTGACGGTTGGTCTCGCATCCATCCAACCTCATCCTGACTTAGCATTTTCTACCATTGTGTACCATTGCTCTTATATTTTCTACATTTTTACATTTGAGTCATTTAGCAGATGCTCTTATCCAGAGCGACTTACAGGAGCAATTAGGGTTAAGTGCCTTGCTCAAGGGCACCTTTTGGTCACTGGCACAATGCTCTTACCCACTAAGCTACCTGCGGCCCACCTACCATTGTGTACCATTGTTCTTATATTTTCCACCATTGTGTACCATTGTTCTTATATTTTCCACCATTGTGTACCATTGTTCTTATATTTTCCACCATTGTGTACCATTGTTCTTATATTTTCCACCATTGTGTACCATTGTTCTTATATTTTCCACCATTGTGTACCATTGTTCTTATATTTTTCACCATTGTGTACCATTGTTCTTATATTTTCCACCATTGTGTACCATTGTTCTTATATTTTCCACCATTGTGTACCATTGTTCTTATATTTTCCACCATTGTGTACCATTGTTCTTATATTTTCCACCATTGTGTACCATTGTTCTTATATTTTCCACCATTGTGTACCATTGTTCTTATATTTTCCACCATTGTGTACCATTGTTCTTATATTTTCCACCATTGTGTACCATTGTTCTTATATTTTCCACCATTGTGTACCATTGAGACCTTACCATCCCATTCCAGGCCTATTGTAGAGCAGTCAGAAATACTGGCTGTCACATTGAATGTACACAGACAAACTATGACATTACATAATATAGATGGATACATTTGACCAGAAATACTTTAAGAAATGAGGTGATGGGAATCTCAATGGTCAATGAATGGAGGACTGTATTATGCCCCGCCCAGAAGACTGTGGACCAATCGCGTTCACGTTGTCACGCTGCGTCACGCGGTTGCTAAGCTAATTGCCACGCGATCCCTTCTAAAAGTCAGGGTATGAGCACAGAATGCGCCACGCGGTCCAGTGTACACAATGGGTGTCAATACGAATCCAATGGAGTTCCCCATCTCTTCATTTCTTAAAGTATTTCTGATTTGACCACCACAGAAACAGTGTGATTGACAGTTACAGAAATACACAACCACAGTCAAGCTGCTGGGAATGTTCTATTGCAAAGTGTTAATGTCTGGACTCCAGAGTAACCACTTTCTCTCCCCCCCCCCCTTCTCTACCCCCCCCCCCCCTTCTCCCCCCCCCCCCCCCCCTTCTCCCCCCCCCCTCCCCCCCCCCTCCCCCCCCCCCCCCCCCCCACACCACCCCCCCAGGGTGATATCCAGCAACAGATCACACATCGTCAAACTTCCAGTCACCAGAGTGAGTTTTTATATTCCATTCAATACAACTTTATGTACCTCCTCAGGGGCAATTAAGGATTTTAAATGATTGAAATGGTGTTGTTTGTCCTTTTAAGAGAAGATTAGATAAATACTATAACTGAAAATTGAATTCAAATACTGAGCTATATTGTATGTTCAAAACAAAATTGGAAAATATATTATTTTACACTAATACAATTGCTCAGAGAAAGAGATATTGTTTAAGAAGTTAATCTTTTTTTTATAAAAAAGAAAAGGGTCAAAATTATTGGCACCCCTGTTTTTAAAACCTTTCAATACCTCAGCTGGTGAGGATAACAGCACTGAGCCTTTTTCAACAACAAAAAATATGAGATTGGAGAACCATTCTTACATACAGAGTCCTTCCAGATCCTTGATATCCTTCATCAGCGCTTATGGACTGCCCTCTTCAATTTAAACCACAGGTTTTTAATGGGGTTTACGGCCGGAGACTGAGATGGCCATTGCAAAATGTTGATTTTGCAAAATGCCAATTAACAATTTCTTTGTGGATTTTGATGTGTGCTTTGTTGATTGTCTTGCTGGAAAAATCCACTTGCAGCCAAGTTTCAGCCTCCTGGCAGAGGTAATCAGGTTTTTTAGCTAAAATGACCTTGTACCGGGTAAAGTTCGTGATTACATTTACATTTTAGTCATTTAGCAGACGCTCTTATCCAGAGCGACTTACAGTTAGTGCATACATTATTTTATTTTTTTCATACTGGCCCCCCCGTGGGAATCGAACCCACAACCCTGGCGTTGCAAACACCATGCTCTACCAACTGAGCTACATCCCTGCCGGCCATTCCCTCCCCTACCCTGGACGACGCTGGGCCAATTGTGCGCCGCCCCATGGGTCTCCCGGTCGCGGCCGGCTACAACAGAGCCTGGATTCGAACCAGGATCTCTAGTGGCACAGCTAGCACTGCGATGCAGTGCCTTAGACCACTGCGCCACTCGGGAATATGCCTTTGACCTTTAACAAGGGCCCCAGGACCAGTGGAAGCGAAATAGCCCCATAACATCAAAGATCCACCACCATATTTTACTGTAGGGTATGGGGTTATTTTCGGCTTATGCGTTCTCATTTCAACGCCAAAATCAAATTTTATTGGAACACAATAAAATGTGATTTGATTTGATTTGGTGTGCGTGGCCAAAGAGCTCTATGTTCATGTCATCTGACCAGAGCACCGGTTCCAATCCAAGTGCCAACGCCGTTTAGCAAACGCCAGGCGGTGCTATGGTCAGATTAAATGAAAATAGAGCTCTTTGGCTATGCACACCAGTGGTGGGTTTGGTGTCAAAATGTGAATGCATAAGTAACCCCAAAAATAACCCCATACCTACTGTAAAATATGGTGGGGGGGGGGGGGGGGGCAATTGAATTAGTATAACATAATATAATTTCCCAATTTACTTGAGGATACAATATAGCTCAGTATTTGAATCATTTATTTTATCCTGTACTTATTGGTCATTTTTATACAATGGTGTCATTGGTGTCAAACCCGACTGTATGTTTGCATCCCAAATGGCATCCTGTTCCCTATATAGTGCACTAATTGTGATATAGGGTGCCATTTGGGATGTATCCTGTTCCCTATATAGTGCACTACTTTAGACCAGAGAATGGCACCCTGTTCCCTATGTAGTGCACTACTTGTGATATAGGGTGCCATTTGGGATGCCTCCTGTAAGTGATGAGTCTCTCACGTGCGTCTCCCGTCTCTCTGTCCCGACTGCAGCAACTGAGGTTCATGCACACGCCGCACCAGTTTCTTCTCCTCAGCAGTCCTCCTGCCAAAGAGTCCAACTTCCGAGCTGCCAAGACCCTCTTTGGAAGTACCTTCGCTTTCCAGTATGGATGTTTTATTTATTTTCCATCTACCAACAGCTACCCATCAGCCCCACGCTCGTGAAGTTCACACAACGCACAATGTTTTTACTATTTTAATCTCACATTTACAACTGTTTTGTTTTCAGAGTGACTTTGCTCTTTTTAGTGGTGGACTAGGTAACACTTTACATAAAGCGTGTGTGTATAATGCATTATGATGCAGTTATTAAATGCTTTGGAGGATTTGAGTGACACCTTTTTATGATATATTTTAATAATTTTCTCTCCTCAGTGGCTCTCACATAGAGAATTGGCACTCCATTTTGAGGAATGGTTTGGTGGTTGCATCCAACACAAGACTTCAGGTAAAAAATTAATAAAAACTTCTGAGGAGGTATGCACTGTGCTTATCAACCTTTTAAAGGCACAAACTGTGATTTCAACTGCCTGACCTTGAGACTAGCTTGTTTGGTAAACTGTGGGGTGGGGCTGAGGAAATGTGACCCATAACCGTTCAAGGATACACTGTGCTTATCAACCTAACGCCTAACACCTATTTGCTGCAATCCACATTTACCATAAATATTTTATATACAGTATATTGCATATTGCATGAGAAAGTGGAACTGACAGCGTTTTAACTACTTTGCATAATATGAAACAAACAGACAATCATAGTATCAGTGAAAAATATCTAATTCCCAGTTTGTGCTACGAAAACAACTTCATAAGAGGTTTTAAAAATAGGTTATATTTGACTTAAAATTCCATGACGTACACTAAGGCATTGTCGGCAGAATAGATGGATGCAGTTCAATGCATGAATCATATAGCTAATTCACCAGTACATTTCTTGGTAGTCCAACAAATATTTGCTATCAGGTTGTAAATCACAGCTGGCCCGGTACATTGTCTGCTGCCTCCACCCGTTTGGGATGCACTGTTTCAGTTTCAATCACTCAATATTTTGGATAAAAACTGACAAATGTAACTAAGGCTGGGAATGTCAATACAATCAAACTAGCAACTGCAACGACCACACAAGTCAGTCATAACGTACCTAATAGACTAGCTTATCTATTCATGTAGCTATTTATTTAGCCATTTAAAAAACACAGAGTCTAACGTTAGCTAGCTAACTAGCTAGCTGCTGGGAGGATGTCATGTCATTGGAGGAGTGGGTGAGTGGCCGACGTTCCCCCCCCCCCCCCCCCCCATATCGTTTTTCGTTTGCTACAGCTAGAGATGCAGGGGGTCATTTGGGGGTCATTTGGTTAGCTAGCAAGAAACGTGAATCGCTTTGCTAGCTAGCTATGCTAAACAGCTAGAACATCTCTTAGTTGTCAATCAAATGTATTTGGCATCGATCAAATGGGCGGGCAGGCAAGTTCCCATTCAGTTGTCAAAACGTCGATTGGGACAAGCAAGCCCGCTGTGCCCCATCATTTATCAGCGCGATTTTGACGGCCAAACTAGCTGAAAAAGTTTGAGAGGGTTTATCTACTGTTCCCTCGTCCGAGTTTGGCTCATCTCGCTCTGGTAAACACTAGTTGTTGTTGTTGTTGTTGTTGTTAGGTAACTGAGGGAGAGATAGCATACCTGTTCATGGTTGTTTGATCAATAGGACCGTAAAGTTCCCGAATGTAAGAGGACTCCCGAGGTATTTACATATTTGCAGAAATCCATTCAGGTGTATTTTGTGGTTTTTGGCGAATGTGTTCTAATGATCTAAAGTCGCGCTGTTGCAACTGCCTGTAAACACACAGTCCAGTTCAAAGTGAATGGTGGCAGGCCCGTGTGGCAAATGGCTTATTTGCATATAGGCCTACTGTAGCTCTGATTGGTTAATGGCGCAGCGGTCTGTGTCTAGTCCAGTCCTGGACAAGACTAACATGTTTTTATTAGGTTTTATTTACTGCGGTGTCTACTAATTGTCCAAACGCACGGCCGCATTCCCACTCTATATTGCTATTGAATTTTCACAAATGCCTTACTATATGTCATACCCAAACATTCTATGAAAGTATGAAAATGTGAAAATGACCATATCTCAGAATAACAAAGGCATCATATTCTTCCTGTTTTTATGAGTAGATTTTTTATAAGATTTCATGTTGCTAAGACGCTGTCATTTCCACTTTAAAGGCCTCTAATAGTTAGGTTATTGTATCTCTCTCTGTCTGCAGCTCCATGGTGCCATCTATGGGAGTGGAATCTATCTCAGCCCAATGTCAAGCATATCCTTTGGTTACTCAGGTATCTAGTGGAATCTGTCTCAGCCCAATGTCAAGCATATCCTTTGGTTACTCAGGTAACTAGTGGAATCTGTCTCAGCCCAGTGTCAAGCATATCCTTTGGTTACTCAGGTAACTAGTGGAATCTGTCTCAGCCCAGTGTCAAGCATATCCTTTGGTTACTCAGGTAACTAGTGGAATCTATCTCAGCCCAATGTCAAGCATATCCTTTGGTTACTCAGGTAACTAGTGGAATCTGTCTCAGCCCAGTGTCAAGCATATCCTTTGGTTACTCAGGTAACTAGTCTCGGATGGAGCAACAGCACTAGGTCAGGGATTAATGACCGATTCTCTTGGTAATTTTGAGAAAGGGAAAACAAATTGTTCTGGAAGGGTCCTCTTCAGACCAACAACTCTCCTAACAAATCGCGAGCCAGACATGCCAGAACGTTGCGATTCGAAAACCAATGTTTACAGGCAAAACCTTTTGCAGTGGTTTTAGTGAAGGTAGTTGATTTAAACTAGCCACTAGCGAAATGCACTCATGACGTTGAGTACGTACCGACGTGTAAGTCGGAACATTGGCACATTGTGGAATTCAACCCGTCTGTCTAGAGCGACTACTGCCTGGTATCCAGAAAACCAATCAGTCTGTCACAGGAACTTTGGAATAAATGTGTATATGTGAAATTCATTACAAATAGTGTGTTTCAGTCTGCTATCAGAGTAAGTAAAGCTACAAAATAACAGTTGGCAAATCTGCCATTTTTACTGAAAGACTCTGCAGTATTTTACTGAAAGACTCTGCAGTATTTTACTGAAAGACTCTGCAGTATTTTACTGAAAGACTCTGCAGTATTTTACTGAAAGACTCTGCAGTATTTTACTGAAAGACTCTGCAGTATTTTACTGAAAGACTCTGCAGTATTTTACTGAAAGACTCTGCAGTATTTTACTGAAAGACTCTGCAGTATTTTACTGAAAGACTCTGCAGTATTTTACTGAAAGACTCTGCAGTATTTGAGCGAAACCAAGACAGTGTGGCTGACATTTTCTTTCTGCAAAATGAGGTCAAGAAGGTGCAATATTCCAAAGTTGTTTTGGATGAATTGCCATTCTGTGTTATTTATCAAATGTAATGGTTGTGTTAGATGAATTTCAGTTCTGTTTATTTAAAATGTAGTGGTTGTTTTAGATTAATTATCTTTATGTCCGTTTATAAAATGTAATTGTTGTTTTAGATGAATAACCGTTCTTTCTATTTAAAATATAATGATTGTTTTAGATGAATAACCGTTCTGTCTATTTAAAATGTAATGGTTGTTTTGGATTGATTGCCGTTTTGGCTTTTTTTTAATGTAATGGTTGTTTTGGATTGATTGCCGTTTTGTCTATTTAAAATGTAATAGTTGTTAAAAAATAGACAAAATGTTTCCAGCTCGTGATCATTTCTAACATTGATCTTTCTCTCCATTTTAGGGATGAACAAAAAGCAGCAGAAAGTTGCTTCAAACCAAACTGCTACAAACAAGACCAATTTACATTTGCAGGTTAGCATGATGACATTCACACTTTTGCAAGGTGTTGATGAAACCGGGGTGAAATTGAATATTCTGGGGAAAATGAACATTTTATTCACTAGAGTTGTGTCCTTTTGCAGTCAACAAAGAAAGGACAGCAGCCCCAGTTTTTGCAAAGTCGGAACCTAAAGTGCATAGCCTTATGTGAAGGTACGTATGTGTTCTGGGCTGGGGTCGTCACTAGCTTCTATACTCCTATGAGAACGGCGCCGGAGGAGATGGCTGCCGTTTTACGGGCTCCTAACCAATTGTGCTATTTTGTGTGTTTTTTTTCTCGCATTATTTGTAACTTATTTTGTACATAATGTTTCTGCCACCGTCTCTTATCACCGAAAAGAGCTTCTGGATATCAGAACAGCGATTACTCACCTCGAACTGGTAGACTATTTTTTTTAGTTAACGAGTTGGACGCAAAGGATTTACTGCTGACACCAGGCCCATTAACCCCGTCATTCGCATGAAGAAGAGACGCCGATACAGGGGGACGCAGGTCCGGGTGCCTTGTGGGTAACCCGCCTCTACCACCTGGTCCTCTGTAGCTCAGCTGATAGAGCATGGCGCTTGTAACGCCAGGGTAGTGGGTTCGATCCCCGGGACCACCCCCATACGTAAAAATGTATGCGCACATGACTGTAAGTCGCTTTGGATAAAAGCGTCTGCTAAATGGCATATTATTATTATCTGTCCTATTGGCCAATGTGCAATCATTGGAGAATTAACTGGATGAGCTCCGTACAAGACTATCCTACCAACGGGACATTAAAAACTGTAATATCTTTCACCGAGTCGTGGCTGAACGACGACATGGATAATATACAGTTGGCTGGGTTTTCTGTGCATCGGCAAGACAGAACAGCTACGTCTGGTAAGACAAGGGGTGGCGGTCTGTGTCTATTTGTCAATAACAGCTGGTGCATGAAATCTAATGTTAAGGAAGTCTCTAGGTTTTGCTCACCTGAGGTAGAGTATCTCATGGACCTGTAGACCACACTATTTACCAAGAGAGTTTTCATCTATATTTTTCGTAGCTGTCTATTTACCACCACAAACCAATGCTGGCATTAAGACTGCACTCAATGAGCTGTATAAGGCCATAAGCAAACAGGAAAACGCTCATCCAGAGGCGGCGCTCCTAGTGGCCGGGGACTTTAATGCAGGGAAACTTACATCTGTTTTACCTCATTTCTACCAGCATGTTAAATGTGCAACCAGAGGAAAAAAAACTCTAGACCACCTTTACTCCACACACAGAGACACGTACAAAGCTCTCCCTCGCCCTCCATTTGGCAAATCTGACCATAACTCTATCCTCCTGATTCCTGCTTATAAGCAAAAACTAAAGCAGGAAGCACCAGTGACTCGGTTAATACAGAAGTGGTCAGATGACGCAGATGCTAAGCTACAGGACTGTTTTGCTAGCACAGACTGGAACATGTTCCGGGATTCATCCGATGGCATTGAGGAGTACACCACCTCAGTCACCGGCTTCATCAATAAGTGCATCGATGACGTCGTCACCACAGTGATTGTACGTACATATCCCAACCAGAAGCCATGGATTACAGGCAACATCCGCACTGAGCTAAAGGGTAGAGCTGCCGCTTTCAAGGAGCGGGACTCTAACCCGGACGCTTATAAGAAATCCTGCTATGCCCTCCGACGAACCATCAAACAGGCAAAGCATCAATACAGGACTAAGATTGAATTGAATCCTACTAAACCGGCTCCGAAGCTCGTCGGATGTGGCAGGGCTTGCGAACTATTAAGGACTACAAAGGGAAGCCCAGCCGCGAGCTGCCCAGTGACACGAGACTACCAGATGAGCTAAATTACTTCTATGTGCGCTTCGAGGCAAGCAACACTGAAGCATGCATGAGAGCACCAGCTGTTCCGGACGACTCTGTGATCACGCTCTCCATAGCTAATGTGAGAAAGACCTTTTAAACAGGTCAACATTCACAAGTTTGCAGGGCCAGACTGATTACCAGGACGTGTACTCCGAGCATGCGCTGACCAACTAGCAAGTGTCTTCACTGACATTTTCAACCTGTCCCTGACCGAGTCTGTAATACCTACATGTTTCAAGCATAGTCCCTGTACCCAAGAACACCAAGGTAACCTGCCTAAATGACTACCGACCCGTAGCACTCACGTCTGTAGCCATGAAGTGCTTTGAAAGGCTTGTCATGGCTCACATCAACACCATCATCCCAGAAACCCTAGACCCACTCCAATTTGCATACCGCCCCAACAGATCCACAGATGACACAATCTCTATTGCACTCCACACTGCCCTTTCCCACCTGGACAAAAGGAACACCTACAGTTGAAGTCGGAAGTTTAGCTACACTTAGGTTGGAGTCATTAAAATTCGTTTTTCAACCACTCCACAAATTTCTTGTTAACAAACTATAGTTTTGGCAAGTCGGTTAGGACATCTACTTTGTGCATGACAACAAGTAATTTTTCCAACAATTGTTTACAGACAGATTATTTCACTTAAAATTCACTGTATCACAATTCCAGTGGGTCAGAAGTTTATATACACTAAGTTGACTGTGCCTTTAAACAGCTTGGAAAATTCCAGAAAGTGATGTCATGGCTTTAGAAGCTTCTCATTGGCAAATTGACATAATTTTAGTCAATTGGAGGTGTACCTGTGGATGTATTTCAAGGCCTACCTTCAAACTCAGTGCCTCTTTGCTTGACATCATGGGAAAATGAAAAGAAATCAGCCAAGACCTCAGAAAAAAGATTGTAGACCTCCACAAGTCTGGTTCATCCTTGGGAGCAATTTCCAAAAGCCTGAAGGTACCACGTTCATCTGTACAAACAATAGTACGCAAGTATAAACACCATGGGACCACGCAGCTGTCATACCGCTCAGGAAGGAGACGCGTTCTGTCTCCTAGAGATGAACGTACTTTGGTGCAAATCAATCCCAGAACAACAGCAAAGGACCTTGTGAAGATGCTGGAGGAAACCGGTACAAAAGTATATATATCCACAGTCGACATAACCTGAAAGGCCGCTCAGCAAGGAAGAAGCCACTGCTCCAAAACCGCGATAAAAAAGCCAGACTACAGTTTGCAACTGCACATGGGGACAAAGATCGTACTTTTTGGAGAAATGTCCTCTGGTCTGATTAAACAAAAATAGAACTGTTTGGCCATAATGACCATCGTTATGTTTGGAGGAAAAAGGGGGGCCATCCCAACCGTGAAGCACTGGGGTGGCAGCATCATGCTGTGGGGGTGCTTTGCTGCAGGAGGGACTGGTGCACTTCACAAAATAGATAGCATCATGAGGAAGGGAAATGATGTGGATATATTGAAGCAACATCTCAAGACATCAGTCAGGAAGTTAAAGCTTGGTCTCAAATGGGTCTTCCAAATGGACAATGACCCCAAGCATACTTCCAAAGATGTGGAAAAATGGCTTAAGGACAACAAAGTCAAGGTATTGGAGTGGCCATCATAAAGCTCTGACCTCAAGCCTATAGAACATTTGTGGGCAGAACTGAAAAAGCGTGTGCGAGCAAGGAGGCCTACAAACCTGACTCAGTTACACCAGCTCTGTCAGGAGGAATGGGCCAAAATTCACCCAACTTATTGTGGGAAGCTTGTGGAAGTCTACTTGAAACGTTTGACCCAAGTTAAAAAATATAAAGGCAATGCTACCAAATACTAATTGAGTGTATGTAAACTTCTGACCAACTGGGAATGTGATGAAAGAAATAAAAGCTGAAATAAATCATTCTCTCTAATATTATTCTGACATTTCACATTCTTAAAATAAAGTGGTGATCCTAACTGACCTAAGACGGGACATTTTTACTAGGATTAAATGTCAGGAATTGTGAAAAACTGAGTTTAAATGTATCTGGCTAAGGTGTATGTAAGCTTCCGACTTCAACTGTATGTGAGAATGCTATTCATTGACTACATCTCAGTGTTCAACATCATAATGCCCTCAAAGCTCATCACTAAGCTAAGGATCCTGGGACTAACCACCTTCCTCTGCAACTGAATCCTGGACTTCCTGACGGGCCGCCCCCAGGTGGTAAGGTTAGGTTAACACATCTGCCACGCTGATCCTCAACACGGGGGCCCCTCAGGGGTGCGTGCTCAGTCCCCTCCTGTACTCCCTGTTCACCCATGACTGCATGGCCAAGCATGACTCCAACACCATCATTAAGTTTGCCGACGACACAACGGTGGTAGGCCTGATCACCGACAACGATGAGACAGCCTATAGGGAGGAGGTCAGAGACCTGGCAGTGAGGTGCCAGGACAACTACCTCTCCCTCAACGTGATTAAGACAAAGGAGGTGATCGTGGACTACAGGAAACGGAGGGCCGAGCACACCCGCATTCTCATCGACGGGGCTGTTGTGGAGCAGGTTGAGAGCTTCAAGTTCCTTGGTATCCACATCACCAACAAACTAACATGGTCCAAACACACCAAGACAGTCGTGACGAGGGCACGACAAAGCCTATTCCCCCTCAGGAGACTGAAAAGATTTGGCATGGGTCCTCAGATCCTCAAAAAGTTCTACAGCTGCACCATCGAGAGCATCCTGACTGTTTGCATAACCGCCTGGAATGGCAACAGCTCGGCCTCCGACCGCAAGGCGCTATAGAGGGTAGTGCGTATGGCCAGTACATCATTGGGGCCAAGCTTCCTGCCATCCAGGACCTCTATACCAGGCGGTGTCAGAGGAAGGCCCTAAAAATTGCCAAAGACTCCAGCCACTGTAGTCATAGACTGTTCTCTCTGCTACCACACGGCAAGCGGTACCGGAGCGCCAAGTCTAGGTCCAAAAGGCTTCTTAACAGCTTCTACCCCCAAGCCATAAGACTGCTGAACAGCTAATCAAATGGCTACCCGGACTATTTGCATTGACCCCCCCACCCTTTTTACGCTGCTGCTACTCGCTGTTTATTATCTATGCATAGTCACTTTAACCCTACCTACATGTACATATTACCTCGACTAACCTGTGCCCCCACACATTGACTCGGTACCGGTACCCCCTGTATATATAGCCTCGTTATTGTTATTTTATTGTTGCTCTTTTATTAATTTTCTTTACTGTAGTTTTTTTGTAAATATTTTCTTAACTCTTATTTTTCTTAAAACTGCATTGTTGGTTAAAGGGGCATGTGACAAATACATTTTTATTTATTTGACAAAGTCATAAATCCCACACATTTTTAAAATGGATCTTCTTAAAATTCGATTTTAAAACTAACCCTAACCTTAACCAAACTGCTAACCTTACGCTTAACGCTAACCTGAAATGAAGACCAAAAAGCTATTTTCTGGTGCCAATTTTGACTTTGTGGCGGGGGAATCTGACTTTGTGGCTGTGGAATCTTACTTTGTGGCTTTTGAAGCTAGTGGCTGGAGCAACCACAGAACAACAATGGAGATGTATTAACTGATAACAAACTCAGCAAAAAAATAAACGTCCTCTCACTGTCAACTGCGTTTATTTTCAGCAAACTTAACATGTGTAAATATTTGTATGAACATAACAAGATTCAACAACTGAGACATAAACTGAACAAGTTCCACAGACATGTGACTAACAGAAATGGAATAATGTGTCCCTGAACAAAGGGGGGGTTAAAATAAAAAGTAACAGTCAGTATCTGGTGTGGCCACCAGCTGCATTAAGTACTGCAGTGCATCTCCTCCTCATGGACAGCACCAGATATACCAGTTCTTGCTGTGAGATGTTACCCCACCCTTCCACCAAGGCACCTGCAAGTTCCCGGACATTTCTGGGGGGAATGGCCCTAGCCCTCACCCTCCGATCCAACAGGTCCCAGACGTGCTCAATGGGATTGAGATCCGGGCTCTTCGCTGGCCATGGCAGAACCCTGACATTCCTATCTTGCAGGAAATCGCACACAGAACGAGCAGTATAGCTGGTGGCATTGTCATGCTGGAGGGTCATGTCAGGATGAGCCTGCAGGAAGGGTACCACATGAGGGAGGAGGATGTCTTCCCTGTAACGCACAGCGTTGAGATTGCCTGCAATGACAACAAGATCAGTCCGATGATGCTGTGACACACCGCCCCAGACCATGACGGACCCTCCACCTCCAAATCGATCCTGCTCCAGAGTACAGGCCTCGGTGTAACGCTCATTCCTTCGATGATAAACGCGAATCCGACCATCACGCCTGATGAGACAAAACCGCGACTCGTCAGTGAAGAGCACTTTTTGCCAGTCCTGTCTGGTCCAGCGACGGTGGGTTTGTGCCCATAGGCGACGTTGTTGCCGGTGATGTCTGGTGAGGACCTGCCTTACAACATTCCTACAAGCCTTCAGTCCAGCCTCTCTCAGCCTATTGCGGACAGTCTGAGCACTGATGGAGGGATTGTGCGTTCCTGGTGTAACTCGGGCAGTTGTTGTTGCCATCCTGTACCTGTCCCGCAAGTGTGATGTTCGGATGTACTGATCCTGTGCAGGTGTTGTTACACGTGGTCTGCCACTGCGAGGACGATCAGCTTTCCGTCCTGCCTCCCTGTAGCGCTGTCTTAGGCGTCTCTCAGTACGGACATTGCAATTTATTGCCCTGGCCACATCTGCAGTCCTCATGCCTCCTTGCAGCATGCCTAAGGCACGTTCACGCAGATGAGCAGGGACCCTGGGAATCTTTCTTTTGGTGTTTTTCAGAGTCAGTAGAAAGGCCTCTTTAGTGTCCTAAGTTTTCATAACTGTGACCTTAATTGCCTACCGTCTGTAAGCTGTTAGTGTCTTAACGACCGTTCCACAGGTGCATGTTCATTAATTGTTTATGGTTCATTGAACAAGCATGGTAAACAGTGTTTAAACCCTTTTACAATGAAGATCTGTGAAGTTATTTGGGATTTTACGAATTATCTTTGAAAGACAGGGTCCTGAAAAAGGGACGCTTCTTTTTTTGCTGAGTTTATATGTGAACTAAATAATATGTCCTTCTCCTTCTCTTCCAGTCATCACGTCCCCAGACCTGCACAAACATGGAGACATCTGGGTCGTCCCAAACACCGACCACGTCTGTACACGCTTCTTCTTCGTGTAAGTATACGACCACGTCTGTACACGCTTCTTCTTCGTGTAAGTATACGACCACCTCTGTACACGCTTCTTCTTCGTGTAAGTATACGACCACGTCTGTACACGCTTCTTCTTCGTGTAAGTATACGACCACATCTGTACACGCTTCTTCTTCGTGTAAGTATACGACCACGTCTGTACACGCTTCTTCTTCGTGTAAGTATACGACCACGTCTGTACACGCTTCTTCTTCGTGTAAGTATACGACCACGTCTGTACACGCTTCTTCTTCGTGTAAGTATACGACCACATCTGCTTTCTTCTTCGAGTAAGTAGTAAAGACATGACAGTGTTCAGACAGACAGTGGTGTTAAATTCATAAAAGCAAACTTTCTGTATTTCCTTTCGCCAAAGCCAAAGAGACGTTACATCTCAATAATATAGTTGATATTACAAGTGAACATTTCAACTTTATCTCAGTTGAATAGCTGGAGTTCCAACTGTGAATATGTTCTGATCACAGGGTTGGTAGTACTGAGGCGTGATATTATTGTGTGTTTCTTCTGATCCAGTTATGAAGATGGCCAGGTGGGAGATACGAGCATCAACACACAAGACGCTGGCATCCATCGCGAGATCCTACGAGTCATCGGCAACCAGACCGCCACGGGATGAACCTCACTGAAATGGAAATGTCCTTCCAGTAATACAGCTGCCTCCGCCTCTCCTCAAAGCTGGATTTTTGAGCTGCGGAAGCCCGTCGTAACAAGTGTTTTTCCGACCAATGCAGAGAACACATCAATTAACTTAGCAAAAGTTTGAAATCTTCAAGGAAATAGCTACAGTGTTTTTAACCTTGGTGAAACCAACAACACATATTTACAACTGCAACACAGCAAAACCCTTTAGGGAAGAACACATTTTGCTAAGTTTATAAATACTATGGAGAGCCTTGTTTTTCTGAAGACACGGTACGTCTCTGTTTGACTGATTTGGTGAATATTTTGAGACTTCTTGCTAGTAGATGTGGGACCTTTTCAGGAAAAATAACGATTTGTTCCCTTCCTGTCTATCTGACCTTGTTTACTATAAAAGAGTTGTACCTTTTTAAAATACAATGTACTTTGTGTACACTGAAGGTGTTAATATGCACTTTATTTTTCTTAATGTCATATATTTGTTCCAACAACTGGGTCATAATCTAAAAAACTAAAAAAGCCTTTTTCCACTTGATTATTTTAAAATTAAACAAAAAAAATTAGTTTTATTCTTTTCGACGGTGGCGTACTATATTGGTAACCATTCCATGTAGACCGAAGGACACAGCAATACATTGAGTAGAATAGACACAAAGGCCAGGTTTCAATCAGGACTGCGGAAGATCTGCGTTATAGCGAAATTCACATAGAAATGTGTGTTACAGATCTGTCATTCTCATTGAAAGCAAGTCTAAGAAGCGGTAGATCTGCTCTATGTGAGCTATTTCTATGCTTCCCGTCGTTAAGTTTCGTTTTTTGCATCTCTTACTTTCGGTTTTGTACACCAGCTTCAAACAGCTGAAAATATAATATTTTTGGTTATGGGAAAATATATTTCACAGCAGTTTAAATGGTACAATGATTCTCTACACTAAACTTACTTGTTTTGTCACATAAACTGAAATTAATAGTAATAATAATATGCCATTTATCAGACGCTTTTTTTACGTATGGGTGGTCCCGGGGATCGAACCCACTACCCTGGCGTTACAAGCGCCATGCTCTACCAATTGAGCGTCAGAGGACCACCATTAAGCAAGCAATTAGAATTTTAGCAACCAGGAAATGACAGAGCGATTTCTGCATAGTGCACCTTTTTGAAGGTAATTTCCCATTGAGCCGACATCTGCAGAAGGCCTTCTCCTCGACCGTGGTAACGTTGCCTTTAAATGGTGCATGGCCCTTTAAGGGCCGATTGGATTGAATCCGGCCCATTGTGTAAGAGCTTTCACTGAGATGTCATCAAACATGAGCAGAAATGTATGCTGTGTTAATTTAGGAAGTAGATCAGTTTTCCTTCACATATCATACCGGGAAACGTATATATTGGTTGCTTCTCCTTTTAATAGGGGGTCTACTGGTTTACAATGGCAAAGACTTTTGACTCCAGTCAAGAATAGATACATTTTACAGTATGGATATGATCCATCTGCCAATTCATAAGTTCCACACACTTAGCACTCACAACCTATTTTTAAAAAAGCAATTCAGTATTAAAACATTTCAGATTGATCTTTATACTTTGATTAGAAAAATATGGTTGGGTGTGGATGTATAATTGGAGCCCCAATTTAAAGAACATTTAAAAGCGGTTCCTTTTGTTAGGGGGGGGGATATATATACATACTAAGCATTGGTGTTTGCTGCTTGTTGTTATGTTTCTGTGCTTTTTAAAGACCAATCAGATCTCAGCTGTGCTTTTAAAGACCAATCAGATCTCAGCTGTGCTTTTAAAGACCAATCAGATCTCAGCTGTGCTTTTAAAGACCAATCAGATCTCAGCTGTGCTTTTAAAGACCAATCTGAGCTCAGATACTACCCCTTTGTGTTCACTGTAAATGATATATTTCTAAGGAAATTATGTTGGTTTAAAGTATACATTGATATTGTTCTATTAGGACACCAACCACTCTGTACATGATACACAAGTCTTAAGTTTCCCCAAAAAACATTACTGTAAGTCACAGGTCATATTTTTTGAATGTTATTGTTTTATCACTAATGATTTTACAGTTTAAATATATTTCAAGTTATTGTAACAAATATAGGTAAATAAATACATTTACATAATTTAGCAGACGCTTTTTTCCAGAGCGACTTACAGGAGCAATTACGGTTAAGTGCCTTGCTCAAGGGCACATTGGCAGATCTTTTTCACCTAGTTGGCTCAGGGATTCGAACCAGCGACCTTTCGGTTACTGGCCCAATGCTTTTAACTGCTACGCTACCTGCCTCCCCACCGCTAGGCTACCTGCTCTTAACCGCTAGGCTATCTGTTCTTAACCGCTAGGCTACCTGCCCTTAACCGCTAGGCTACCTGCTCTTAACCGCTAGGCTACCTGCTGTTAACCGCTAGGCTACCTGCTCTTAACCGCTAGGCTACCTGCTCTTAACCGCTAGGCTACCTGCTCTTAACCGCTAGGCTACCTGCTGTTAACCGCTAGGCTACCTGCTCTTAACCCCTAGGCTACCTGCTCTTAACCGCTAGGCTACCTGCTGTTAACA
Source organism: Coregonus lavaretus (assembly GCF_964263955.1). NCBI lineage: Eukaryota > Metazoa > Chordata > Actinopteri > Salmoniformes > Salmonidae > Coregonus > Coregonus lavaretus. The sequence continues at coordinate 2,656,570 of NC_140001.1, forward strand.
GCTAGGCTACCTGCTCTTAACCGCTAGGCTACCTGCTCTTAACCGCTAGGCTACCTGCTCTTAACCGCTAGGCTGCCTGCCTCCCCACCGCTAGGCTACCTGCTCTTAACCCCTAGGCGACCTGCTCTTAACCGCTAGGCTACCTGCTGTTAACCGCTAGGCTACCTGCTGTTAACCGCTAGGCTACCTGCTCTTAACCGCTAGGCTACCTGCTGTTAACCGCTAGGCTACCTGCTGTTAACAGCTAGGCTACCTGCTCTTAACCGCTAGGCTGCCTGCCTCCCCACCGCTAGGCTACCTGCTCTTAACCCCTAGGCTACCTGCCTCCCCACCGCTAGGCGACCTGCTCTTAACCGCTAGGCTACCTGCTGTTAACCGCTAGGCTACCTGCTGTTAACCGCTAGGCTACCTGCTGTTAACCGCTAGGCTACCTGCTGTTAACCGATAGGCTACCTGCTCTTAACCGATAGGCTGCCTGCCTCCCCACCGCTAGGCTACCTGCTCTTATCTGCTAGACTACCTGCTCTTAACCCCTAGGCTACCTGCTCTTAACCCCTAGGCTACCTGCTCTTATCTGCTAGACTACCTGCTCTTAACCGCTAGGCTACCTGCCACTAGGCTACCTGCTCTTAACCTCTAGGCTACCTGCCACTAGGCTATCTGTTCTTAATCGCTAGGCTACCTGCTCTTAACCGCAAGGCTATCTGTTCTTAACCTCTAGGCTACCTGCTCTTAACCGCTAGGCTACCTGCCACTAGGCTACCTGCTCTTAACCGCTAGGCTATCTGTTCTTAACCGCTAGGCTACCTGCTCAGAACCGCTAGGCTATCTGCTCTTAACCGCTAGGCTACCTCCTCTTAACCGCTAAGCTACCTGCTCTTAACCTCTAGGCTACCTACTCTTAACCGCTAGGCTACCTCCTCTTAACTGCTAGGCTACCTGCCGCTAGGTCACCTGCTCTTAACCTCTAGGCTACCTGCTCTTAACCGCTAGGCTACCTCCTCTTAACTGCTAGGCTACCTGCCGCTAGGTCACCTGCTCTTAACCACTTGGCTAATCCTCTTAACAGCTAGGCTACCTGCTCTTAACCGCTAGGCTACCTGCTCTTAACCGCTAGGCCACCTGCTCTTAACCGCTAGGCCACCTGCTCTTAACCCCTAGGCTACCTGCTCTTAACCGCTAGGCTACCTGCTCTTAACCCCCAGGCTACCTGCTGTTAACCGCTAGGCTACCTGCTCTTAACCGCTAGGCCACCTGCTCTTAACCGCTAGGCCGCCTGCTCTTAACCGCTAGGCCACCTGCTCTTAACCGCTAGGCCACCTGCTCTTAACCGCTAGGCCACCTGCTCTTAACCGCTAGGGTACCTGCTCTTAACCGCTAGGCTACCTGCCACTAGGCTACCTGCTCTTAACCGCTAGGCTACCTGCCACTAGGCTACCTGCTCTTAACCGCTAGGCTACCTGCCACTAGGCTACCTGCTCTTAACCGCTAGGCTACCTGCTCTTAACCGCTAGGCTACCTGCCACTAGGCTACCTGCTCTTAACCGCTAGGCTACCTGCTCTTAACCGCTAGGCTACCTGCCACTAGGCTACCTGCTCTTAACCGCTAGGCTACCTGCCACCCAAACATAGAAGACAGTGAAGGCAAATGAGCAACATGTTGTGTTATTGCATAATTCAGTGACCAAATCACACTATTTAATATGATTTCATATTAATATTTTTGCAATATCTGTCTTGGAATAGTAATGTGAACCTGGCCAGGACATGTCAATATAAAGTGAATCACTGGTGGACGTTGATTTTGTGAATTGGTTTCCGACTGCAAAGATGTTATGTTACTAATATTTTTCATGAACAGTATCCAGATATTTGGGTGACATACATATCAGAGAGCCATCTTTAGACTGTCACTGGTATGAAGTAGGTTTGACAGCCGACTTAGTACATACTGCACTCATGCTAACTATTTAGCCAGCCAATCAGCTAGCAATGGTTAGCTTGCCTATAGTTTATAGAAAACGTACATCAGTGATCATCTGTTATATCATGCTAACGACAGTGTTGAGAATGGATATTACATCTGTTGTATCATGCTAACGACAGTGTTGAGAACGGATATTACATCTGTTATATCATGCTAACGACAGTGTTGAGAACGGATATTATATCTGTTGTATCATGCTAACGACAGTGTTGAGAACGGATATTACATCTGTTATATCATGCTAACAACAGTGTTGAGAACTGATATTGGAGGATATCATAGGCCTACTACTAATCAGGTAGTAATCAAATCTTACAACAACTTGAGAACAATTCTTGCAATATTTTAAGTTGATCAAAAATATTACAGTAAACTCCAACTCAGAATTTGAATGAAAACATTTAAATTACACTTGCAACACATTCACATACCAAACATTGTCAAAGATAAAAAAAAAAAAAAACTTCTGATTTGTTTTAAATATGCATGTTGTGTTAATGGATCAGAAATGATGTACTGAAAAGATATCTACTATTTGTGAATGATGGAGTTATAATTTGATGTCTAATCAATTCATTATGAACTTCAATTCAAGATCGCATTTTGTATTTTAGCTACGGTAACACAGTATCGTGAATCTCATGAAAGAGGGAGGAGCACCAAGGGCGGGCATATTGTTGAACTGGAAGCATAATCAAGTACACCAAGTGATGACCGCTGTCAATTCAGAAGGAACTAAAAAGTTGAAAAGTCACAGTTTCCCACTATGACAGGAAACCTAAATCAGTTGAATGGAGACCAAAGCAGTATATTTCATTTGATCCACTTTGTGATTTAGTGTTTCTTTGATCTGGATGTCTTACTTTGTAATTTTCTGCACAATTAATAGTGAATAAAAGTATTATATTACTATGCTACTTAGCAGTTGGTGCCTTATAGACGTTGGATTAATGGTAATATATGACAATACATATTGAATATATTGTAAATATTACCACAACAAGGAGGCCAAATATTTTATTTTGAGTTTTTATGGCATTTTCTTTATTTTGCAAATGAATGGAGCTTTTTTTTTGGCTTTTTACACATTATGAAAATAGCAGCTTATGTACATGTTTATTAAATTCAAACTTGCTGAGAAACCACAATTTATATTTTACTGATGATGTTTCTTTACTCAGATTAGTGTAAACCACAATTCTACCTTCATATGTATTTGTAAAGTACACTATATACATGTCATATATATTATTTGAAATATAATCTAGCAAGGTCTTAATTTCACGCTTTTTTTATTTTTTTTGTCATTTAGCAGACGCTCTTATCCAGAGCGACTTACAGGAGCAATTAGGGTTAAGTGCCTTGCTTAAGGGCACATCGACAGATTTTTCACCTAGTCAGCTTGGGGATTAGAACCAGCGACCTTTGGGTTACTGGCACAACGCTCTTACCCACTAAGCTACCTGCCGCCCTACTTATTACACATGTAATATCAGCTGCATTGGGTGGTGGGATCTTCAGCCACGCCTGGTGTATAAAGGATCGGACCTTCTGCCACGCCTGGTGTATAAAGGATCGGATCTTCGGTCACGCCTGGTGTATAAAGGATCGGACCTTCTGCCACGCCTGGTGTATAAAGGATCGGACCTTCGGCCACGCCTGGTTTATAAAGGATCGGATCTTCTGCCACGCCTGGTGTATAAAGGATCGGATCTTCGGCCACGCCTGGTGTATAAAGGATCGGACCTTCGGCCACGCCTGGTGTATAAAGGATCGGATCTTCGGCCACGCCTGGTGTATAAAGGATCGGATCTTCGGCCACGCCTGGTGTATAAAGGATCGGATCTTCTGCCACGCCTGGTGTATAAAGGATCGGATCTTCTGCCACGCCTGGTGTATAAAGGATCGGATCTTCTGCCACGCCTGGTGTATAAAGAATCGGATCTTCGGCCACGCCTGGTGTATAAAGGATCGGATCTTCTGCCACGCCTGGTGTATAAAGGATCGGATCTTCGGCCACGCCTGGTGTATAAAGGATCGGATCTTCGGCCACGCCTGGTGTATAAAGGATCGGATCTTCGGCCACGCCTGGTGTATAAAGGATCGGATCTTCTGCCACGCCTGGTGTATAAAGGATCGGATCTTCGGCCACGCCTGGTGTATAAAGGATCGGATCTTCGGCCACGCCTGGTGTATAAAGGATCGGACCTTCGGCCACGCCTGGTGTATAAAGGATCGGACCTTCGGTCACGCCTGGTGTATAAAGGATCGGACCTTCGGTCACGCCTGGTGTATAAAGGATCGGACCTTCGGTCACGCCTGGTGTATAAAGGATCGGACCAAGGTGCAGCGTGGTATGCGTACATAGTCGTTTATTTTAAGAAACACCGACAAAATAAAAATAAATCCAACAGAACATGAAGTTCAAGAGGCTAAACATCAAACAAGCCGAAACAGAAACAAGATCCCACAACATAGGCAGCCATTTTGCCTACCTAAGTATGATCCCCAATCAGAGACAACGATCGACAGCTGCCTCTGATTGGGAACCACACCCGGCCAACATAGAAATAGATACATTAGAATGTATCCAAATCCTACCCTGACCTAACCAAACAGAGAATACAGGTGATCTCTAAGGTCAGGGCGTGACAGTACCCCCCCCCCAAATGTGCGGACTCCGGCCGCAAAAACCTGACTCATTAGGGGAGGGTCCGGGTGGGCATCTAGCCTCGGTGGCGGCTCCGGCTTCGGACGTGACGTAGGCAGTAAACTCTTCTCCCATCCTGCCTCCCCTTTGCACGCCTGGTCCGGTCTGGACCCTGGTGTGGGAGCCCTCGACCCTGGAGAGGGGCTGACGTCTGGTCCCGGCCCAGCAGTCCTCCCGCAATGCACCAAGTCCTGTCTGGACCCTGGTGTGGGAGACCCCGACCCTGGAGAGGGGTTGACGTCTGGCTCCGGCTCGGACCCCGGAGGGGAAGAGTAGACGACCGGATCCAGACTGGGCACCGGTGGAGCGGACTGCCCCAGCTCTGGTAGGGAGCAGATAACCGGAGCTGGACTGGACACCGGTGGAGCGGACTGCCCCAGCTCTGGTAGGGAGCAGATAACCGGAGCTGGACTGGGCACCGGTGGAGCGGACTGCCCCAGCTCTGGTAGGGAGCAGATAACCGGAGCTGGACTAGGCACCGGTGGAGCGGACTGCCCCAGCTCTGGTAGGGAGCAGATAACCGGAGCTGGACTAGGCACCGGTGGAGCGGACTGCTCTGGCACTGGAATGGAGCAGCTGACCGGAGCTGAACTGGGCACCGGTGGAGCGGACTGCCCCAGCTCTGGTAGGGAGCAGATAACCGGAGCTGGACTAGGCACCGGTGGAGCGGACTGCTCTGGCACTGGAATGGAGCAGCTGACCGGAGCTGGAGACTCTGGACTGCAGACCGTCGCAGGAGGCTCCGGGCCATGGATCATCACAGGAGGCTTCGTGCCATGGATCATCACTGAAGGCTTCGTGCCATGGATCATCACTGAAGGCTTCGTGCCATGGATCATCACTGGAGGCTTCGGGCCATGGATCATCACTGAAGGCTTCGTGCCATGGATCATCACTGAAGGCTTCGTGCCATGGCTCATCACTGGAGGCTTCGTGCCATGGATCATAACTGGAGGCTTCGGGCCATGGATCATCACAGGAGGCTTCGTGCCATGGATCATCACTGAAGGCTTCGTGCCATGGATCATCACTGAAGGCTTCGTGCCATGGCTCATCACTGGAGGCTTCGGGCCATGGATCATCACTGGAGCCCGGCAAGTGCGGGGCGCTGGCCCATGACGCACTGGGCTGTGGACACGCACCACTGGTTTGGTGCGAGGAGCAGGCACGGGCCGTACCGGACTGGAGACACGCACCACTGGTTTGGTGCGAGGAGCAGGCACGGGCCGTACCGGACTGGAGACACGCACCACTGGTTTGGTGCGAGGAGCAGGCACGGGCCGTACCGGTCTGGAGACACGCACCACTGGTTTGGTGCGAGGAGCAGGCACGGGCCGTACCGGGCTGTGAAGGCACACTGGCGGCACAGTGCGTAAAGCCGGCGCATAGCCTGGTGCCTGCACGGTCACACGCTCCTCAAAGCGAGTGCGGGGAGTTGGCTCTCTTCTGAAACCTGGCTCCACCATCCTCTGCTCTAAGAGCTGGTAGCTGGTAGAGCACGGCGCTTGTAACACCAGGGTAGTGGGTTCGATCCCCGGGACCACCCATACACAAAAATGTATGCACGCATGACTGTAAGTCGCTTTGGATAAAAGCGTCTGCTAAGTGGCATATTATTATTATATATATTTTTTATAAAATTTATTTTGTAACCTTTTTTTATTAATTGTTGTTTGCCTTTTTATTTTTTTGTCATTTAGCAGACGCTCTTATCCAGAGCGACTTACAGGAGCAAGTAGGGTTAAGTGCCTTGCTCAAGGGCACATCGACAGATTTTTCACCTAGTCGGCTCGGGGATTAGAACCAGCGACCTTTCGGTTACTGGCACAACGCTCTTAACCACTAAGCTACCTGCCGCCCTAGCTCTCTGCTGCTGGAGGGTTAATTCCTCTCTCAGCTCCTCCTGTTGTCTGCCCAGCTCCTCTCTCCGTGCATCCACTGACTCCTTCTCCCTGAGGGCCTTCTGCAGCGCCTCCTTCTGAAGGGAGATCTCCTGCTCCCTCTTCTCTATCAGCCCCCGTAAGGTGGTGGTCTGACTCCTTCTCCCTGAGGGCCTTCTGCAGCGCCTCCTTCTGAAGGGAGATCTCCTGCTCCCTCTTCTCTATCAGCCCCCCGTAAGGTGGTGGTCTCCTCTCTCAGAGTGCTGAGCTGCAGGTCTTTCAGGGCCTCCTGCTGCTTCGCCCACCACCCTGTGTGCCCCCCCAAAAATGTTTTATTGGGGCTGCCTCTCTGGCTTCCTTAGTGATCTGGACCTTTTGAGTCGCCGTTTTTTCTCCCTCGCTGTCTCCGTCTGCTCCCAAGGAATGCGATCCATACCTGCCTGGATCTCCTCCCACGTCCATGATCCTTTTCCGTCTAATATCTCCTCCCATGTCCAGCATGTCTGCTCCTCCTGTTCACGCTGCTTGGTCCGTTGGTGGTGGGATCTTCGGTCACGTCTGGTGTATAAAGGATAGGACCAAGGTGCAGCGTGGTATGCGTACATAGTCGTTTATTTTAAGAAACACCGACAAAATAACAAAATCCAACAGAACGTGAAGTTCAAGAGGCTAAACATCAAACAAGCAGAAACAGAAACAAGATCCCACAACATAGGCAGTATGATCCCCAGTCAGAGACAACGATTGACAGCTGCCTCAGATTGGGAACCACACCCAGCCAACATAGAAATAGATACACTAGAATGTATCCAAATCACACCCCTGACCTAACCAAACAGAGAATACAGGTGATCTCTAAGGTCAGGGCGTGACAAGTATGCCTCCTTTTCCTTCAATGTTGCCTACAGGTAGTTCTAAGAAGTGCAGAAGAGATGTCCATAGAGTCCTTTGAACTTCAGTTCATCCTGTACACGGCTCAGGTAGTCAGGATCAGGGTAAACATAGCTGGGGAAATCCTAGATATTAAAACACAGGGAAAACGTTAAGCATCCCACAGCTAATACTGACATGTACACTACTGTCCTTTAGAGTTTTTACTTCTATAATGGAATTTAAAGGGACATTTCACTACTGCTCTATTTCACTATAAATGTCCATTCATATGTTATTAACATATATGTGTCATAAAAATGTAGAATTTCCTCACTACACACAAATACGAGGCGTTTCTGCATCTCGCCGGTAGAAATGGGCCAGCTACATTCCCTGGTTGTGAGCAAACCACAATATCCAGAATTCATAGTGATTTCAGGACGTGGAGGACTGCCCTGTGGAAAGAAATATAAAAATGTCTAGTCTGTGTTTTGTAATTGTGGTGGGAATCACGTTTCCGAATTTCCGGAGTGCACTGCTAGGGTGAAGGTGTTTGAACTAGCACGGATCCGGGTTTTACAGCAGGTCTCCTACATGGAGGCACGGGAAATTGTTGAAGGAGTGAGTGGAGCTGACGAAGCTATGGCAGTGGATGCCCAGCAGCCATTTGAGATTCATCAGTTGGAGGATGCAGATACATTGATAGTTAAGAAGGTGGATTGTGTGGCATTTATTGCGCAAGTGATTAATTATACTACCCAAACGAGCAAGGAGTCCAAGAAGCTGCTGGACATAATTATATCTGCGACTGCAAGATTTTGGGGGTATTCAGGAATTAACAGCTGAAACATTGCAGGCAATACTGACTGAGCCTGTGTAGGAGTGTGAGTCTGTGGGTGTGGTTTGGATTTACATGTTTTCCTCAGTCCGCTACAGCTGTTGGCGGCATTCACATTAAATTAGTGTGAATGCCATTATATCAGAGAAGAAGCCAGCGCCTTCTGCTCAGAGGATTTCGAAACGGAACTGTAGTCTCAATTGATGGGGTTTGCCATGTCGTCAAATGTTGGAAAGTGATGCTATTCTATCGATTTTGCGCTTCAACAGGGATTGACGAGATGGCGGAAAAAACGGAGGTTATGGTAGATAATTAACGTTACTGCAGAGGCTACCCTGACTGTGTTAGGAGTCCGATCCCATCAACCAATGCAGAGGAACTAGTGACGTAAGTCACCTTCGAAAATCTTACTAAAATGTACTAAGTCTTTCCATGACTTCCATGATGAGCATATATATATATATATATATATATATATATATATATATATATATATATATATATATATATATATATATATATATATGGGTTAGATGACAACGTCACGAAAATGATGTGCGCGCTTCCATGCGGCAGAAGTCAGTCTTGTTGTTTCTGGATTGCCAGATTGCTGGATGTGGGGAATCGTAAATGGATGCTTTCAGCTTGTTATTGACTGATGTCATGGCAATGCTAATATGGTAAAGATTCGCCTGCTAGCTAACCAACAACTGAAACGATGTATTTGAGAGACAATAGAGTGTTCATTGTGCAGATTTATTGACGTTTTCAATAAACATTGGAGACTAAATGTAGTTTACATGTTGTGAACCAATCTAAGCCAACCCCGTCTGTTTTGCCCTATAGTTCTATAGTTGTGCACGCCTCGGTTTTGTTGTTTGTAAACAACCAACCCGTTAGTAAATAGTCTGGAGTTAGGCCTAAACATGGTCCGTGTCTTGTTGTCATAGTTGGTGCGTTTACAAGTAGGCTACAACTTCTACTGTAGTTTTCTCTTATGGAGGCTTAGTTGATTGTTCATGCAAGGCTTGAAGTCTAAATTGGAGAAAGGGAGGTATTAGTAAGGGGGGGTGGGTGACCGACTGGTGTCTGTTGTGGATGGGTATTGTTTTAAGGTTAGTATGCATGATCTATTGACATGAGGGGGGTGGATATGGTACCTTGTTAGAGTGTGTATTGATGGGGACAGAGTAGTAAATGTTGTCTAATCACGGACTAGTGTTTGTCCTACAGACTGATGCTGCTGCTGAGGACGATGACCTGGACACCAGCTTCAGTAGGACGGAGCCTGTAGACCCAATTGGATGAAAGCTTTCAGCCTGGAATAAGCCTCAAGCTCAACATCATCTGACTTTGAAAGAAGCCAGGACAGTCAAAGGTATTTACACTATATATACCAAAGTATGTGGACACCCCTTCAAATTAGTGGATTCGGCTATTTCAGCCACACACGTTGCTGACAGGTGTATAAAATCGAGCACACAGCCATGCAATATCCATAGACAAACATTGTCAGTAGAATGGCCTTACTGAAGAGCATGGCACCGTCATAGGATGCCACCTTTCCAACAAATCAGTTTGTCAAATTTCTGCCCTGCTAGAGCTGCCCCGGTCAACTGTAAGTGCTGTTATTGTGAAGTGGAAATGTCTAGGAGCAACAACGGCTCAGCTGCGAAGTGGTAGGCCACACAAGCTCACAGAACGGGACCGCCGAGTGCTGAAGCACGTAATGCGTAAAAATCGTCTGTCCTCGGTTGCAACACGCACTCTGGAAGCAACATCAGCACAATAACTGTTCTTCGGGAGCTTCATGAAATGGGTTTCCATGGCCGAGCAGCCGCACACAAGCCTAAGATCACCATCCGCAATGCCAAGCGTCAGCTGGAGTGGTGTAAAGCTCGCCACCATTGGACTCTGGAGCAGTGGAAATGCGTTCTCTGGAGTGATGAATCACGCTTCCTCATCTGGCAGCCCGACGGACAAATCTGGGTTTGGCATAGTGCCAACTGTAAAGTTTGGTGGAGGAGGAATAATGGTCTGGGGCTGTTTTTCATGGTTCAGGCTAGGCCCCTTAGTTCCAGTGAAAGGATACCCTAACGCTACAGCATACAATTACATTCTAGACGATTCTGTGCTTCCAACTTTGTGGCAACAGTTTGGGGAAGGCCCTTTCCTGTTTCAGCATGACAATGCCCCCGTGCACAAAGCGAGGTCCATACATAAATGGTTTGTCAAGATCGGTGTGGAAGATCTTGACTGGCCTGCACAGAGCCCTGACCTCAACCCCATCGAACACCTTTGGGATGAATTGGAACGCCGACTGCGAGCCAGGCCTAATCGCCCATGATCAGTGCCCGACCTCACTAATGCTCTTGTGGCTGAATGGAAGCAAGTCCCCCGCAGCAATGTTTCCAACATCTAGTGGAAAGCCTTCCCAGAAGAGTGGAGGCTGTTATAGCAGCAAAGGGGGGACCAACTCCATATTAATGCCCATGAGGGGCTGTCAGTATACTACTAGCCTAGTCACTCTATCGTTGGCAGTGCTTGTCTATAACTGTAGGTGCACAACAATACACAACTAGACTGTCTACAAGTCAAGCCCCCCTCAAACTTGTCCCATCTTTGCTAACAGCCCATATCAATGCCCCATTAGTGACTCTGAGTGGAACAAAACACATACCAGTCTAATGGGCCCTTTAGTGTTTACAGATGAACATGGTTTATTGTATGGTTACACATCCTCATGATCAGCCTTCATGTTCTACACATCCTCATGATCAGTCTTCATGTTTTACACATCCTCATGATCAGTCTTCATGTTTTACACATCCTCAGGATCAGGCTTCATGTTCTACACATCCTCATGATCAGTCTTCATGTTCTACACATCCTCAGGATCAGGCTTCATGTTCTACACATCCTCATGATCAGTCTTCATGTTCTACACATCCTCATGATCAGTCTTCATGTTCTACACATCCTCATGATCAGTCTTCATGTTCTACACATCCTCATGATCAGTCTACATGTTCTACACATCCTCATGATCAGTCTACATGTTCTACACATCCTCATGATCAGTCTCCATGTTCTACACATCCTCATGATCAGTCTTCATGTTCTACACATCCTCATGATCAGTCTTCATGCTCTACACATCCTCATGATCAGTCTCCATGTTCTACACATCCTCATGATCAGTCTTCATGTTCTACACATCCTCATGATCAGTCTCCATGTTCTACACATCCTCATGATCAGTCTTCATGTTCTACACATCCTCATGATCCGTCTTCATGTTCTACACATCCTCATGATCAGTCTTCATGTTCTACACATCCTCATGATCAGTCTTCATGTTCTACACATCCTCATGATCAGTCTCCATGTTCTACACATCCTCATGATCAGTCTCCATGTTCTACACATCCTCATGATCCGTCTTCATGTTCTACACATCCTCATGATCCGTCTTCATGTTCTACACATCCTCATGATCAGTCTTCATGTTCTACACATCCTCATGATCAGTCTCCATGTTCTACACATCCTCATGATCAGTCTCCATGTTCTACACATCCTCATGATCAGTCTTCATGTTCTACACATCCTCATGATCAGTCTTCATGTTCTACACATCCTCATGATCAGTCTTCATGTTCTACACATCCTCATGATCAGTCTTCATGTTCTACACATCCTCATGATCAGTCTTCTTGTTCTACACATCCTCATGATCAGTCTTCATGTTCTACACATCCTCATGATCAGTCTTCATGTTCTACACATCCTCATGATCAGTCTTCATGTTCTACACATCCTCATGATCAGTCTTCATGTTCTACACATCCTCATGATCAGTCTTCATGTTCTACACATCCTCATGATCAGTCTTCATGTTCTACACATCCTCATGATCAGTCTTCATGTTCTACACATCCTCATGATCAGTCTTCATGTTCTACACATCCTCATGATCAGTCTTCATGTTCTACACATCCTCATGATCAGTCTTCATGTTCTACACATCCTCATGATCAGTCTTCATGTTCTACACATCCTCATGATCCGTCTTCATGTTCTACACATCCTCATGATCAGTCTTCATGTTCTACACATCCTCATGACCAGTCTTCATGTCTTTCCAGGAGACTTGCAGTACAAACAAATCTTCTACAAGAGGTCGAAGCAGTGGATGGTGAAGAAAGTGTAGGAGAGGCTTGTCCACCTGGCTGTGGAGTGCAGAAAGGACCAGACGGTTGTCTATAAGGAGCCAGAGTCACAGCCCCCCCCAAACCCAACATCCCTGCCAACATCGCCACAGCTTGCTGAATCAGCTGCCATTTCCCAACACAAGAAGAAGTTCACCAGCTGAAGAACATTCTGGAACCTGCCTGGAACATTCAACCAACACAACATCCATATTCAGTTAGACTGATGTTGTAGTATAATATAGAATGCCTAGTATACTCACAGCTGCATTGTGGTCTAGATATTGCTAACTGTTGTATCTACACTACGTTCAGACGTTTGGGGTCACTTAGAAATGTCATTTTTTTCCGAAAGAAAAGCAATTTTTTTGTCCATTTAAAATAACATCAAATTGATCAGAAATACAGTGTAGACATTGTTAATGTTGTAAATGGCTATTGTAGCTGGAAACTGCTGATTTTTAATGGAATGTCTACATATGCGTACAGAGGCCCATTATCAGCAATCATCAGTCCTGTGTTCCAATGGCACTTTGTGTTTGCTAATCCAAGTTTATCATTTTAAAAGCCTAATTGATCATTAGAAAACCCTTTTGCAATTATATTAGCACAGCTGAAAACGTTTGTGCTGATTAAAGAAGCAATAAAACTGGCATTCTTGAGACTAGTTGAGTATCTGGAGCATCAGCAATTGTGGGTTCGATTACAGGATCAAAATGGCCAGAAACAAAGAACTTTCTTCTGAAACTCGTCAGTCTATTCTTGTTCTGAGAAATGAAGGCTATTCCATGCGAGAAATTGCCAAGAAACTGAAGATCTCGTACAACGCTGTGTACTACTCCCTTCACAGAACAGCGCAAACTGGCTCTAACCAGAATAGAATGAGGAGTGGGAGGCCCCGGTGCACAACTGAGCAAGAGGACAAATACATTAGAGTGTCTAGCTTGAGAAACAAACGCCTCACAGGTCCTCAACTGGCAGCTTCATTAAATAGTACCCGCAAAACACCAGTCTCAACGTCAACAGTGAAGAGGCGACTCTGGGATGCTGACCTTCTAGGCAGAGTTGCAAAGAAAAAGCCATATCTCAGACTGGCCAATAAAAATAAAAGATTAAGATGGGCAAAAGAACACAGACACTGGACAGAGGAAGATTGGAAAAAAGTGTTATGGACAGACGAATTGAAGTTTGAGGTGTTCGGATCACAATTTGTGAGACGCAGACCAAATGAAAAGATGCTGGAGGAGTGCTTGATGCCATCTGTCAAGCATGGTGGAGGCAATGTGATGGTCTGGGGGTGCTTTGGTGGTGGTAAAGTGGGAGATTTGTACAGGGTAAAAGGGATCTTGAAGAAGGAAGGCTATCACTCCATTTTGCAACGCCATGCCATACCCTGTGGACGGCGCTTGATTGGAGCCAATTTCCTCCTACAACAGGACAATGACCCAAAGCACAGCTCCAAACTATGCAAAAACTATTTAGGGAAGAAGCAGTCAGCTGGTATTCTGTCTATAATGGAGTGGCCAGCAGAGTCACCGGATCTCAACCCTATTGAGCTGTTGTGGGAGCAGCTTGACCGTATGGTACGTAAGAAGTGCCCATCAAGCCAATCCAACTTGTGGGAGGTGCTTCAGGAAGCATGGGGTGAAATCTCTTCAGATTACCTCAACAAATTGACAACTAGAATGCCAAAGGTCTGCAAGGCTGTAATTGCTGCAAATGGAGGATTCTTTGATGAAAGCAAAGTTTGAAGTCACAATTATTATTTCTAATCTTGTCAATGACTACATTTCCTATTCATTTTGCTATATTTCCTATTCAAACTAATTTCATGTATGTTTTCATGGAAAAAATGACATTTCTAAGTGATCCCAAACTTTTGAACGGTAGTGATATGACGTGTCTTCACAGTGTTGTAGGAACGAAGTTAAATCCATTAGATAGGTAACTCTTGGTGCCACAGACTCTGAATGCCAAGGATTCCAGTATGTCGAGGGAGTTTACTGGTGTTTTATCTTAGAATGATTGATAGATGGAATATCCTGCCTGGGGTACAAGCTGATACCATCAGTGTCCAATGACGGTTGTCAGATGTTGGTGAAGAATTGTGTAACATGAAGTATATAAGCTGAGAGATTTCCTTTGTTCAGGAGTTCAGAAGACAAAGGGCAACCCACGTGCCGTTTGTTATATTGAACCCGGTACCGTATCTATTAAATATATTGTATCAGCTCTCCATCTAAGTGTTAAATATCTTCTTGTATATTCAATTCCTTGATACCAGAGAAAGTCATAACAGAATGGCGTCTACGAACGGGATACAGTTTACGGCCGTGCCAACGGGTAAGCAGACGTTCATTTTTTTGTTTGTTGATTATGTTAAATTCTGCTTATCTGTGGTAAAGCTGAGCTGTAAAGAACGTTTAAAATTCAATATTTTAAAGGGGGAAGATGAATTGTATTTAGTTATTTAATGGGATGTGAGTAGAAATATCAAATTAGACAATGACATGGTGCTATGATTCAAAACAGGGTGCGTTCAGATTAATGAGTAAAGACTACAGAGGATAAAGATATGGGTTTGAGTCCTTTAATGTGAAAAATCATTATAAAGATATGGGTTTCAGTCCCTTAAAAGTGTTGGATAAAGGTTACAGTCCTTTGTTACGATGTCCTCAACAGGTTAAAGGTTAAAGGTTAGAGTCCTTTACACTATAGAGGAGAATGGGTTTGAGGCCTACGTTCAGTCCTCTGAGTAGTTTGACTACCTTGTGAAGAGAGAATTAGTCCAGAACGATCATATTCAATCACGGCATCAATGATCAAAGAGACAAACACCATTTTAATAGAGATCAAGGTGGGGATTTGATTCACATATTTAATTACTAACATTACATGAACTAATATAAGAAATAATGGGGAGCCCAACTCAGTAGACTCGGTATCTGGCAAGACAATCACAATTGAGAGCAAATCAGAGCTTGATTTGCCTTCAAAGAGGGAGAAAGGAGATTACGAAATTACTAATTAATCCGCATTTAAAACATAAATAATCTCTATTAAACGTATCGAAGATCAGACACTGCGCGAAGAGATGTTAAGTAAATTTGGATTTTTTTCTATGTGGCACCATAGCTCAGTGATTTTATCAGCATGGACAGATAAGGAGAATCCTCAAGAAAGTAGTTTTTAAATAACAAAGGGATAAAATACATTAATTTGAATCTGATGTATAATAAATTATAGAAATGTGTGTGATAATTTGATATGAGTTTGGATAATACATTTCGATATATAACAGAATTAGGTCATAGAATATAAAGGAGTGGTATTGAGAGCGGGATGTTATTCTATATAATTTAGTAGCGGAAAGTATGTATTTTCTGGGAGGATCCCATGACAGGAAGGGAGCGTGTTGTTGTGTTGTGGTCCCGCTGGGAGTATGCTTGAAGAAGCTGTTTTGTGTCGATTGAGAATCGTTAAAAACACGAAGGGATTGATTGATGTGAGTACCTAAGAATTTCTAGCGTTCTATATGGATTATGTGAATATATGAAAATATTATGAATTTTAGGTGTGTATAATCGATTACTGGAGATTTTATGAAGTAATAATTGGAATAATATTCATATGCTAACTTTCACACCCAAACGTAGATGTACGTTAGGTGTGAGAAACAATAAATAAACGTTTTCTGAGTTTGATAGAGATACAGTGAGGGAAAAAAGTATTTGACCCCCTGCTGATTTTGTACGTTTGCCCACTGACAAAGACATGATCAGTCTATAATTTTAATGGTAGGTTTATTTGAACAGTGAGAGACAGAATAACAACAAAAAAATCCAGAAAAACGCATGTCAAAAATGTTATAAATTGATTTGCATTTTAATGAGGGAAATAAGTATTTGACCCTCTGCAAAACATGACTTAGTACTTGGTGGCAAAACCCTTGTTGGCAATCACAGAGGTCAGACATTTCTTGTAGTTGGCCACCAGGTTGGCACACATCTCAGGAGGGATTTTGTCCCACTCCTCTTTGCAGATCTTCTCCAAGTCATTAAGGTTTCGAGCCTGACATTTGGCAACTCGAACCTTCTGCTCCCTCCACAGATTTTCTATGGGATTAAGGTCTGGAGACTGGCTAGGCCACTCCAGGACCTTAATGTGCTTCTTCTTGAGCCACTCCTTTGTTGCCTTGGCCGTGTGTTTTGGGTCATTGTCATGCTGGAATACCCATCCACAACCCATTTTCAATGCCCTGTCTGAGGGAAGGAGGTTCTCACCCAAGATGGCCCCGTCCATCGTCCCTTTGATGCGGTGAAGTTGTCCTGTCCCCTTAGCAGAAAAACATCCCCAAAGCATAATGTTTCCACCTCCATGTTTGACGGTGGGGATGGTGTTCTTGGGGTCATAGGCAGCATTCCTCCTCCTCCAAACACGGCGAGTTGAGTTGATGCCGAAGAATTCGATTTTGGTCTCATCTGACCACAACACCTTCACCCAGTTCTCCTCTGAATCAATCAGATGTTCATTGGCAATCTTCAGACGGGCCTGTGTATGTGCTTTCTTGAGCAGGGGGACCTTGCAGGCGCTGCAGGATTTCAGTCCTTCACGGCGTAGTGTGTTACCAATTGTTTTCTTGGTGACTATGGTCCCAGCTGCCTTGAGATCATTGACAAGATCCCCCCGTGTAGTTCTGGGCTGATTCCTCACCGTTCTCATGATCATTGCAACTCCACGAGGTGAGATCTTGCACAGAGCCCCAGGCCGAGGGAGATTGACAGTTCTTTTGTGTTTCTTCCATTTGCGAATAATCACACCAACTGTTGTCACCTTCTCACCAAGCTGCTTGCCGATGGTCTTGTAGCCCATTCCAGCCTTGTGTAGGTCTACAATCTTGTCCCTGACATCCTTGGAGAGCTCTTTGGTCTTGGCCATGGTGGAGAGTTTGGAATCTGATTGATTGATTGCTTCTGTGGACAGGTGTCTTTTATACAGGTAACAAGCTGAGATTAGGAGCACTCCCTTTAAGAGTGTGCTCCTAATCTCAGCTCGTTACCTGTATAAAAGACACCTGGGAGCCAAAAATATTTCTGATTGAGAGGGGGATCAAATACTTATTTCCCTCATTAAAATGCTAAGCAATTTATAACATTTTTGACATGCATTTTTCTGGATTTTGTTGTTGTTATTCTGTCTCTCACTGTTCAAATAAACCTACCATTAACATTATAGACTGATCATTTCTTTGTCAGTGGGCAAACGTACAAAATCAGCAGGGGATCAAATGATTTTTTCCCTCACTGTAAATCTAAGGGAAAAACTGCCAATAAGGACTGGAGATTATCGATGTAATTTATAACATAGTAAAAAGCCAATTTAAGGGTTCCATTTAAAACTAATTATTATTGCGGAGCTAAGGTGATATAGGTAAAGGAATTTCATTATGTAGCAAGGGAAAACATAATCTGTTTGATTAAACTCGTTAGATCTGTTTCCAAATCAGTGAATGTTGACTGTTAATTTATTCCCATGTGAGATCTTTGCAAAATAAATACTTGTGTTATGTGCCAGCTGTTAAGACTACAAATCATTGTAATTGGGATATTTGCGGGTTTTACTTGTCATTTCAAAAGGCATAGGTTCTATGTTACTGACTAAAATCTGGGTTTCTGATTATAATTCGACTATGGCCTTAGATTGATAGATAGATGGCAGCCAGTGTTTATTTTAAGATGTAAAACTGAATGATTTAGTAGCTTGATTAGTTCAAATTGAGAGGCTAAATTATTGAACGATTTTGGGGGAATCGTTTTTTTTGGGGGTGTGGCCTAATGGTTTGTTAGTTTAAGCTACTGAGAATGGGGTTGTAGTTTAAAATATGGAATTGGATATGCATATTAATTGAATATATGCTTGTCAAAAACAGCAAGTGTTTTTGTTTTGTTACCTGTAGCCTAATTAGAAGGGACAGTTACCTAAATGTGCTGACTTCTAATAACAGCGGATTTGCGATAGAATTGTGGACATGATCTTACTTGATAACATGAATTTCAAAAGCCTAACAAGCTCCGCTTGGGTGAGTGGAGCGTGGTACAGTGGGGACAGTAGCTAACAAGCCTAGCTACAGTGGGGGGAAAAAAGTATTTAGTCAGCCACCAATTGTGCAAGTTCTCCCACTTAAAAAGATGAGAGAGGCCTGTAATTTTCATCATAGGTACACGTCAACTATGACAGACAAATTGAGAAAAAAAATCCAGAAAATCACATTGTAGGATTTTTTATGAATTAATTTGCAAATTATGGTGGAAAATAAGTATTTGGTCACCTACAAACAAGCAAGATTTCTGGCTCTCACAGACCTGTAACTTCTTCTTTAAGAGGCTCCTCTGTCCTCCACTCGTTACCTGTATTAATGGCACCTGTTTGAACTTGTTATCAGTATAAAAGACACCTGTCCACAACCTCAAACAGTCACACTCCAAACTCCACTATGGCCAAGATCAAAGAGCTGTCAAAGGACACCAGAAACAAAATTGTAGACCTGCACCAGGCTGGGAAGACTGAATCTGCAATAGGTAAGCAGCTTGGTTTGAAGAAATCAACTGTGGGAGCAATTATTAGGAAATGGAAGACATACAAGACCACTGATAATCTCCCTCGATTTGGGGCTCCACGCAAGATCTCACCCCATGGGGTCAAAATGATCACAAGAACGGTGAGCAAAAATCCCAGAACCACACGGGGGGACCTAGTGAATGACCTGCAGAGAGCTGGGACCAAAGTAACAAAGCCTACCATCAGTAACACACTACGCCGCCAGGGACTCAAATCCTGCAGTGCAAGACGTGTCCCCCTGCTTAAGCCAGTACATGTCCAGGCCCGTCTGAAGTTTGCTAGAGTGCATTTGGATGATCCAGAAGAGGATTGGGAGAATGTCATATGGTCAGATGAAACCAAAATAGAACTTTTTGGTAAAAACTCAACTCGTCGTGTTTGGAGGACAAAGAATGCTGAGTTGCATCCAAAGAACACCATACCTACTGTGAAGCATGGGGGTGGAAACATCATGCTTTGGGGCTGTTTTTCTGCAAAGGGACCAGGACGACTGATCCGTGTAAAGGAAAGAATGAATGGGGCCATGTATCGTGAGATTTTGAGTGAAAACCTCCTTCCATCAGCAAGGGCATTGAAGATGAAACGTTGCTGGGTCTTTCAGCATGACAATGATCCCAAACACACCGCCCGGGCAACGAAGGAGTGGCTTCGTAAGAAGCATTTCAAGGTCCTGGAGTGGCCTAGCCAGTCTCCAGATCTCAACCCCATAGAAAATCTTTGGAGGGAGTTGAAAGTCCGTGTTGCCCAGCGACAGCCCCAAAACATCACTGCTCTAGAGGAGATCTGCATGGAGGAATGGGCCAAAATACCAGCAACAGTGTGTGAAAACCTTGTGAAGACTTACAGAAAACGTTTGACCTGTGTCATTGCCAACAAAGGGTATATAACAAAGTATTGAGAAACTTTTGTTATTGACCAAATACTTATTTTCCACCATAATTTGCAAATAAATTCATTAAAAATCCTACAATGTGATTTTCTGGATTTTTTTTTCTCATTTTGTCTGTCATAGTTGACGTGTACCTATGATGAAAATTACAGGCCT
Organism: Coregonus lavaretus; assembly: GCF_964263955.1. Classification (NCBI taxonomy): domain Eukaryota; kingdom Metazoa; phylum Chordata; class Actinopteri; order Salmoniformes; family Salmonidae; genus Coregonus; species Coregonus lavaretus. The sequence goes on from NC_140001.1 coordinate 2,676,732, forward strand.
CTCTCATCTTTTTAACTGGGAGAACTTGCACAATTGGTGGCTGACTAAATACTTTTTTTCCCCACTGTACCTTTAGCCAATTAGCTTGGGCGCTTGCTTGCCTTTTGTGAGAATCAAGGAGAGGGTATATTAGATAACATTTAAATCGAAGGTATGTATGAGAGAGAGCACGAATGATGTTTACAAATAGTCAAAACTTTGTATCGCGACGTAGTTCAACGATCGCTACGTTGTGTAAATTGAAGGGTTCTGTTGATACAATATGCAGTTAGTTTTGACGATGGTTTTATACGACGGCAGCACCAACTTTTTGAAGGTTCTAGATTTGTTAATCAACAGGTTTTATATTTTTACACAAATCAATGCAGCAGGTTGCGATGATTGATTGATTAGATTACTGGAAAGGGGTTCTGGGTTTGTTAGTTTAGAAGGTGTACATTCCACTTAATGGAACACGGTATTATTACTGATATGTCTCTTCCAGGATTGGTGGAAGTCCCCTACAGTATGTATGGGTAAGGACAACGTAGAAGACAACGTCTCAAACTATTTGTAATAGATGCCGGGGATAAAATATGACTTGATTCCTCATGCGGAGAAATTGATTATTTACATTTTAGTCATTTAGCTCTTATCCAGAGCGACTTACAGTTAGTGAATGCATACATGTATTTTTGTATTTATTTATTTTATTTTCATACTGTTCCCCCCCCCCCCCCCCCGTGGGAAACAAACCCACATCCCTGCCTGCCAAACCCTCCCCTACCCTGGACGACGCTGGGCCAATTGTGCGCCGCCCCATGTGTCTCCCGGTCGCGGCCGGCTACAGCAGAGCCTGGATTCCAACCAGGATCTCTAGTGGCACAGCTAGCACTGCGATGCACCACTCGGGAGTGAATTATATCGGGCGACTGGATAAAATATGACATTTTTAGAGGCTGTTTCCTACGTTGTTGATACAGTAACGTTACTACGATAATTTGACATGGGAGCAAATGGAGACGATTTTGGGGTTGAATAATCCTTGCGAGAATTACAGACAATTAAGTATAAAGGATTTACCAATTAAAAATACTAATTGCAAATTGAGAGAACCTTGGGTGGTTTTTCATCCTGTGAGAGATTTTAGGTCATCTTATTCTGGAGTAGTTATGAGGAATTAGATTGAAACAAACAATTATTGATTTGATGTGGTACAGTGGAATGATCTGCATCATGTTTTGTGTGTGTAATTACCGTTTCTGGATTGCTGATTATAACTGAATGTTAACAACATGTAAACTTTCTGTTCCAGGAGAATGGGGGTTTTAATTATCTCTCTCTCTGGAAAGATTCCTGAGTCTGTGGGCTGGGGGGAGCAGTTAGTTAAATCTTAAAGGCACACACACACATGGAATTTTCTGAAGTTTTATTTTATGAGTGAGTTCTAATTAAACGTGATTTATTTTGAAAATAACTGCACTAAGGACTTGGGACACTAAATGTATGTTGTTAATGATTAGTCTACTATAGAATGAAACACTTCTTTGAAGGATTTGAATGACCTCTGACCTCTGTCCTGACTTTCTAGTGTGATTTGATCTCCCAAGCTGGAAGGCCAAGAGACATTGAAGGATGAATTTAAGGTAATTTGTTATACCGAGTTGAGGGTCATTTGTAATAATGATAATTAGGAAGAAGTTTATAGTTAATAGTCGTATATATGATTCGGACCACGACAAGGACAGAGAGAGAGCGCTAGCCCTGAATGAGGGACACGTGTCGCTAGTCAATTTTACTATTTCCTTGAATTACATTATGGGATACAATTAAGTTAAGATGTTATCAAGGGTTGTCATTTTAATTTGATTTTGTTATTTTGATTTAACATGCAGTGTTGTTTTTTTTGGGTGTGTGAATCACGATGTGAGTCGTGTACAAAGGGGGAAATTACTGGTCGTTAGGGCCTTGTGGTAAATATGCTAATTGTATTAAGAATATGAGCAGTAGTAATTAACATGTTATGGGTTAGGTGGAATATGTTATGTGCAAATGTATTAGTTCCCAGAGACAAAGTAAAATAAAATAATAATAATAAATAATACATCTCTGAAAAATAATGTACTACAACAAGCTGCAAGAATGGGTACTTCCTAATCTCAGGGCTTCTCCTGACTGATGAGAAGACCCTCACTTAACAATGTTCTTAAGACTCTCTTCCCACGGGTGAAGGCTTCCATGCGTAACCTAACAGGAGAATCTGGGCATTGTCTGCGCCCCGGAGACTTTGTGGTGGTAAAAATAAAAGATTCAGGATCCTGTGACTCTGCGGTGTAGGTGATAAGGGGAGTATAGTATAAATTGGTATTAAGAATAATTGGTAAAACATAATAATTTATCATATAGTCAATGCTTATATGAATTTCTTGGATTAGAAATGAAATCAACTAAACTGTTATGTTCTGTCCTCTCTCTCGTAACTACAGAGGGTGTCTTGCATAGCAGGGATAATTAGGTCAAGAACGGTGTGAACCTACAAAAAAAAAAAGAGATGGTAGCTGTTCGGATGAGACATTGAAAGTGGGACATTGTCGTGGGCAATTCAAGTTGAACTATGAAGCTGTCTGAAGAACATAATGAAGAGACGCCAGAGGATTGAGTGCCGGGGGAGGAAGGGATTGGTCAGCTGTGTCCATAATTGATTTGGAGTTCTCTAAATGTAGTCATTTGGGTATGAGGTTGATGTAGGAGGTATATACACTGCTAAATGTATAGTAATTTGGATGAAGAATGCATTGTGATAATGATCTGTAGTTTATTCTCATGATGAGGAAGGAAATAATAGAATTCTGGATAGTTATACTATATGTTAATATAAGTGTACATTCTGAAAAGTGGTAACGTGTGCTAAGTTTAGGGTTTTTAACTTTGAGTGATAAGACCAATGTAAATCACTAAGAATTGTCATTCTAACTTTAGTTGGAATAATTAATTTGGTTTTGATTATGATTTATAAGATGAATGAGTGATTTTAAGTAAGTCATTGGTATATATTAGTAACGAAAGATGTTGAAACTATTTTCAGCATGACATGGTATTGATTATACATTCGCAAGATAACTGTCTTAAATAGATATTATGGTTAAAACAAAGATACATTATTTTAATGTGTTAGGATACACTTATATTGGTTAGTTCGAGTAGAAACTTTTGAATCTTACTAGGTTAATGCCTTACATCATGAACATGTTGATTTTTATGTTACCGTATTCACATATTAGTAACTATATACATTTGAAGTATTTGGATGTATTGATATGAGACCTATGAAGTCCCAGATAAGGGGGATTGATGTGTATTTTTATGTTGAACCCGGTACCGTATCTATTAAATATATTGTATCAACTCTCCATCTAAGTGTTAAATATCTTCTTGCATATTGAATTCCTTGATACCAGAGAAACTCATCATGACAGGTAGTGTACATAATGGTGTTTTGTGTCATCTTTGTACTGACTAGTGGCTAAATGATTCCAGCTGCCTCAGGAACCAATAGAGTGTTGACTTCAGCATCTGGATCAATTCATTGTGATATTAATGAAATGTGTTTGAATAAACTAGCTTCAGTCTTACTGCTAAAACAAACGATGCAGGGAGTTGGTAACATGTTCTAATAAAACTGTAGATTAGTCTGTCCATAGCAAGTAAGTAGACATGGCTTGTATTCAAGATAAAGTGTATTTGCTCTGGAGACCGAGCAAATAAAGGGGGTTAGTTTACACAGCAGTACGCAGGAGGTGAGTTTACACAGCAGTATGCAGGGGGTGAGTTTACACAGCAGTACGCAGGAGGTGAGTTTACACAGCAGTATGCAGGGGGTGAGTTTACACAGCAGTATGCAGGGGGTGAGTTTACACAGCAGTATGCAGGAGGTGAGTTTACACAGCAGTATGCAGGAGGTGAGTTTACACAGCAGTATGCTGGAGGTGAGTTTACACAGCAGTATGCTGGAGGTTAGTTTACACAGCAGTATGCAGGGGGTGAGTTTACACAGCAGTATGCAGGAGGTGAGTTTACACAGCAGTATGCAGGGGGTGAGTTTACACAGCAGTATGCAGGAGGTGAGTTTACACAGCAGTATGCAGGAGGTCAGTTTACACAGCAGTATGCAGGCGGTGAGTTTACACAGCAGTATGCAGGAGGTGAGTTTACACAGCAGTATGCAGGAGGTGAGTTTACACAGCAGTATGCAGGAACAGTTATGGCAAAGTATGACATACAGTACCAGTCAAAACTTTGGACACACCTACTCATTCGAGGGTTTTTCTTTATTTTTACTATTTTCTACATTGTAGAATAATAGTGAAGACATCAAAACTATGAAAACAACACATATGGAATCATGTAGTAACCAAAAAAGTTAAACAAATCAAAATATAAACTCAGCAAAAAAAGAAAGTCCTCTCTCTCTGTGAACTGCGTTTATTTTCAGCAAACTTAACATGTGTAAATATTTGTATGAACATAACAAGATTCAACAACTGAGACATAAACTGAACAAGTTCCACAGACACGGCTCTGTTGCAGCCGGCCGCGACCGGGAGACTCATGGGCGGCGCACAATTGGCCCAGCGTCGTCCAGGGTAGGGGAGGGAATGGCCGGCAGGGATGTAGCTCAGTTGATAGAGCATGGGTTGTGGGTTCGATTCCCACGGGGGGCCAGTATAAATAAATATGTATTCACTAACTGTAAGTCGCTCTGGATAAGAGCGTCTGCTAAATGACTAAAAATGTAAAAAAAATGTAATGTGACTAACAGAAATTGAATAATGTGTCCCTGAACAAAGGGGGGGTCAAAATCAAAAGTAACAGTCAGTATCTGGTGTGGCCACCAGCTGCATTAAGTACTGCAGTGCATCTCCTCCTCATGGACAGCACCAGATATACCAGTTCTTGCTGTGAGATGTTACCCCACCCTTCCACCAAGGCACCTGCAAGTTCCCAGACATTTCTGTGGGGAATGGCCCTAGCCCTCACCCTCCGATCCAACAGGTCCCAGACGTGCTCAATGGGATTGAGATCCGGGCTCTTCGCTGGCCATGGCAGAACACTGAAATTCCTGTCTTGCAGGAAATCAGGCACAGAACAAGCTGTATGGCTGGTGGCATTGTCATGCTGGAGGGTCATGTCAGGATGATCCTGCAGGAAGGGTACCACATGAGGGAGGAGGATGTCTTCCCTGTAACGCACAGCGTTGAGATTGCCTGCAATGACAACAAGCTCAGTCCGATGATGCTGTGACACACCGCCCCAGACCATGACGGACCCTCCACCTCCAAATCGATCCTGCTCCAGAGTACAGGCCTCGGTGTAACGCTCATTCCTTCGACGATAAATGCGAATCCGACCATCACCCCTGGTGAGACAAAACCGCGACTCGTCAGTGAAGAGCACTTTTTGCCAGTCCTGTCTGGTCCAGCGACGGTGGGTTTGTGCCCATAGGCGACGTTGTTGCCGGTGATGTCTGGTGAGGACCTGCCTTACAACAGGCCTACAAGCCCTCAGTCCAGCCTCTCTCAGCCTATTGCGGACAGTCTGAGCACTGATGGAGGGATTGTGCGTTCCTTGTGTAACTCGGGCAGTTGTTGTTGCCATCCTGTACCTGTCCCGCAGGTGTGATGTTCGGATGTACATTATTGGTGTTCACACAGTCCTCTGAACAGTTGATGTTGAGATGTGTCTGTGACTTGAACTCTGTGAAGCATTTATTTGGGCTGCAATTTCTGAGGCTGGTAACTCTAATGAACTTATCCTCTGCAGCAAAGGTAACTCTGGGTCTTCCATTCCTGTGGCGGTCCTCATGAGATCCAGTTTCATCATAGCGCTTGATGTTTTTTGCGACTGCACTTGAAGAAACTTAGAAAGTTCTTGACATTTTCCGTATTGACTGACCTTCATGTCTTAAAGTAATGATGGACTGTCGTTTCTCTTTGCTTATTTGAGCTGTTCTTGCCATAATATAGACTTGGTCTTTTACCAAATAGGGCTATCTTCTGTATACTCCCCTACCTTGTCACAACACAACTGATTGGCTCAACCGCATTAAGAAGGAAATAAATTCCACAAATTAACTTTTAAGAAGACACACCTGTTATTGAAATGCATTCCAGGTGACTACCTCATGAAGCTGGATGAGAAAATGCCAAGATTGTGCAAAGCTGTCATCAAGGCAAAGGGTGGCTATTTGAAGAATCTCAAATATAAAATAAACTCAATAACTCAACTCTCTCCCCAACAACTTCCTTCCCATCTTTTTTATGTCTCAAGGGTTTGGAAAACAAAAGTTTAATAAAAACACACATACACCTCCTACACATGAACACATAGAAACAGTACATCCTCCATACAATTCATATCATAGGCCTAATTGTACTGTAGAGCTGGCCTGTCCTTAGGGGGCCACGGCCCTGCAGCGCCCCAACCAAACACACCCACTCAGCTTTAGGATCTTAGTGAATCATTCATTATTGTTAGGCCAAAGCCAGAGTGACATCCAACAGTACGGCAGACGCCCAGGGCCAGGACTGAGCAGCCCAGCAGCTAGGGATAGCCTTAATAGGGATCTCCCGTGATGTGGGCTTGTTTTTGTCGTATAGTATCTCAACCCTTGATAGAGTTTGGAAATCAACTTTAGAGGTTTGTCAGACTGCCTTAAAATATGTTCAATCTTTGGAGCTTCTGGATTGTTGCTGCACAGAGAGAATAAAGTGTTGCATCTACAAAATCATCTCGCGGGCCGGATTAAACCCGTTTGCGGGCCTGATCCACAAAGGTGCCGTCATTTACATTTTAGTCATTTAGCAGACGCTCTTATCCAGAGCGACTTACAGTTAGTGAGTGCATACATTATTTTATTTATTTATTTATTATTATTTATTTATTTACTTACATTTCCATACCCCTTGGGAATCAAACCCACAACCCTGGCGTTGCAAACACCATGCTCTACCAACTGAGCTACATCCCTGCCGGCCATTCCCTCCCCTACCCTGGACAACGCTGGGCCAATTGTGCGCCGCCCCATGGGTCTCCCGGTCGCGGCCGGCTACGACAGAACCAGGATTCGAACCAGGATCTCTAGTGGCACAGCTAGACCACTGCCACTAGAGACCACTCGGCGTCACAGACTGGTCTTCCCTGGCTGCCTGACCCTGCTGAGACCCCTGTCACCATCTGATCCTGCTCAGATGAGGCATGACATGGCATTACCTTGGTGTACATTTATACATTATATTATCCATGAATAGAATCAATGGTTCAATAATTGAAATGACCATTATTCCCAGATCCCAGACTGTGGCTTTAAGCTGCTGTCCTGTCGCTACTGTAGCCTACCCATCAACTCAAGATGGAACTTTGTATCCATTCACTGATTGTTATAATATACTGCAAAATTCACCTGAGCTCCTTTGACTGGTCTTCCCTGGCTGTCTGACCCTGCTGGGACACCGGTCACCATCTGATCCTGCTAAGACATGATGAGCATAGTGTTGTGTACTGACTGTGCACCATGACAGTGAAGCCCGTAGAGCTGTTTATCCCGTGTCAGTGTGAAAAGTAGGGAATTAGCTAGGGAAACTGACAGATCAATAACGTAACATTGCTATACTGACTAATAAAAACTCACATTGTGCCTATAAAACGTCCAAATATTGGTCTTCAATCGTTTTGGCCACTGGTTTCATCGTTTGATTCAGGTTCTAGTGTGATTGAGACAAAAATAATAGCCAAAGTTAGTGAGCTAGCTAGCTAGCTAGCTAACATTAGCCAACTTTTGGCTAGCTCTAGCTAATGGTACATCATCAAATTTACTTCTGCTGAAACGGGACAAAACAAAGGCATTTACAAACACATTTCCATACACACAACAGCTGTTAGATGCTGCTACCTGACAGATAGCTAGCTAGAGGCTAGCTAGAGCTGAACTGGCTGTGGTAGCTACTAGCTAGTTAACTAGCTGCTAGTAGTTCATTCACTTCAGTCGAGAGGGAATGAGACATTAGCTAGCGTAACATGTCAGTTATACTAGTAGCTCAGCACTGGGTATAAAACCTATTTGTTTCTGTCAAACAGCAGTTACTGTCACGATCGTCGTACGGAATAGACCAAGGCGCAGCGTGATGAACGAACATGTTTATTTATCTATAGTGATAAATACTGACAATGAACAAAACAACAAACGACTCGTAACGTCCTAGGTAACATAGACCAACACGGAACAAGAACCCACAAACACAAAGGGAAAACAGACAGTTTAAATATGGCTCCCAATCAGAGACAACCAGCCACAGCTGACACTCGTTGCCTCTGATTGGGAGTCACTCAGGCCAACATAGAAATAAACAAACTAGAACTCCCAACATAGAAACAGAACACATAGAATGAACACACCCTGGCTCAACATATAGAGTCCCAGAGCCAGGGTGTGACAGTTACCTTGCCAGCTAGATCAGTCAACTAAAGAGTAGCCTGTTTCTGCTCTACTTGCTTTTACAAATCAGAGAAAAAGCGCAACACACATAGACAACAGCTGCCTCTGTTCATCTCTCCAGTGCTGGTCCTATATGCCAGCCTTTCAGAAGCTTTGCCTTCACACAGCCTGTCCACAAGCCGTGTGGTCCTAAATCCAGCTGGCTGAAACCGGAAAACAGCCTACCCGACCTCTCTGAAGCATCCGCATGGTCCTAAAGCACACCGGCGCTGCATTTTGTATCACAGTACAATGATAAAACCGTCCCCAGTGAAAGTTGCACCTCTGGACTACAGTACATTTTAGGTTTAGCAAACAACACAGATAGCTAGCTAGCTAAACTTTGCTAGCTTGGCTTGTAGTGGTTCTAGCAAGCCCTGTTATGGCAGAATCGATCACCAGATTGTACTGTACTGAACAACACTGCCTCGGTTAAAATTAAAAGAGAGCTTATACTGCTAGCTAGCTACCGACAGAAAAACAACTTACTCATTCGTCATGTACCCTCCTGAGTCCTGTTCTAGCTGGTCTAAGCTGCAGCCGCTGCTTGCTGGTCTCACAATTATTTTTCTCCTCGTCTCAACTCCTCTTCAGTGTGTTCCGGATCAAATAAACAGGGCTGTATGTTCCAATGTAAAATAACATTAAAAAACTGTTTTGTCATCCAGCTCTTCTTGGAAAGAGGAGTCATCAGAAGTAGCCATTGTAGCTAATTATTTAGCCGTCTCGGATAGACAGTGCTCCCGTGAACCTGTAAACTAGTACCGCCCCGTTTTGAAAAGCCTGCCTTCGAGAAACAAGGAAGTATGGCTCCCGTCAGGCTGTTAGTCTTTACACAAAGCCAGGGAAAATGAGTCAACCTAGATAGCCTGCAATGTCCTGGCAGATAGGAACATCGTTGAGACAAGTCCAATGACTCTATTGAACAAGGACAAACATATCCACAAAGGCCACAATAATTGCTACAAAACATGACAAGCCTGCTGTTTGATTTTTTGATCAAACAGCAGGCTCAATCAACCAATTACGTCACTGGTTGAACTCTCCCAAAGCGAAAATTCTAAAATACAGCATAATTATGTCTGAAACACCCTCTCATTACACATCATTATGCAGGGAGACTGGAACACCTGTCATCACTTATAATTATGTAGGGAGACTGGAACACCCTCTCATCACTTATAATTATGTAGGGAGACTGGAACACCTCTCATCACTCATAATTATGGAGGGAGAATGGAACACCCTCTCATCACTTATAATTATGTATGGAGACTGGAACACCTGTCATCACTTATAATTATGGAGGGAGACTGGAACACCTGTCATCACTTATAATTATGGAGGGAGAATGGAACACCTCTCATCACTTATAATTATGGAGGGAGACTGGAACACCTCTCATCATTATAATTATGTAGGGAGACTGGAACACCTGTCATCATTATAATTATGGAGGGAGACTGGAACACCTGTCATCACTTATAATTATGGAGGGAGACTGGAACACCTCTCATCATTATAATTATGGAGGGAGACTGGAACACCTGTCATCACTTATAATTATGTAGGGAGACTGGAACACCCTCTCATCACTTATAATTATGGAGGGAGACTGGAACACCTCTCATCACTTATAATTATGGAGGGGGAATGGAACACCCTCTCATCACTTATAATTATGTAGGGAGACTGGAACACCTCTCATCACTTATAATTATGTAGGGAGACTGGAACACCTCTCATCACTTATAATTATGTATGGAGACTGGAACACCCTCTCATCACTTATAATTATGTAGGGAGACTGGAACACCTCTCATCACTTATAATTATGGAGGGAGACTGGAACACCTCTCATCACTTATAATTATGTAGGGAGACTGGAACACCTCTCATCACTTATAATTATGGAGGGAGACTGGAACACCCTCTCATCACTTATAATTATGTAGGGAGACTGAAACACCCTCTCATCACTTATAATTATGTAGGGAGACTGGAACACCTCTCATCACTTATAATTATGTATGGAGACTGGAACACCTCTCATCACTTATAATTATGGAGGGAGAATGGAACACCTCTCATCACTTATAATTATGGAGGGAGACTGGAACACCCTCTCATCACTTATAATTATGTAGGGCGACTGGAACACCTCTCATCACTTATAATTATGGAGGGAGAATGGAACACCTCTCATCACTTATAATTATGGAGGGAGACTGGAACACCTGTCATCACTTATAATTATGTAGGGAGAATGGAACACCCTCTCATCACTTATAATTATGGAGGGAGAATGGAACACCTCTCATCACTTATAATTATGGAGGGAGACTGGAACACCCTCTCATCACTTATAATTATGTAGGGCGACTGGAACACCTCTCATCACTTATAATTATGGAGGGAGAATGGAACACCTCTCATCACTTATAATTATGGAGGGAGACTGGAACACCTGTCATCACTTATAATTATGTAGGGAGAATGGAACACCCTCTCATCACTTATAATTATGTAGGGAGACTGGAACACCTCTCATCACTTATAATTATGGAGGGAGAATGGAACACCCTCTCATCACTTATAATTATGGAGGGAGAATGGAACACCTCTCATCACTTATAATTATGTAGGGAGAATGGAACACCTCTCATCACTTATAATTATGTATGGAGACTGGAACACCTCTCATCACTTATAATTATGGAGGGAGAATGGAACACCCTCTCATCACTTATAATTATGTAGGGAGACTGGAACACCTCTCATCACTCATAATTATGTATGGAGAATGGAACACCTCTCATCACTTATAATTATGTAGGGAGAATGGAACACCCTCTCATCACTTATAATTATGTAGGGCGACTGGAACACCTCTCATCACTTATAATTATGTAGGGAGACTGGAACACCCTCTCATCACTTATAATTATGTAGGGAGACTGGAACACCTCTCATCACTTATAATTATGTAGGGCGACTGGAACACCTCTCATCACTTATAATTATGTAGGGCGACTGGAACACCTCTCATCACTTATAATTATGTATGGAGACTGGAACACCCTCTCATCACTTATAATTATGGAGGGGGAATGGAACACCCTCTCATCACTTATAATTATGTAGGGAGACTGGAACACCTCTCATCACTTATAATTATGGAGGGAGACTGGAACACCTCTCATCACTTATAATTATGGAGGGAGACTGGAACACCTCTCATCACTTATAATTATGTATGGAGACTGGAACACCCTCTCATCACTTATAATTATGGAGGGAGACTGGAACACCTCTCATCACTTATAATTATGGAGGGAGACTGGAACACCTCTCATCACTTATAATTATGGAGGGAGACTGGAACACCTGTCATCACTTATAATTATGTATGGAGACTGGAACACCCTCTCATCACTTATAATTATGTATGGAGACTGGAACACCCTCTCATCACTTATAATTATGTAGGGAGACTGGAACACCTCTCATCACTTATAATTATGGAGGGAGACTGGAACACCTGTCATCACTTATAATTATGGAGGGAGACTGGAACACCTCTCATCACTTATAATTATGTATGGAGACTGGAACACCTCTCATCACTTATAATTATGTAGGGAGACTGGAACACCTGTCATCACTTATAATTATGGAGGGAGACTGGAACACCTCTCATCACTTATAATTATGTATGGAGACTGGAACACCTGTCATCACTTATAATTATGGAGGGAGAATGGAACACCCTCTCATCACTTATAATTATGGAGGGAGACTGGAACACCCTCTCATCACTCATAATTATGGAGGGAGAATGGAACACCTCTCATCACTTATAATTATGTATGGAGACTGGAACACCCTCTCATCACTTATAATTATGTAGGGCGACTGGAACACCTCTCATCACTTATAATTATGTAGGGAGAATGGAACACCCTCTCATCACTTATAATTATGTAGGGAGACTGGAACACCCTCTCATCACTTATAATTATGGAGGGAGAATGGAACACCTCTCATCACTTATAATTATGTAGGGAGACTGGAACACCCTCTCATCACTTATAATTATGTAGGGAGACTGGAACACCTCTCATCATTATAATTATGTATGGAGACTGGAACACCTCTCATCACTTATAATTATGTAGGGCGACTGGAACACCTCTCATCACTTATAATTATGTAGGGAGACTGGAACACCTCTCATCACTTATAATTATGGAGGGAGACTGGAACACCCTCTCATCACTCATAATTATGTATGGAGAATGGAACACCCTCTCATCACTTATAATTATGTATGGAGACTGGAACACCCTCTCATCACTTATAATTATGTATGGAGACTGGAACACCTGTCATCACTTATAATTATGTATGGAGACTGGAACACCTCTCATCACTTATAATTATGTAGGGAGACTGGAACACCTGTCATCACTTATAATTATGTATGGAGAATGGAACACCCTCTCATCACTTATAATTATGTATGGAGACTGGAACACCTCTCATCACTTATAATTATGTAGGGCGACTGGAACACCTCTCATCACTTATAATTATGGAGGGAGAATGGAACACCTCTCATCACTTATAATTATGGAGGGAGACTGGAACACCTGTCATCACTTATAATTATGTAGGGAGAATGGAACACCCTCTCATCACTTATAATTATGTAGGGAGACTGGAACACCCTCTCATCACTTATAATTATGGAGGGAGAATGGAACACCCTGTCATCACTCATCATTATGGAGGGAGACTGGAACACCCTCTCATCACTTATAATTATGTAGGGAGAATGGAACACCCTCTCATCACTTATAATTATGTATGGAGACTGGAACACCTCTCATCACTTATAATTATGTATGGAGACTGGAACACCCTCTCATCACTTATAATTATGTATGGAGACTGGAACACCTCTCATCACTTATAATTATGGAGGGAGACTGGAACACCTCTCATCACTTATAATTATGTAGGGAGACTGGAACACCCTCTCATCACTTATAATTATGTAGGGAGACTGGAACACCCTCTCATCACTTATAATTATGTATGGAGACTGGAACACCTCTCATCACTTATAATTATGGAGGGAGACTGGAACACCTCTCATCACTTATAATTATGTAGGGAGACTGGAACACCCTCTCATCACTTATAATTATGTAGGGAGACTGGAACACCTGTCATCACTTATAATTATGTATGGAGACTGGAACACCTCTCATCACTTATAATTATGGAGGGAGAATGGAACACCTCTCATCACTCATAATTATGGAGGGAGAATGGAACACCTCTCATCACTCATAATTATGTAGGGAGACTGGAAAAACACCCCAAATAGTGTCTAGCGGTGAAGTTTCCCTTTAAGGTACCAACTGCAGGTTTAATGCATGATACAGTTATAATACATTATGATACAGTTATAATACATTATGATACAGTTATAATACATTATGATACAGTTATAATACATTATGATACAGATAGAATACAGTTATAATACATTATGATACAGTTATAATACATTATCATACAGTTATAATACATTATCATACAGTTATAATACATTATCATACAGTTATAATACATTATCATAGTTATAATACATTATCATACAGTTATAAGACATTATCATACAGTTATAATACATTATCATACAGTTATAATACATTATCATACAGTTATAATACATTATGATACAGATAGAATACAGTTATAATACATTATGATACAGTTATAATACATTATGATACAGTTATAATACATTATGATACAGTTATAATACATTATCATACAGTTATAATACATTATCATAGTTATAATACATTATCATACAGTTATAAGACATTATCATACAGTTATAATACATTATCATACAGTTATAATACATTATCATACAGTTATAATACATTATGATACAGATAGAATACAGTTATAATACATTATGATACAGTTATAATACATTATCATACAGTTATAATGCATTATGATACAGTTATAATGCATTATGATACAGATATAATGCATTATGATACAGTTATAATACATTATCATACAGTTATAATACATTATGATAGTTATAATACATTATCATACAGTTATAATACATTGCCATACAGTTATAATACATTATCATACAGTTATAATACATTATCATACAGTTATAATACATTATCATACAGTTATAATACATTATGATACAGATAGAATACAGTTATAATACATTATGATACAGTTATAATACATTATGATACAGATAGAATACATTATGATACAGTTATAATACATTATCATACAGTTATAATACATTATCATACAGTTATAATACATTATCATACAGTTATAATACATTATCATACAGTTATAATACATTATAATACAGTTATAATACATTATGATACAGATAGAATACATTATCATACAGTTATAATACATTATGATACAGTTAGAATACATTATGATACAGTTATAATACATTATGATACAGATATAATACATTATGATACAGTTATAATACATTATGATACAGTTATAATACATTATGATACAGTTATAATACATTATGATACAGAGAATTATGATACAGTTATAATACATTATGATACAGTTATAATACATTATGATACAGTTATAATACATTATGATACAGTTATAATACATTATGATACAGTTATAATACATTATGATACAGTTATAATACATTATGATACAGTTATAATACATTATGATACAGTTATAATACATTA
Source organism: Coregonus lavaretus (assembly GCF_964263955.1). Lineage (NCBI taxonomy): Eukaryota > Metazoa > Chordata > Actinopteri > Salmoniformes > Salmonidae > Coregonus > Coregonus lavaretus. The sequence continues at coordinate 2,692,041 of NC_140001.1, forward strand.
TGATACAGATAGAATACATTATGATACAGGTATAATACATTATGATACAGTTATAATACATTATGATACAGTTGTAATGCATTATGATACAGGTATAATGCATTATGATACAGGTATAATGCATTATGATACAGGTATAATGCATTATCATACAGTTATAATACATTATGAAAGTTATAATGCGTTGCAAGACTTATGAGCATGTATGACACACTCCCTTATAATCATCTCATAATGGTTCCCCAAGTGTTGCCGCACTTAACTGAACTGAATTCAATGGGATTGATTGCATCCATCCATACTTAGCAACCGGTGCCTCCATATTTGGAGGTCTTGCGATGGATATCATTCCATGTGACCATGTGTTATTCATGCCTGTAATGGATGATCAGCCAATAGCGAACACGAGTTGCTGGTCAATGGCCCGCTTCAGGAAGCCCCAGAACTTTCCTTCCCTCTGAGGAGTCTGGGAGATATGCTGTATGTGATGGGCACCATGGTAACTCTGACCAGGATTGGGATGCTCTTCCTTTGTGCCCGAACAAACGTTAGTAGTGAGTACGATAAAACACTGCTTTGGCCTGAGCAAGGTGCTGTGCGGATTTGATAATATTGATAACATAAAGAGTAGATTAGTTGTTTGGGTTGCAAGGTGATTTGTAGATCAGTGATTCTGGGCATCGTCTTGCTCAGGCCATTCCCCTAAAACACAGTGAATGTATGAAAACTAGCCATGCTGTTTACATTATGTGCCATGGTAGAATAGTGGTTGCATAGTTGCTTACCTTCTGTATTCCTGTTGGAATGTGGTACTGAATCACGATTGTTGCACACTTCTCATATCCAGACAAAGAAGACCTTTCCTTAGTGACAGTCATAGTACCTCCCTTTGGCTGCGTCCCCTTCAGTTGACCGTAGACTGCCTCACACGGGTTTGGTTTTGAACGCCTGCTCCAGACAGCCTTTACAGAAAGAGTGTTTACATTTGTCTTCAATGGTGTCCAGACAAATTGGACACGCCTCTTCTTCTTGGTCTGAGTGCTTGTTGTGTGAACTCGCGGTACCAGAGGCCCCGGTGAGGCTTTGGGTGGTGTCAGGGCTAGTTGTTGTGTGAAGTCGCGGTACCAGAGGCCCCGGTGATTGCTTTGGGTGGTGTCAGGGCTAGTTGTTGTGTACCAATGGAACTGGAACTTGCTGTGCCACCGGTCCATAGAAAATCCTTCAATCTCACAATTCTCACGTAGCGCCCGGTCACAGTAACTTTGTGTTTACCGGGGATGCTTGCAAACAAGAGCTCTGGAAACGCACTCTGCAGGTTTTTTTTTTATGTCTGGTGGATCCAAACTGCAAGACCTCACTTGCAGATCTGTGGTGAGTCTCTGATAGAAGGCGATGAATCTCTCTCTGGGGAAGTGAGCCCGAACCGGGTCATTGGCTTTGAAGATCACCTTCACTTTGTCAGGAGGTTTATGAGTCTGTTTGTCAGGGGGTTGAATGGAGACATCTCCCCCTCGGATTTTCTCCAGCTCGTTTGTGCATCTCTGTTGGATAAAGTCCCAAACGGCTCCAACTACCTCCACGGGTTTCACAGGGGACTGAGGACGCTGGTGATGATGGGGACTATCTAATGCAAATGTGCGTAATAAATAGCAGATGGTTCATGTTTGTCCATTGTTAAGCCTATATGCCTGCTTTTGACCAAACCTGACTAAAACTGGTTGACACAAGTTTTACTACAGAGTCATTGCACAATAAATAGGATTTCGACACCCACCATCTCAGATTGTTCTCAAATCGTTTCTGTAGGAACAGATAAGATTAGCATTCCCTAAACATTATTTTTGAATAAATATAATTTGATCTCTGAGAAATTAAGCTAATTGATTGCACCAAATTTGCCATTTTAATTTATAGGATTCATATAATCTTCAATAAATATAGTACCTAACATTCGATTTGGACCATAATTCTTCCTAACAATGGTAAGACATCTAATAAAATGATCAATAGCCACCCACACCCCACGCCAATCCCACCCCAACAACCAGTATACAGTATCAGTACTCTGTCTGACAAGTAGAATGGAGCTGCTGCTTGTGGTATTGTTTCTTCAAACTTTGTAATGTATTCCCTGTGAATCTGGTGATGTTTTTTTAACCCCCTGTTCAGAGAAATTAGCCATTGAAGTTGCTTGAATTCTTTGCCATATATTAGTGTGAAAGGACCACGTTCTGCCCACTAGATGGTGCTGTTCCTGCCTCACCACGTTCTGCCCACTAGATGGTGCTGTTCCTGCCTCACCACGTTCTGCCCACTAGATGGTGCTGTTCCTGCCTCACCACGTTCTGCCCACTAGATGGTGCTGTTCCTGCCTCTGACACCTCACCCTTTTATCCATTTTGCTGGTCTCTCTGTGTTTATTAAATGGTTCACAACATTTTCTTTGCAACTTTGCAAACCCACACTGCCAAATGTGTTGACTGTCATGTTTAAATATGACCCTAGCTAGATAATCATCTTCAAACCAAATCACATGACATCGTTTGTATCAACTGTGAGCTGTGGTAACTTTCATGGGAACAATCATCAGACGCAACATGAACTAAATGTGTTTTTAGATTATAGATAGGCCTACTGTTTTATGTATATTAGAAAGTATAATTTATTTTAGAGTAGGATACATATATTTTTTTCAAAAGGTGCATATGCCATGGTGCAAGTACTTTGTTGTGCTTTCTTCATTGCTATGAGCAAAGAGCCAACCAATGATTTATATATACACTAGATGACTGTTAGGGGGCGCTGTGTTGAAGCCACCGTGCCTCCATCTTGACACTCCCTCACCATCGTCAAAAATATTTTGGAAGCTATAGAAATGCATTTATTAATGACTACATTCGTCTTTTGGCACATGTATTCTATTACAGATGCCTTAATACTTTTACATTATATTATGTGAGCTAAACATAAAAAAAAATAAAAAACATTAAAACATTTTCCTTAAAATGTTTTGAGATTCCTAATTTTTACGTCATTTAGCAGACGCTCTTATCCAGAGCGACTTACAAATTGGTGCATTCACCTTATAGCCAGTGGGATAACCACTTTACAATATGTTTTTTTTTTTTTGGGGGGGGGGGTAGAAGGATTACTTTATCCTATCCCAGGTATTCCTTAAAGAGGTGGGGTTTCAAGTGTCTCCGGAAGGTGGTGAGTGACTCTGCTGTCCTGGCGTTGTGAGGGAGCTTGTTCCACCATTGGGGTGCCAGAGCAGCGAACAGTTTTGACTGGGCTGAGCGGGAACTGTGCTTCTGCAGAGGTAGGGGGGCCAGCAGGCCAGAGGTGGATGAACGCAATGCCCTCGTTTGGGTGTAGGGACTGATCAGAGCCTGAAGGTACGGAGGTGCCGTTCCCCTCACAGCTCCGTAGGCAAGCACCATGGTCTTGTAGCAGATGCGAGCTTCAACTGGAAGCCAGTGGAGTGTGCGGAGGAGCGGGGTGACGTGAGAGAACTTGGGAAGGTTGAACACCAGACGGGCTGCGGCATTCTGGATGAGTTGTAGGGGTTTAATGGCACAGGCAGGGAGCCCAGCCAACAGCGAGTTGCAGTAATCCAGATGGGAGATGACAAGTGCCTGGATTAGGACCTGTGCCGCTTCCTGTGTAAGGCAGGGTCGTACTCTCCGAATGTTGTAGAGCATGAACCTACAGGATCGGGTCACCGCCTTGATGTTAGCGGAGAACGACAGGGTGTTGTCCAGGGTCACGCCAAGGCTCTTTGCACTCTGGGAGGAGGACACAACGGAGTTGTCAACCGTGATGGCGAGATCATGGAACGGGCAGTCCTTCCCCGGGAGGAAGAGCAGCTCCATCTTGCTGAGGTTCAGCTTGAGTTAGTGATCCGTCATCCACACTGATATGTCTGCCAGACATGCAGAGATGCGATTCGCCACCTGGTTATCAGAAGGGGGAAAGGAGAAGATTAGTTGTGTGTCGATTGCGTAGCAATGATAGGAGAGGCCATGTGAAGATATGACAGAGCCAAGTGACTTGGTGTATAGCGAGAATAGGAGAGGGCCTAGAACTGAGCCCTGGGGGACACCAGTGGTGAGAGCACGTGGTGCGGAGACAGATTCTCGCCACGCCACTTGGTAGGAGCGACCGGTCAGGTAGGACGCAATCCAAGAGTGAGCCGCGCCGGAGATGCCCAGCTCGGAGAGGGTGGAGAGGAGGATCTGATGGTTCACAGTATCAAAGGCAGCAGACAGGTCTAGAAGGACAATAGCAGAGGAGAGAGAGTTAGCTTTAGCAGTGCGGAGAGCCTCCGTGACACAGAGAAGAGCAGTCTCAGTTGAATGACCAGTCTTGAAACCTGACTGGTTTGGATCAAGAAGGTCATTCTGAGAGAGATAGCAAGAGAGTTGGCTAAAGACGGCAATCTCAAGAGTTTTGGAGAGAAAAGAAAGAAGGGATACTGGTCTGTAGTTGTTGACATCAGAGGGATCGAGTGTTGGTTTTTTGAGAAGGGGTGCAACTCTCGCTCTCTTGAAGACGGAAGGGACATAGCCAGCGGTCAAGGATGAGTTGATCAGCGAGGTGAGGTAAGGGAGAAGATCACCGGAGATGGTCTGGAGAAGAGAGGAGGGGATAGGGTCAAGCGGGCAGGTTGTTGGGCGGCCGGCCGTCACAAGTCGCAAGATTTTATCTGGAGAGAGAGGGGAGAAAGAAGTCAAAGCATAGGGTAGGGCAGTGTGAGCAGGACCATCAGTGTCATTTGACTTAACAAACGAGGATCGGATGTCGTCAACCTTCTTTTCAAAATGGTTGACGAAGTCATCCACAGAGAGGGAGGAGGGGGGGGGGAGGATTCAGCAGGGAGGAGAAGGTGGCAAAGAGCTTCCTAGGGTTAGAGGCAGATGCTTGGAACACCTCTTTAAGGAATACCTGGGATAGGATAAAGTAATCCTTCTACCCCCCCTTACCCCACCCCATCCCCCAAAACAAAAAAATAAAATAAATAAAATAACATTGTAAAGTGGTTATCCCTCTGGCTATAAGGTGAATGCACCAATTTGTAAGTCGCTCTGGATAAGAGCGTCTGCTAAATGACGTAAATGTAAATGTAGAGTGGTAGAAAGTGGCTTTAGCAGCAGAAACAGATGAAGAAAATGTAGAGAGGAGGGAGTGAAAAGATGCCAGGTCCGCAGGGAGTCTAGTTTTCCTCCATTTCCGCTCGCCTGCCCGGAGCCCTGTTCTGTGAGCTCGCAATGAGTCGTCAAGCCACGGAGCAGGGAGGGGAGAACCGAGCCGGCCGGGAGGATAGGGGACATAGAGAGTCAAAGGATGCAGAAAGGGAGGAGAGGAGGGTTGAGGAGGCAGAATCAGGAGATTGGAGGGAGAAGGATTGAGCAGAGGGAAGAGATGATAGGATGGAAGAGGAGAGAGTAGCGGGAGAGAGACAGCGAAGGTTGCGACGGCGCATTACCATCTGAGTAGGGGCAGAGTGAGTAGTGTTGGAGGAGAGCGAGAGAGAAAAGGATACAAAGTAGTGGTAGGAGACATGGAGGGGAGTTGCAGTGAGATTAGTAGAAGAACAGCATCTAGTAAAGATGAGGTCAAGCGTATTGCCTGCCTTGTGAGTAGGGGGGGACGGTGAGAGGGTGAGGTCAAAAGAGGAGAGGAGTGGAAAGAAGGAGGCAGAGAGAAATGAGTCAAAGGTAGACGTAGGGAGGTTGAAGTCACCCAGAACTGTGAGGGGTGAGCCATCCTCAGGAAAGGAATTTATCAAGGCGTCAAGCTCATTGATGAACTCTCCAAGGGAACCTGGAGGGCGATAAATGAAAAGGATGTTAAGCTTGAATGGGCTAGTGACTGTGACAGAATGGAATTCAAATGAGGAGATAGACAGATGGGTCAGGGGAAAAAGAGAGAATGTCCACTTGGGAGAGATGAGGATTCCTGTGCCACCACCCCGCTGACCAGATGCTCTCGGGGTATGCGAGAACATATGGTCAGACGAGGAGAGAGCAGTAGGAGTAGCAGTGTTTTCAGTGGTAATCCATGTTTCCGTGCGAGGGACTGGAGGGTAGCATAGGCTGAGATGAACTCTGCCTTGTTGGCAGCAGAACGGCAGTTCCAGAGGCTACCTGAGACCTGGAACTCCACGTGGGTGGTGCGTGCAGGGACCACCAGGTTAGAGAGGCAGCAGCCACGCGGTTTGAGGCGTTTGTATGGCCTTTGCAGAGAGGAGAGAACAGGGATAGACAGAGGCATAGTTGACAGGCTACAGAAAATGGCTACAATAATGCAAAGGAGATCGGAATGAAATGAACTAAACATCTGGGAAAGGAGAGAGCGGGTCTCCCTCACTTACGTTTCACTGAAACACCCAAATATAACTCTCCCAACTTCCACCTCAGAAACTATAATTGTTGTAAACTACAGCGGTTCAATGTTTTCTAGGAATAGACTAAGTTAGTTTATTCAGCTAGCTAACTTGGTACAGTATTCTTCCGTGAAAATCGTTCAGGGCACCTAGTCATATGACGCCACAGCCAACTAGCATGCCGGACTCCAACAACACGGTTTAGCACCAATACTCGGCCACAACAAACCACCAGTGTGTCAACACGCCAAGCAGATCATTCGTGTCCGTGTCTAACGTTGTGGGTTAGTCCCGACAGCTTGAGCGAGTCCATCGTCAACTTATTCAGCCAGTTAGTTAGCTAGAATAGTTAGCATACTAGCTAGCCATTGCTTTCAGACAAAGAAGAAACCCGTCCTCCCACGGCACGAACACACAGAGAGAGCCAAGCTAACGTTAACTGGTCACCCATGTCCCGAATTCCCTTGAACGACTCTGGCTACCAGTATGTAAAAACAAAACACAAATGTAGGTTATAACTTACCCCTAGCAGCTACTGTTAGCTAGCCAAGTGCAAAGCTAGCCACTGAATTGACTCAGCCAGTTCGCGTCTGTTCGCTAGGTCGTTCCAGCTATTGCTTACTAGTAGCTATCCAGGTAGCAACAAGCTAGCTAAATTTCAAGCACAGTAGCCACTTGCTACCTAACATTAACGCTTCAGACAATGAGGTTAGAAAAACAGCTGAATGGTAGGCATTATTGTTTGTAATTATTGTAGGCAGCTAGCTGGCATAATTACAGGTACTCTCAGGCGTGAAACAACTATCCACAGTTGCTAATAGTTACCAGTAGCTACCCGCCAGCTAGTCCAGGTAGTGGGTTAGCTAGCTTCGTGCTTCACCGGGCTCAGCCGAATACAATACTAACCTACAATAATTACATACAACAACCCACGATAACTACCTACAATACCTAACTACAATCTAAATACATAGTTTAAGCTTTACTCGACAAAGCCCAAACTATGTATATAAGCCATATAAGCCAAGCTTACCTCCCGCCAGAGAGAGACACAACCTCACCCGACGGCGACCACCACGCAAAGATGTTACCTAACCCACTACAACAACAACAAAAAACTTAAATACATGTAATTTTATCCTTGAAACATTTAATTGAAATACTGTAGAATTCCATTCATTCCTATGGAGGACTGCTCCTACTGGGGAGTGCCAATAAAGCCAACCTGTCAAAGGACACCAGAAACAAAATTGTAGACCTGCACCAGGCTGGGAAGACTGAATCTGCAATAGGTAAGCAGCTTGGTTTGAAGAAATCAACTGTGGGAGCAATTATTAGGAAATGGAAGACATACAATACCACTGATAATCTCCCTCGATCTGGGGCTCCACGCAAGATCTCACCCCGTGGGGTCAAAATGATCACAAGAACGGTGAGCAAAAATCTCAGAACCACACGGGGGGGACCTAGTGAATGACCTGCAGAGAGCTGGGACCAAAGTAACAAAGCCTACCATCAGTAACACACTACACCGCCAGGGACTCAAATCCTGCAGTGCCAGACGTGTCCCCCTGCTTAAGCCAGTACATGTCCAGGCCCGTCTGAAGTTTGATAGAATGCATTTGGATGATCCAGAAGAGGATTGGGAGAATGTCATATGGTCAGATGAAACCAAAACATAACTTTTTGGTAAAAACTCAACTCGTCGTGTTTGGAGGACAAAGAATGCTGAGTTGCATCCAAAGAACACCATACCTACTGTGAAGCATGGGGGTGGAAACATCATGCTTTGGGGCTGTTTTTCTGCAAAGGGACCAGGACGACTGATCCGTGTAAAGGAAAGAATGAATGGGGCCATGTATCGTGAGATTTTGAGTGAAAACCTCCTTCCATCAGCAAGGGCATTGAAGATGAAACGTGGCTGGGTCTTTCAGCATGACAATGATCACAAACACACCGCCCGGGCAACGAAGGAGTGGCTTCGTAAGAAGCATTTCAAGGTCCTGGAGTGGCCTAGCCAGTCTCCAGATCTCAACCCCATAGAAAATCTTTGGAGGGAGTTGAAAGTCCGTGTTGCCCAGCGACAGCCCCAAAACATCACTGCTCTAGAGGAGATCTGCATGGAGGAATGGGCCAAAATACCAGCAACAGTGTGTGAAAACCTTGTGAAGACTTACAGAAAACGTTTGACCTGTGTCATTGCCAACAAAGGGTATATAACAAAGTATTGAGAAACTTTTGTTATTGACCAAATACTTATTTTCCACCATAATTTGCTAATAAATTCATTAAAAATCCTACAATGTGATTTTCTGGATTTTTTTTCTCATTTTGTCTGTCATAGTTGACGTGTACCTATGATGAAAATTACAGGCCTCTCTCATCTTTTTAAGTGGGAGAACTTGCACAATTGGTGGCTGACTAAATAATTTTTTTCCCCACTGTATATAATTCTGGCATGTTCTGTTGAAGAGGTATTGACGTGCATCGTCCGAATCTTCAATATAAAGCTAATTTATACTAAACATAAATCAATAGTTAGGCTTTCAGCTTAGTTAGGTTATAAAAATCTAGTATATGATTTTTCTTTACATTTGTGACATTGCTAATTAGAGAGCGAGAGAGAGAGAGACAGAGCGAGAGAGAGAAATACTGTGTGAGGATTATGTCAGTATCTAGGTTTCCATCCAATTGGCGACAGATTTTCATGCGAATATTCTAGAATCTGCATTAAAACAATATGCGCATTTTCCCACCAGAGATGTGTTTCCATCAAAATTGACTTGTTCCAGATAAAAGTCTGAGCGTGATGACGTAGTGCACATAACAATACATTTTGCGGTTAAATTCCCATGTACAGAATACAAAATACAAGTTAAATGGGTTTCCATCGTATTTTCAACTGACTGATGGTTTTCTCACCAAAAAAGTTTGGTTAGGCCAACCAACCTTTTCTGAGTCAAGATTACTTTCGCAGTCAAAAAGCAAGCTGAGATCTACCTCTCAGATTATTTGATTTTTTTTTACATGACTTTAAAAAATGTAACATTAACCTAATAAAAATGAGGTTTGTGCATTAGGCCTAATATATTATCATAGTATATTGGCTATATTGTCCTTCTCAGACCTTATTACATTTTTAAAAAATAGCCTTTTTTTTTACTGGACTGATGTTACCTACATTTGATGGGCATGGTGTTTTCCAGACAACTGGGAACTCAAGGAACTCAAATCATGACGTCGGTGATCTTCTGGTGAGAAAGTCGGAGCTCTAGAAAGATACCCACATTTCCAACTTGGAATTCAGAGTTGAATGACCTTTCAAAATATTTTCTCAGTCGGATCTCATTTTTCCCCGAGTTCCCAGTTGTCCTGAATGCACTGAAGTCTGAGATTTCCGAGCTCCTTGTTGTTTTGAACACGGCAATCTCTGCGGAGGGAAGGAGAGAGCAGCAGAGGGTCCACGTCCGCCTCTCACGGCCCCTGCTCTCTCCTTCCTTTCCTCTGGTGTGACTGACCAGAGAGAGGGGACACAATCTTCCACCTGGTGGCGAAACTCGAATCGCACTGCATCTGCCTCATGCACAAATTCATGTTGTTCCTCTGACCAGAGAAAGTGAAATATTCCTTGATATTAAAATAGACACGACGAGCTGCTAATAATAATAAAAACGCAGGGTATCGATACACTACTCATTCATTGCTGCTGCAGCGCAACGGGAAGTAGAGAGAAGCACGTTTTATGTTTTGTAATAGTGTTGAATAAAAACAGTGACAGAGCTGAATAAACACTTAGACATGAACTCACTCATAAAAACAGCAGATCATTGCTGTATTATTTGACAGTCTCTGTCTGGTCATGGTTTAAAAAGTTATGAAATCTCACGTAGGCTAGTATCAATCTTTGCAGGCTAGTATCAAACTGTTTTGTGGCGGGGGGTCGTGGAAGCTGTGATTTGAGCTATCGGATTGTCCAGCACAGTAGGCGCACTCGATTTACCAACAGATCTCCCGGTCCGCCGGGTAAACAGAGTTTGTCTTTTGCGACAAATTAAATGGTTCAAAATTGGAACACTTTGCATACCTGGTGCGCAGGGCTTCTGAATCAAGTGCACCTACCATCAACAGGGCTTCTGAATCAAGTGCACCTACCGCCAACAGGGCTTCTGAATCAAGTGCACCTACCACCAACAGGGCTTCTGAATCAAGTGCACCTACCGCCAACAGGGCTTCTGAATCAAGTGCACCTACCGCCAACAGGGCTTCTGAATCAAGTGCACCTACCGCCAACAGGGCTTCTGAATCAAGTGCACCTACCGCCAACAGGGCTTCTGAATCAAGTGCACCTACCACCAACAGGGCTTCTGAATCAAGTGCACCTACCGCCAACAGGGCTTCTGAATCAAGTGCACCTACCACCAACAGGGCTTCTGAATCAAGTGCACCTACCATCAACAGCACAACACGAACAATAAAAATAGGAGCCCAAGCCTTTATCGGTTGCTTTTCTACAGAAATGTTTGGTGATCGACTAGCCCACACTATAAAAAGTAAAGGTTCATGGAGGATCCTTCAGGGGTTCTTCAAATTTAAACTGTGGGGGAACCCTATAAGTTATTCTAAGAACTCTTTAAAAGGGTTCTTCAAAGAACCTTTAGAAGAACCTTTTTGGGCTTAATTTTCTAACTACCCCCCCTCCCTATTATTATTAATAATATGCTTAACAATACCACAATATTTTAGTGGTCAGTGTTTATTATAATTTGAGTGGCAAAGCAGAATATAAAAAATCCGAATATGAGGTAAACTCCCAGCAGAGCCCCAAGTCCAATGGATATATCCTCTGGTCTGTTGATGTTAATGTGTTGATGTTCTCCGTATCCATAGTCAGAATGATTTTGCAGTGCATGGTGATCGAACAGGTTTCCTGTTATATTCATCAGAGGTGTAGGGAGGGTGAAGTCTGTGAATCCCAAAAATAGTAGTTATACAGATGATTAACAAAACATGCACATGACAGTACTCATACCTTGGTTTTTGTGGTAAATGTGAATGAAAAAAACATTATTAAAACAGTTTTCATAAACATACCTTGTCCATAATGTAGAGGCCTATGGGATATTCACTGAAGATGTAAGGGAGGAGGATGGTAAATCTGATCTGCATAACATACCAAGTCCCAATTGACATACCTTTGTATGCCTCCTCGTCTGTATACCTACAGACACAAAAGTGAGCAGTTCAGTCATCTGCACCCAATACAGCTAGCCTTCAACATATTCTTATAGCCTACAGTACATATTCTTACCTCTTTGTTGATTGATATCCATTGAATTGTGCCCATTTTCTGTTTTAGAAAGATTTGCACAAATATGAAAAGAAGAATCAGAAAACAATATCAATTTAGACCATGCAAGGGACCAACCTTACCTTAAATTGAGGAGATCTTTACATTTTTCAGTGAAGTGCCTGCACCTGCTGTCCTTTCAAATTCAAATCCAAATGTTTCAGTTGAGCAGTTAGGTTCCTGCCAGAACCCTCACCAACTAAGGAGGTTCCTCGATGAACCCCACCTCCTATGGGGTTCTTGGAAGAACCTTTTGGGTGCAATTTTCAGTGCCAAGAACCCTAAGGTTCTTTGAAGAACTTTGAAGATCTTAGAAGAACCCTTGTTGATCTTCTGGCTGGTTTTTAAATTCTAGGGGGACTCTTGCTCCATGGTAAAATCTCAGCAGCGATGTCTCTGCTGTGATTTACTGGACACACAGGGAGAAACTACAGGCTGAATCACATCCATGATGAGAGGAGGTTTACTGGACACAGGGAGAAACTATAGGCTGGAGGCTCACAAATAGATACATGTCATGGGGTGACAATAAGTTGCACACGTGTGAATGGAACAACATGATTGTTACGCTGCATCCCAAACACACAGAGACGCATACAAAGCTCTCCCTCGCCCTCCATTTGGCAAATCTGACCATAGCTCTATCCTCCTGATTCCTGCTTATAAGCAAAAACTAAAGCAGGAAGCCCCAGTGACTCGGCAAATAAAAAAGTGGTCAGATGACGCAGATGCTAAGCTACAGGACTGTTTTTCTAGCACAGATTGGAACATGTTCCGGGATTCTTCAGACAGCATTGAGGAGTACACCACATCAGTCACTGGCTTCATCAGTAAGTGCATCAATGACGTCGTCCCCACAGTGACCATACGTACATACCCCAACCAGAAGCCATGGATTACAGGCAACATCCGCACTGAGCGAAAGGGTAGAGCTGCCGCTTTCAAGGAACGGGACTCTAACCCGGACCCTTATAAGAAATCCCGCTATGCCCTCCGACGAACCATCAAACAGGCAAAGAGTCAATACAGGACTAAGATTGAATCGTACTACACTGGCTTTGACGCTCGTCGGATGTGGCAGGACTTGAAAACTATTACAGACTACAAAGGGAAGCACAGCCGCGAGCTGCCCAGTGACACAAGCCTACCAGACGAGCTAAACCACTTCTATGCTCGCTTCGAGGCAAGCAACTCTGAAGCATGCATGAGAGTACCAGCTGTTCCGGATGACTATGTGATCACGCTCTCCGTAGCCGATGTGAGTAAGACCTTTTAAACAGGTCAACATTCACAAGGCCGCAGGGCCAGATGGATTACCAGGACGTGTACTCCGAGCATGTGCTGACCAACTGGCAAGTGTCTTCACTGACATTTTCAACATGTCCCTGACTGAGTCTGTAATATCAACATGTTTCAAGCAGACCACCATAGTCCTCGTGTCCAAGGACACTAAGATAACCTGCCTGACTACCGACCCGTAGCACTGACATCTGTAGCAATGGCTCACATCAACACCATTATCCCAGAAACCCTAGACCCACTCCAATTTGCATACCGCCCCAACAGATCCACAGATGATAATAATAATAATAATAATAATAATATGCCATTTAGCAGACGCTTTTATCCAAAGCGACTTACAGTCATGCGTACATACACTGCCCTTTCCCACCTGGACAAGAGGAACAACTACGTGAGAATGCTATTCATTGACTACAGCTCAGCGTTCAACACCATAGTGCCCTCAAAGCTCATCACTAAGCTAAGGATCCTGGGACTAAACACCTCCCTCTGCAACTGGATCCTGGACTTCCTGACGGGCCGCCCCCAGGAGGTAAGTTTAGGTAACAACACATCTGCCAAACTGATCCTCAACACGGAGGCCCCTCAGGGGTGCGTGCTCAGTCCCCTCCTGTACTCCCTGTTCACCCATGACTGCATGGCCAGGCACGACTCCAACACCATCATTAACTTTGCCGACGACACAACAGTGGTAGGCCTGATCACCGACAACGATGAGACAGCCTATAGGGAGGAGGTCAGAGACCTGGCCGTATGGTGCCAGGATAACAACCTCTCCCTCAACGTGACCAAGACAAAGGAGATGATTGTGGACTACAGGAAAAAAAAGAGGACTGAGCAAGCCCCCATTCTCATCGACGGGGATGTAGTGGAACAGGTTGAGAGCTTCAAGTTCCTTGGTGTCCACATCACCAACAAACTAAAATGGTCCAAACACACCAAAACAGTCGTGAAGAGGGCACGACAAAGCCTATCCCCCCTCAAGAGACTGAAAAGATTTGGCATGGGTCCTCAGATCCTCAAAAAGTTCTACAGCTGCACCATCGAGAGCATCCTGACTACAGAGGGTAGTGCCTACGACCCAGTACATCACCGGGGCCAAGCTTCCTGCCATCCAGGACCTCTATACCAGGCGATGTCAGAGGAAGACCCTCAAAATCGTCAAAGACTCCAGCCACCCTAGTCATAGACTGTTCTCTCTGCTACCGCACGGCAAGAGGTACCGGAGCGCCAAGTCTATGTCCAAAAGACTTCTCAACAGCTTCTACCCCCAAGCCATAAGACTCCTGAACAGCTAATCATGGCTACCCGGACTATTTGCACGGCCCCCCAACCCCATCTTTTTACGCTGCTGCTACTCTGTTAATTATTTATGCATAGTCACTTTAACTCTACCCACATGTACATATTACCTCAACTAGCCGGTTCCCCCGCACATTGACTCTGCAACGGTACCCCCTATATAGCCTCCCTACTGTTATTTTATTTTAATGCTGCTCTTTTTTATCAACACTTATTTGTTGTTGTTGTTTTATTTTACTTTTTTATTAAACAATAAATGCATTGTTGGTTAAGGGCTGTAAGTAAACATTTCACGGTAATGTCTACACCTGTTGTAGTCGGCGCATGTGGCAAATAAATATTGATTTGATTTGAAGGTATAGGGTGTCCTTTGTAGTCACGGATCACAGTAGTGGACTAGACTGGAACCGATCTGGAGCCTCAGCTCACATCCAAATCATGTGTCATGGCCGTACTCCTCACAGTGGTTTCCTAAACCAGGGTTTCTTGAAGGTAGACTCAGTGATATGACTTAGATGCAGAAAGGAAACATCATACTGGGTCAATTTCCACAACATCTAAGAGTGTTGAAGTGCGATGCTCAACTTCTCAGCTGTTTTGATCCCGTGGCTATCACACTGCAACAGCGTGAAGTGAACCTGGGCACATGCAGCAGATACTGTGTGTGACTGTGAGAACAAAGTCTTGCATCTCGCCCATCTCAATATCTGCGGTGCTGCCCGTAGCAATGTCAATTCACTCAGTCTACCTTTAAGGGTTAAAGGTTAATGTTAGGGTCAGTTTTAGGGTTTGACTAGTCGGGCTGTCAGTGGGATGTTGGTCAGAAAAGTCAATTTAGTCTTTGGCTTCTCAAACCTGTCCTCCCCTTAACCAATTCATATAATGTATTCCACCACCAGCACACCTGATTCACTAATCAGAGGTTTTGATGATTAGTTGACCAGTGGCACAAAGTGGGCTCAATCTAGGTCCACTATGTGGAGTGTCTTCAGGGACAGTACAGTACAGACTGAGAACAACAGTGGAGTTTACTCAACTCATTCAAACTATCATGACTATTGCTTAGAGAGAAGATCTGCACAAGCGCATCATAAAGTGGAAGATATTGCAAGAGAGGACAATATGGTGGAAGGTAGCCAGAGTGGAATCAAAAGTCATAGGCCTAATCATCAATCAGATGTGAAATATAAAACCAAAATCTAAATCTGGACTTTCATTATCCTCCCTCCTCTCAGCGGAAATTAAAATACCTTAAAGTTATGTGGGTGTTTGGTAACGTAATTACAAGGCACAAGGCAATATTTATTAAACTTACAGAAGGATAACGCTTTCTCCAAAACCAAGTATAACTGTTGATATTGGTAGGCAGGGGTCTGTATATAAATATAAAATATAAAACCAAAATCTAAATCTACACATAAAGGCAATATGTCATCTACATGTGTTATAGAATAGCTCCCTTCTCACATTCCAGGTCATGCTTGGACTGGAACGTGCCAACTCAACGGTCTATGCGCAGCTACCCAATAGCCTACAGACAGACTTTCCTGAGTGCCATGTCATTAATGGGACAGATATGTACGGTATAATAAGAACAGGGAAGAGGAATAGAACCAACCTCTGACGCACAGCAGAGACATCGCTGCTCAGATTTTACCATGGAGCAAGAGTCCCCCTATAATTTAAAAACAGTCGTTCCGTTTCAATGAATGTACTCCCCAAACGCTTGTCGCGTCGCAAACTATCCTTTCAGCGGATGGATGATGCGCCGCTGCCATTCACTTCGATGAGGAGTTGGACGAACGCTCCTCCAGCTCACGATATGCAACGATGGCGCACGACAATCAACAGGCAACCATCAGGAGGTTACGAATGACTGTCACAGGGACAAACCAATAAGAGTTTATAATTCATTGGAATAGGCGGGTCTTGAGGTAACGGTGGCCAATTGAAAACAGACCAAATGGATTCTGGTGCCCCAGGGAACATTAATATTTTAATATATAAATGTATATATAAACACATTTTCTTTTGTGGTACTTTTACCCCTTTTTCTCCCCAATTTCGTGATATCCAACTGGTAGTTCCAGTCCTGTCCCATCGCTGCTATTCCAGGTGTAGTCCAGCAGTTAGTGATGGTGACGCACGGAACAGTTCGCACTGGACAGGTGCACGACAGATTGTATGTTTGTTTGTACTGTTATGGCTGTTATGTTATTATTTTGTGTACTTACTACACACCCACATATGTATTTGTGTGGGAAATGTTTGTACGTTGTGGTTGCTGTTTTGTATTTCATTGAACGTTAGGTCCATACAAAGAGAAATCACAGAACATAGGCTACCAGATAACCTTAGGCAAAAATAGACGACATAAAAGTAAAGTGAAAATAGTTCATAATGTCTTTATCAATTATGAGTAGCTAAACAATATCGACTTTTGGACACATGCGCAGGAGAACCCCTAGCTGTCAATCAAGCAGGCGCGGATAACCATTATGACGCTCAAGTGTTTCAAATGACGCAACAATACAGCTCCAGGCCAGGTAAAGTTTCTTCCTGTCAAAGATATTATTCAGTTCCACACTAAAACTGCGATTTGACAAGAGTGATTTGAGGTGAGTCAAATATTTAGCAAAGTTTACAATACATTAACCATCCGCTAGCCTACTTCACTTAAATCAAAACTAGATGTTAAACCGACATCTGTGCCCAATGGGATATCACAGTTCAATGTCAAACAGATTGATGCAACACTACTCTTTACATTGGATTGAAAAAGGTTCATATTCTTACTGATTGAATGGCAATCTCAGTCTTTTAAGAGGCCATCTGCAATTGCTACATCTATTTTGAACTTTATAATTAATGATATGTACCCATTGACTCTCCTAAATGTCTCATGAGCTTAGTTCAACTATCTAACCCCATCAGAACCCAAAATATGAGTTTGTTTCACTCCAATGTTTGGAAACAATGTAATTGTAAACAAACCCTGTATAGCTTAAACAATATGGTTAAAACGATCATTTTGATCTCATGGATGGTTAGTCCTTGCACAAATAGCTACGTCTATGAATTACTCCAGCCCCCATCCCCAAGCTGTTTATCCAAAAAGGTGACAGTGTGGCAGCTTTGTGGTTTGAACTACTGCTTGCTCCTTTAACATGTTGAGCTATGATCTCCATTCACTTTGTGTTATTTTGTGACAGAGAAAGTAGAGAAAACGAGATGATTTGTGACGAGATGGTTGAAAAATTACAGTCTGAGACAGACAATCTCAGAGCCCTTTTAAAGGATGAAAGGAGCAGAAGAAGAGTAGAAAGGGGTGTAATGAAAGAATGGAAGGCTGAGATCCTGAGACTGAGGGAGGCAGAGAGACTGAGGGAGGCAGAGAGACTGAGGGAGGCAGAGATACAGAGGGAGGCAGAGAGACAGAGACAGAGGGAGGCAGAGATACAGAGACCGAGGGAAGCAGAGAGACAGAGGGAGGCAGAGAGACAGAGGGAGGCAGAGAGACAGAGACAGAGGGAGGCAGAGAGACAGAGACAGAGGGAGGCAGAGAGACAGAGGGAGGCAGAGAGACAGAGGGAGGCAGAGAGACAGGGGGAGGCAGAGAGACAGAGACAGAGGGAGGCAGAGAGACAGAGGGAGGCAGAGAGACAGAGGGAGGCAGAGAGACAGAGGGAGGCAGAGAGACAGAGGGAGGCAGAGAGACAGAGGGAGGCAGAGAGACAGGGGGAGGCAGAGAGACAGAGGGAGGCAGAGAGCCAGAGACAAATGGAGGAGATCAACAGACTCAAACAACTGGTGGATCTGCTGATAACGCAACTACAACTGGCCCAGGTAAGATATGACATTGTTATTATTAAAAGGCAGTGTATATTTACCCGGCTGAAGGTCCTGAACCTAACCATTACCCTAACCTTAAACCAACCTTAGGTCCTGAACCTAACCATTACCCTAACCTTAACCTTAACCCAACCCTAGGTCCTGAACCTAACCATTACCCTAACCTTAAACCAACCTTAGGTCCTGAACCTAACCATTACCCTAACCTTAACCTTAACCCAACCCTAGGTCCTGAACCTAACCATTACCCTAACCTTAACCTTAACCCAACCCTAGGTCCTGAACCTAACCATTACCCTAACCCTAACCTTAACCTTAACCCAACCCTAGGTCCTGAACCTAACCATTACCCTAACTTTAACCCAACCCTAGGTCCTGAACCTAACCATTACCCTAACCCTAACCTTAACCTTAACCCAACCCTAGGTCCTGAACCTAACCATTACCCTAACCTTAACCTTAACCCAACCCTAGGTCCTGAACCTAACCATTACCCTAACCTTAACCTTAACCCAACCCTAGGTCCTGAACCTAACCATTACCCTAACCTTAACCTTAACCCAACCCTAGGTCCTGAACCTAACCATTACCCTAACCTTAACCTTAACCCAACCCTAGGTCCTGAACCTAACCATTACCCTAACCTTAACCTTAACCCAACCCTAGGTCCTGAACCTAACCATTACCCTAACCTTAACCTTAACCCAACCCTAGGTCCTGAACCTAACCATTACCCTAACCCTAACCTTAACCTTAACCCAACCCTAGGTCCTGAACCTAACCATTACCCTAACCTTAACCTTAACCCAACCCTAGGTCCTGAACCTAACCATTACCCTAACTTTAACCCAACCCTAGGTCCTGAACCTAACCATTACCCTAACCTTAACCTTAACCCAACCCTAGGTCCTGAACCTAACCATTACCCTAACCTTAACCTTAACCCAACCCTAGGTCCTGAACCTAACCATTACCCTAACCCTAACCTTAACCTTAACCCAACCCTAGGTCCTGAACCTAACCATTAGCCTAACCTTAACCTTAACCCAACCCTAGGTCCTGAACCTAACCATTACCCTAACCTTAACCTTAACCCAACCCTAGGTCCTGAACCTAACCATTACCCTAACCTTAACCTTAACCCAACCCTAGGTCCTGAACCTAACCATTACCCTAACCTTAACCTTAACCCAACCCTAGGTCCTGAACCTACCCTAACCTCCATTTATCTCAACCCCTATGCCTTTCTTCTGCCTGTCAAATATCCACTTCCTTATTAATATCATTACTGTTGTTGTTGTTGTTGTTGATGATAACTGTATGTGTGCAGGTTGTAAATAATTACATCAGTGAAACATCATTTGTAGGAGTAATTTCTACAAGCATAAACATCAAAGGCAACATTGTTGTAACATCACACAAATTGTAACGGGTATTTCTCAAACCCCTAACTGAATGGGAAAACTAGTTGTGTGTTTGTATTTGTACATATTTTGGACATAATTGATTCCATAAAATGTCTCATGATTTTTTCAAACCATGTCAATACATTCATTGACAATGAATTGACCAGATTAATTGGTCAAAATGACCCTGCTATCGATGTTGTCCAGTGTTTGATTCAATTACCTAGCTCTAGGTTGTATTTCTATGTATCATTCACTGCAAATCCTTTGAAAGTATGTCTTGGTCATAAATGAGCACTAATTGAACCTTTTAAAAATGAAGCAAGAGATAGCGATATTGAGGCTATGGCAGAAAGTCATGGAGGATCAGCGACCAAGACTGGCCTGGAACAACAAACCTATTGAGATGGAAAGACAGAGTGAAAGACAGAGGGAAAGGGAGAGAAAAGCAGAATTGGAGAGACAAGAAATGAAGGAGAAAGTGAAACAGGCAGAGGAAACAATAAAAGCGTTAGAACGAGAGATTGAGAGATTGAAAGAGATTGAACAGGAAATAGCATTTGAAAGAAAAAGAGACATGTGTATTGCAGAGAATGAGGAAGTCAAACAGGTTAACAAAAAGGTAAAAGAGTTAGAGAGAGAGATTGAGAGATTGAAAGAAGACATGACAACAAAAGAGATTCAATACAAAATAAAATTTCAAAGAGCGAAAGAAGCGTTTAGAAGACAGAATGAAAGAGTGAAACAGGTTAACCAAAATGTACTAGTGTTAGACAGAGAGGTTGCGAGAATGAAAGAAGAGATTAGATTGAAAGATGAGACTGGACCAGAGAGAACATTTGATAGAGACAGAGAGAGAGATGGAGAGAGAGATGGAGAGAGATATGGAGAGAGAGAGATGGAGATGGAGGGAGAGATAGAGAGAGAGACAGCCCTCATCAATGACAACAAGACGTCTGAACTGGAGGAAATCTTCAAGGATATCAAGGAACAGATGACAGAATTAGAAAATATGGAAACAGACGAGTATACATGGAAACAGAACCAAATGGCCATGGAGGAGAAGACAGAGGGTGAGAACGACACACAGAAAGAGGTAGAAAGAACAAGAAAAGAGAAAATACCAAAACAGGGACAACAAGAAGAGGAGAAGAAGAAGGAGATGGAGGGAGGAGAAGAAGAGGAGAGACACAAACAGAAGCAAATAGAGATGGAAGAGGAAGAAAGAGAGAGGGAGAACAAGAGATGCAAGGAGATAGAAAGGAAGAGTATGGAGAAGAGACAGAAAAAAATAGAAGAAGAAGAAGAGAGACAGAGAGAGATTGAAAGAAAGAGAATGGAGAAGAGACAGAAAAAAATAGAAGAAGAAGAGAGACAGAGAGAGATTGAAAGAAAGCATGAAGAAGAAAGATGTAAACAGCAAATAGAGATGGAAGAGGAAGAAAGAGAGAGGGAGAACAAAAGATGCAAGGAGATAGAAAGGAAGAGTATGGAGAAGAGACAGAAAAAAATAGAAGAAGAAGAAGAGAGACAGAGAGAGATTGAAAGAAAGAGAATGGAGAAGAGACAGAAAAAAATAGAAGAAGAAGAAGAGAGACAAAGAGAGATTGAAAGAAAGAGAATGGAGAAGAGACAGAAAAAAATAGAAGAAGAAGAGAGACAGAGAGAGATTGAAAGAAAGCATGAAGAAGAAAGATTTAAACAGCAAATAGAGATGGAAGAGGAAGAAAGGGAGAGGGAGAACAAAAGATGCAAGGAGATAGAAAGGAAGAGTATGGAGAAGAGACAGAAAAAAATAGAAAAAGAAGAAGAGAGACAAAGAGAGATTGAAAGAAAGCATGAAGAAGAAAGATGTAAACAGCCAATAGAGATGGAAGAGGAAGAAAGGGAGAGGGAGAACAAAAGATGCAAGGAGATAGAAAGGAAGAGTATGGAGAAGAGACAGAAAAAAATAGAAGAAGAAGAAGAGAGACAGAGAGAGATTGAAAGAAAGAGAATGGAGAAGAGACAGAAAAAAATAGAAGAAGAAGAGAGACAGAGAGAGATTGAAAGAAAGCATGAAGAAGAAAGATTTAAACAGCAAATAGAGATGGAAGAGGAAGAAAGGGAGAGGGAGAACAAAAGATGCAAGGAGATAGAAAGGAAGAGTATGGAGAAGAGACAGAAAAAAATAGAAGAAGAAGAAGAGAGACAGAGAGAGATTGAAAGAAAGAGAATGGAGAAGAGACAGAAAAAAATAGAAGAAGGAGACAGAGAGAGATTGAAAGAAAGCATGAAGAAGAAAGATTTAAACAGCAAATAGAGATGGAAGAGGAAGAAAGGGAGAGGGAGAACAAAAGATGCAAGGAGATAGAAAGGAAGAGTATGGAGAAGAGACAGAAAAAAATAGAAAAAGAAGAAGAGAGACAAAGAGAGATTGAAAGAAAGCATGAAGAAGAAAGATGTAAACAGCCAATAGAGATGGAAGAGGAAGAAAGGGAGAGGGAGAACAAAAGATGCAAGGAGATAGAAAGGAAGAGTATGGAGAAGAGACAGAAAAAAATAGAAGAAGAAGAAGAGAGACAGAGAGAGATTGAAAGAAAGAGAATGGAGAAGAGACAGAAAAAAATAGAAGAAGAAGAGAGACAGAGAGAGATTTAAAGAAAGCATGAAGAAGAAAGATTTAAACAGCAAATAGAGATGGAAGAGGAAGAAAGGGAGAGGGAGAACAAAAGATGCAAGGAGATAGAAAGGAAGAGTATGGAGAAGAGACAGAAAAAAATAGAAGAAGAAGAAGAGAGACAGGGAGAGATTGAAAGAAAGAGAATGGAGAAGAGACAGAAAAAAATAGAAGAAGAAGAGAGACAGAGAGAGATTGAAAGAAAGCATGAAGAAGAAAGATTTAAACAGCAAATAGAGATGGAAGAGGAAGAAAGGGAGAGGGAGAACAAAAGATGCAAGGAGATAGAAAGGAAGAGTATGGAGAAGAGACAGAAAAAAATAGAAGAAGAAGAAGAGAGACAGAGAGAGATTGAAAGAAAGAGAATGGAGAAGAGACAGAAAAAAATAGAAGAAGAAGAGAGACAGAGAGAGATTGAAAGAAAGCATGAAGAAGAAAGATTTAAACAGCAAATAGAGATGGAAGAGGAAGAAAGGGAGAGGGAGAACAAAAGATGCAAGGAGATAGAAAGGAAGAGTATGGAGAAGAGACAGAAAAAAATAGAAAAAGAAGAAGAGAGACAAAGAGAGATTGAAAGAAAGCATGAAGAAGAAAGATGTAAACAGCCAATAGAGATGGAAGAGGAAGAAAGGGAGAGGGAGAACAAAAGATGCAAGGAGATAGAAAGGAAGAGTATGGAGAAGAGACAGAAAAAAATAGAAGAAGAAGAAGAGAGACAGAGAGAGATTGAAAGAAAGAGAATGGAGAAGAGACAGAAAAAAATAGAAGAAGAAGAGAGACAGAGAGAGATTTAAAGAAAGCATGAAGAAGAAAGATTTAAACAGCAAATAGAGATGGAAGAGGAAGAAAGGGAGAGGGAGAACAAAAGATGCAAGGAGATAGAAAGGAAGAGTATGGAGAAGAGACAGAAAAAAATAGAAGAAGAAGAAGAGAGACAGAGAGAGATTGAAAGAAAGAGAATGGAGAAGAGACAGAAAAAAATAGAAGAAGAAGAGAGACAGAGAGAGATTGAAAGAAAGCATGAAGAAGAAAGATTTAAACAGCAAATAGAGATGGAAGAGGAAGAAAGGGAGAGGGAGAACAAAAGATGCAAGGAGATAGAAAGGAAGAGTATGGAGAAGAGACAGAAAAAAATAGAAGAAGAAGAAGAGAGACAGAGAGAGATTGAAAGAAAGAGAATGGAGAAGAGACAGAAAAAAATAGAAGAAGAAGAGAGACAGAGAGAGATTGAAAGAAAGCATGAAGAAGAAAGATTTAAACAGCAAATAGAGATGGAAGAGGAAGAAAGGGAGAGGGAGAACAAAAGATGCAAGGAGATAGAAAGGAAGAGTATGGAGAAGAGACAGAAAAAAATAGAAGAAGAAGAAGAGAGACAGAGAGAGATTGAAAGAAAGAGAATGGAGAAGAGACAGAAAAAAATAGAAGAAGAAGAGAGACAGAGAGAGATTGAAAGAAAGCATGAAGAAGAAAGATTTAAACAGCAAATAGAGATGGAAGAGGAAGAAAGGGGGAGGGAGAACAAAAGATGCAAGGAGATAGAAAGGAAGAGTATGGAGAAGAGACAGAAAAAAATAGAAGAAGAAGAAGAGAGACAGAGAGAGATGGAAAGAAAGAGAATGGAGAAGAGACAGAAAAAAATAGAAGAAGAAGAGAGACAGAGAGAGATTGAAAGAAAGCATGAAGAAGAAAGATTTAAACAGCAAATAGAGATGGAAGAGGAAGAAAGGGAGAGGGAGAACAAAAGATGCAAGGAGATAGAAAGGAAGAGTATGGAGAAGAGACAGAAAAAAATAGAAGAAGAAGAAGAGAGACAGAGAGAGATTGAAAGAAAGAGAATGGAGAAGAGACAGAAAAAAATAGAAGAAGAAGAGAGACAGAGAGAGATTGAAAGAAAGCATGAAGAAGAAAGATTTAAACAGCAAATAGAGATGGAAGAGGAAGAAAGGGAGAGGGAGAACAAAAGATGCAAGGAGATAGAAAGGAAGAGTATGGAGAAGAGACAGAAAAAAATAGAAGAAGAAGAAGAGAGACAGAGAGAGATTGAAAGAAAGAGAATGGAGAAGAGACAGAAAAAAATAGAAGAAGAAGAGAGACAGAGAGAGATTGAAAGAAAGAGAATGGAGAAGAGACAGAAAAAAATAGAAGAAGAAGAGAGACAGAGAGAGATTGAAAGAAAGCATGAAGAAGAAATATTTAAGCAGCAAATAGAGATGGAAGAGGAAGAAAGGGAGAGGGAGAACAAAAGATGCAAGGAGATAGAAAGGAAGAGTATGGAGAAGAGACAGAAAAAAATAGAAGAAGAAGAAGAGAGACAGAGAGAGATTGAAAGAAAGAGAATGGAGAAGAGAGAAAAAAATAGAAGAAGAAGAGAGACAGAGAGAGATTGAAAGAAAGCATGAAGAAGAAAGATTTAAACAGCAAATAGAGATGGAAGAGGAAGAAAGGGAGAGGGGGAACAAGAGACAGAGAGAGAGAAGAGAGATAGACAGACGACAACAACAAGAGGAGAGACAGAAACAAATGGAGAAAGAGACTCAGAATCAGAGAGAGATGGAATTAAAAGATCAGCAACACAAAGAGATGGAGGAAGAAAAGATTGAGGGACAGAATGAACTGGAGAGAGAGAGGGAAGAAAAGCAGAAAGTGATTAAGGAAGCAGAGGAGGAGGAAAGAGAAAGAGAAGAAGAGAGAAGAAAGGAAGTAAGCATGAAGAAGCATGTAGTAGTTAATGTTAAAGAAAAAGCACGGGAAGTCTTCAACAGGCGTAAACAGAGGAGGTTAGAAGTGTTGAAGGGGGAACGAGAACAGATGGAAAGAGGACAACAAATCAGGAGGGAGAAGGAGGAAAGACTGCTGGAGATGGAAAGAAAACAGGAGAGGGCAAGACGACAAGAGGAGCAGGCTAAAAAACGAGAGATTGAAATTGCTAGACAGAAAGAAAGGTTCAGACTAAGAGAGGAGGAGAGTCAGAGAGAGGAGGAGAGAGAGGAGGAGAGAGAGGAGGAGAGAGAGGAGGAGAGAGAGGAGGAGAAGAACCCTGAAGAGGAGGAGGAGAATGAAGATGACAAGGAGGATCTTGTCCCAGCCGATAAAAGTATCCGAAGGAGAGCTGTGGGCTGGTTGAATAAGAAGTGGGAGAAGAGGAACCTCAGAAAGATAGAGAGAACATATCAGAGAGAGAAGGAGGAGAGAGAGGAGGAGAGAGAGGAGGAGAGAAAGAGAGCCATTCAAGGCCATTTAGCTTTAATCAGAGAGAGGGAGAAGATGATAGAGGCTAACAAAAGGGAGGAAGAGGAAATAAGGAAGATCCTTGAGAAGTACAAGAGGGGTGAGTAGAGAACCCTGAAGAGGAGAAGGAGAACCCTGAAGAGGAGGAGGAGAACCCTGAAGAGGAGGAGGAGAACCCTGAAGAGGAGGAGGAGAACCCTGAAGAGGAGGAGGAGAACCCTGAAGAGGAGGAGGAGAACCCTGAAGAGGAGGAGGAGAACCCTGAAGAGGAGGAGGAGAACCCTGAAGAGGAGAAGGAGAACCCTGAAGAGGAGGAGGAGAACCCTAAAGAGGAGGAGGAGAACCCTGAAGAGGAGGAGGAGAACCCTGAAGAGGAGGAGGAGAACCCTGAAGAGGAGGAGGAGAACCCTGAAGAGGAGGAGGAGAACCCTGAAGAGGAGGAGGAGAACCCTGAAGAGGAGAAGAAGAATGAAGATGACAAGGAGGATCTTGTCCCAGCCGATAAAAGTATCCGAAGGAGAGCTGTGGGCTGGGTGAATAAGAAGTGGGAGAAGAGGAACCTCAGAAAGATAGAGAGAACATATCAGAGAGAGAAGGAGGAGGGCCATAAGATCATCAACGTTGGTAAGACCTGTTTTCCCTCTGCTTATGACATCATCATCATCATCTTTAGTCTCTTCTACACACACATAAGTTCCACACCGGTCATCATGTTGCATCATTGTTTCAATATAAACTACTGACCCAAAATGGACAAGCTGATCTGGTATCAACTTAAATGTAATGTACACAGGGAATGTAGAATTGAAAACCCAACTGGATCTCAATGACCCTGGTAAAAAGTAGTGCACCATAGCCTTTTGGGGGCCCTAAGCAACATTTTGTTTAGGTTTTTGAGTACATTTCCTCCAAATATACACTTTGCAATGGGAAGACAAAATATTGCAGTTTTTAAACAAGTTTGTTGCAATTCTACCATGGGGTGGAGAGAAGATTTTACAATTATAGAAAACATTTCATGCAATTTTACACATTTTGCCATGGGGTGGAGAGAAGAATTTGCAGTTTTAAAGATAATTTCCTGCAGTTCTAAACATTTTGCCATGGGGTTGAGTGAAAACTGCAGTTTGAAAGCTAATTTCCTTAAATTCTACACATTTTGCCATCGGGTTGAAAGAAAATGTTGCAGTTTTAAAGCTAATTACTGGTAGTTCTGCACATTTTGCCATGGGATGGAGATAAATGTTTTCAGTTTTGAAGCTAATTTCCTGCAATTCTACACATTTTGCCATGACTAATGCCATGTTAAGATGATATCTGAATGAGAGTGACTAACAAAATCAATGGGGGCTCACTGCAGGTCAAGACCCCTGGGCACGTGCCCTTCGTGCCTGGTCCGTAATTCGATCATGATTACTACAAGTTAGCTGGCTAGACTAACTTACCAATCTAAAATATGTTAGCTAACATGGCTAATTGAGTGACTGACTGACATACAAGAAAAATACTGCTGATTTAACAACCAAGTTTAGAAATTGTACCTGGTGTCATTTACTATTCTAACTCTCAAGAGTTAGTTGAGACCCCGAAAGAGTTCCTAAAAAATAGACAAACAAATATGTAAATGACTTGTTTTGACGGGGGGGGGGGGGGGGGGGGGGGGCGGCTAGTGGCCATGGGGCCCTAAGCGATCGTATATGCCTAGGGCCGGCCCTGGCACTATATAAGGAATAGGTGCCATTTGGGACTCATGTTAAACTTAGGGTCAGGTCAATTCAGGACGGGAATTATTGCACTTTATTGACAAATACCATGCCTTGCTCAATTGAAATGAGTATAGAATCATTGAGATCCAATTGGGGGTTCTGTTCTTAATTCCCTGTGTCCATTGCATATAAGTTGATACCTGATCCCCTAAGTTGAATGTGAACTCTGCTTCTTCTCCCCTCCCAGTCATCCCTGGACACATAGTGATAACAACCCACATCACCCGGGCCGAGAGAGAGAGGGAGAAGAGGAAGGAGCTCGGATAGGACAGAGAAGTCTGTGTGTTGTAGACAGGGGATTGGACAGTAGAGGGAGCCACCCATATCTTGGGAAGATTATATATACTGGGTAAAAACGACGAAGAGGTTAGAGCGGCCATTGCAATCTGGGACGCCGTTCTCCGGGTGATCTTGACACCTGTAAACTCATGCTGAAAGCTTGTGATATGAATAAACTTATGATCAAGGTTCAGTATGAGCGGACTCCTTTGTTTATCAGCAATGACTAGCAACTTTTACTCGACACTACAGTATTATTCATAAATACTTTCCTAACCCTAAATAGTATTCAAGATCAGAATATTTTTAAATCTGACAATTGGTGCTGAAAAGGAGATGAATATGTGTGTATTTACATGGCTTTCTTTCATTGATCCCTAATATTCTGAACCGTCTCTCCATACATTCTACTGAGTCTGTCGAGAATTTTCTAATTAAAAGGTACACCATATTTAAAGGGATGGCTTTAGATACATTTACTGAAAACCCTATTGAATATAAAAGTCCACGAGAAAATATGTTGGCCAGCAAGTGGGAGGGTTTTCAGTGGTTGAATTCAATGTATTCAGCGCAGGCAAGGGAACCACGCCTGCATTAGGTAAGTCTGAATACCAACTACTGAGAAGTGCGTAGGAAAGATGTCCCTTGCAAAAAAAGATTGCAGTTTTGAAACTGCAATAAAAGTGCAGTAACTGCAGTCAACTGTGGTATTTTGGACGCAGTAATTGCAGAATAACTGCAGTGTACGGCAGTTATACTGCACTCTTAACTGCAAAATTACTGCAGTAAAAAAAAACAAGTATTTTGGACGCAGTATTTGCCGCATAGTGCAGTTATACTGCACTCTTATAATAATAATAATAATAATATGCCATTTAGCAGACGCTTTTATCCAAAGCGACTTACAGTCATGCGTGCATACATTTTTTTTGTGTATGGGTGGTCCCGGGGAACGAACCCACTACCTTGGCGTTACAAGCGCCGTGCTCTACCAGCTGAGCTACAGAGGACTGCAATCTTTTTTTCGTAAGGGTACATTTCCTGTATCGGGCCCCACAAGCTTAGTTTAACTATCATACACCATCAGAACCCCCAAAATAAGATAGTTTTACTCCACTTGTAAAAAAATAAAAAAAACGGCCAGCTCATCTCCTTTCCAAGACCCCAACTTTCTTTTGGTTTTCCTATTGGAATAAGGTCACACCAATCATCATAATTGGATTAGCCAACCAGCAGCCTCTCCCCCCCCCGGGACTTAGCGTAATACCCGACCAGGCAGGGCCTCAGGCAGTCTGTAGTTTCCGTTCTACATTTACATTTACATTTTAGTCATTTAGCAGACGCTCTTATCCAGAGCGACTTACAGTTAGTGAATACATATTTTTTTTATACTGGCCCCCCGTGGGAATCGAACCCACAACCCTGGCGTTGCAAACGCCATGCTCTATCAACTGAGCTACATCCCTGCCGGCCATTCCCTCCCCTACCCTGGACAACGCTGGGCCAATTGTGCGCCGCCCATGAGTCTCCCGGTCGCGGCCGGCTGCGACAGAGCCTGGATTCGAACCAGGATCTCTAGTGGCACAGTTAGCACTGCGATGCAGTACCTCAGACCACTGCGCCACTCAGGAGTACAAGGAGTTCTGATGACCAACCTCCTTTAGAGGAAATTGCTTTTCTTTCTGATGTTTATTGTGCGTGCAGCTAAATAACCACAATTAGTATCAGAGAGAGTGGTGTTGTGTGTGTGGATCTTCATTAAACCTTGGACTGGAACGACTGCTTCCTCCTGTTCTGACCGGACACCCTGTGGTGTTTGCTGCCGGCCTAAAATCCACCGCCTACGTTTTGTTTCCTTTTTTATTGGTCCTTCGAATTCATAAACAACCCATATTTTTCACCAACGTTTGTAAAGATGGACGGTCAGTCCTTGCATCCATTAGCTCCTATGAATTTGAGAGGTTACATTTCTACATCCCTGAGCTCTACACCAAAACAAAGTAACCCTGTGGGGTTTTTCTGCTTCCTGCTTGGTTGTTTAGCAACAAAACTGACATGGTTGGCTCAGATTGTTGACAACATGTCAACTATATTTAGTCTCTAAATGTTTATTATAAATAAATGTGCTCAATGAGCACTCAAACACATCCTTACAGTTGTTGGTTAGCCAGCTAATTTTAGCAATATTAGCATAGACGTGAAATCAGTCAACACCTCAAAACGAGACACGGTATCAAGAACAAGATAAAACTAACTGAACCGATTCCCCACATGGCAGCTTCTGGTCATTGTTGCGAGCTATCTGATGTGCAGAATCACGAAAACACATGGACTTCTGCCACACTGAAGCCTGCACATCGTTTTTCGTGACATTGTCAGCAAACAGGGGTGAAGCATAATGTGGTGAGAAGATATCTTCAGATCTATATTATTGTAAAGATTAAAAAAATATATAGGATTTATTTACCACCATGCACCTGCCCAGTCATGTCAAATCCATAGATTAGGGGGCTCATGAATTTATTTCAATTGACTGATTTCCTTATATGAACTTTAACTCAGGAAAATTGTTGAATTTGTTGCATGTTGCGATTATATTTTTTTTGATTATACATTTTGCCTCAGGAACAGGAGTGGAGAAATAGGATTCCTTTCTTTCAGCAACTTGAGAGAATGCGAATCCACAGTTAGAAAGCCTCTGTACAGGTGGCCTCTTTATCAGGGTCATAAAAGCTGATAGGCTTGGATGCATATTTTATGTGTACTAACTGAAATCTTATCAGAAACTTGTTGGGTTGTTTTCACAGATGTATTATTTATATTTACTTACAACCGGTCAAACTGATGTCATTTGGACCTTTTGAACAGAATATCTCCCTTTTTTGTCTTTTTGCTCCACGAAAGAAGCAGAGATGACATAAAACGTTACCAATGTCTGCTATATTGAAGCATTCATTCTATGACATTATTCTGGTGAGTAAGGGTTTATTTATTCTTCCAGGGCAACATATAATGACAGAAGAGAAGCTGCATTTATCTAATTATAGACAAGTTGACTAACAAATATCCGGAAATTAGGCCTAAAGCAGAAACGAAGCAAAGAAAATCCTGCATCATCTGTAAAAAATAAAATAAAACGTTCCTCCGTCTCCGACTAGCCTACAGCGCATGTTCTATATTAGCGGGTTAAGATCGGGTGGGTTATCACATAGTCTGGCAGTTGCGGGCGGGTGAACAAACAAAGTGGTTTGACAGCTCCTTTTGGACGTTACATTTACATTTTAGTCATTTAGCAGACGCTCTTAACCACTAAGCTACCTGTCGTTATATATTATATCCCCTAAAAAAGAGCCAATGATACAGAAATGCAGAGCAATCCTCGGCCATTCTAGGGCCGTGTGATTATCAATACGTACAAGGGTCAAAGAGTCTCTACATAAACAAAGATATGCTTCTGAACGGTAGAATCCTGCTATTGGTCAAAATGAGTATGAGAAGGGGTTCATACTCTGGGTGACCTGCACAATAATTAGGTCTTTTTGTCACTTGAAGAAATGCGGAATAAGTATAAACGGTGTGATGGAGACATGTGGTCCTCAGCTGGTAGAGCACTCGCACGGCGCTTGTAACGCCCAGGGTAGTGGGTTCGATCCCCGGGACCACCCATACACAAAAAATGTATGCACACATGACTGTAAGTCGCTTTGGATAAAAGCGTCTGCTAAATGGCATATTATTATTATTATATACGCTAATTAAAAGCGGTGTGATAATAAGGTATATGGAGATATGCTAATGAAAAAGCTGTGTGTCAACACTAGGTGGTGCCGTTATGTCAAAAAGGCAAGAGCGTCTGCTAAATGATGTAAATGTAACAGTAACAATGTTGTAGAAGCTTTCTTTTTCACTACAAATTTGGTACAATCAGCTTCTTTATGTTACAAAATGCTGTTAAAAAGGTTAATAATGACAACTGTTAACTTGAGAATTGTGGGAAAGGGATTTACAATGCGAGATAAGACATGGTTGTCAGAAGCCAAGAGAAAAGGTATACAATTTAAAGTTTTTCATAGATTTTATTTTACTCCCCTAAGGTTACATAGGATGGGTTTGTCACAGGATTGACGTGTGTTGTCAATGTGAAGGGGGGCAAAAGGAACCCTCCTACATGCACCGTGGGAAAGCTCGGTTGTGCACCCCCTATGGGACAAAGCCTTACAGTGCATGGGAGACGGAGTTTGATCCAAGGTACCCAGGTCACCAATACCGTGTCTGTTGAGTGACAAGTCTGAAATAAGAGGGATTAACCAGACAGAATTGAAATATAATGTTTAAGTATTGTGTCTGTGTTAAGGCTGGTCTTGAAACAATGGAAAAGCTCTAATGAGCCAGTGTTCACGTAGTGGATGAATATGTTAATTAAAACATTACGGATGAATATGTTAATTAAAAACATAGTCTGAAATCATCTTAGCAAAGAGGCAGGAGAAAGATTCCAAAAAGATATGGGAACAATTATTGTGTTTCCTTAAGGGCACATAACAGAATATCGTGACCATGTAAATAGCAGATCATTTATCAGGAAAACATCTCCCTATGGTTTTATGTGTTTTGTATTTGTGTTTGTTTACTACGTTTTTTTGTTGTTGTTAAAGATATTTAAAAAAAAATCTATATAAAAAAATAAAATAATTCTGCATAAGCAATCAAAAAAACAAATAAATTACAAATGTAAAAGACATGAGACCCCTCAACTTTTGCACATTTTCACAGATTTATATTTACTTACAACCGGTCAAACTGCTGTCATTTGGACATTTTGAACAGAATATCTCCCTTTTTTTTTGTCTTTGCTCCACGAAAGAAGCAGAGATGACAGAAAACGTTACCAATGTCTACTATATTGAAGCATTCATTCTATGACATTATTCTGGTGAGCAAGGGTTTATTTATTCTTCAAATTCATAATTACCTGACAATTGGTTTATATCTGACACTTAAGGTCGCGTTCGTTGCAATACTACCATGCTGCTAACAGTATTAGGCTTATATAGTATCATAACAGATCATCACAGTAGTATCACTTAAACCACGCAATAACTTAGACCTCATTTGAACTAGTACAACCGTATCATAGCTTAGAAAGTCTCGTAAGCTCGACCACATCTTTTGCTTTCGACAGCTCTACTTTTGGTCACACTGGGTTGTTTTGAACGCAGTACACTCTTAGAAAAGAAGGCGCTACCTAGAAAGAAAGGGTTATTAAATTGTCCCCCATAGGAGAACCATCTGGAAATAACTGTTTTTTTCCTTTCACTAATGCAAGGTTCTACGTAGCACCTTTTTCACCACCAAATGGTTCTTCTACCTGTAACTAAGCTACAATTATACAGTAGAGAATTGGTCCCAAAGTCCACAGAACTCCCCACAGTAATTATTTAAATATGAAAAAGACGCCAGGAAGCACAAAATAAAATGTAATTCTTGAGGAAATCAATTTTAAATTTGTAAAAAACCCTAGAAAATCAAAATCAACACAGCAGACTTTCCATTTCCTTTCAGCCTGGTCCCAGATCGGTTTGTGGTGTCCTGTTGACTCCTACAGCAGCGTGACAATGACATGCCATCAAGAGTTTGCACTAGGGACAGCACAATGAGATCAGGAACCAGGCTAATTTCCTTTTTGGTTTGCCAGCAGGACATACCCCAACAATAGTACGTACTGAGAACAGGACAACGGGACACAGGCATTACTGCACACAGTCAATAAATAGGGAGTTCCCCCAACTCCTATGAACATTGTAATGGTCTTGTGATAATTATCATATTAAAATGGCAGGCAGTACAAAAACACATCTGGAACCAGGCTAGGGTCCTATGGCACATCCCAAACGAAACAAAACCCCTCTCTTGCCCACACTAGGTCCTTTCAGATCAGCTAGAGGGGTTGAACAAGGCCCAAGGGAGAGCATAAGGAGGGTTCTGTCTGTTTGGGACTGGGCCATGGAGTTGCTTAGCCTGGTGAACCCAGATTGGAACGCTGCGTTCACCAGCTTTCAAGTCTGGTTTAGCCAGGCTAGGAGTTGATACTGTGTCATTCATGAAGGGAGTCGGTCAGTGTTTCTAATATTCGGATCGTGCTTTGGTAAACGTTTCAGGATGGATCTCTCTCTCTCTCTCTGTTAATCAGAACAGATGGGTTCCATTCAATCAAAGACAAGACGGAAAAATCAGGAAAAAGTCTTCCAATACTAAAAAAAAACAGCACTCTTTCATAAAATCTTTCAAATCCAAGTTTTATTTTCTGAATCTTTCTTCACCCAGTAAACATTGTCTATGAATCACATGACTTAAAATGTGGTGTTTTTCAAGTTTTGTGCAGTAGTGATGTTGTTTTTCCACAGTGCAGATTTTCCTGTACTGTGTGTTTGATTGAATACCAGCCCGACACAGAAATCCCATCCATATTATCGTCATAGATTCAAATCAACCCTTGCATATTAAAGATAAAATATTCTTCTGAATATAATATATTTTATATATGTATTATACACACACCCCTAATGTACTTCGTCTCACACTGTAATCCTAACATCAAATGTTACCACTCGCAAACTACCTTTAATTAAATAATTTCTAACCCCTTTAAGAACAATTCAACAAATAAGTAGACTTCTAAAATATCGTTCTTCTTTACAGTTCGACAAAACATTGAGTCTAGTAAGAAGAGGAATATTGGAACCGCTGGGAGTGGCTCAGCTGAAGTGTGTTGGAATGGACACTGAACTACTAATACAGTGCAATGAAATTCATTGGTTAACAGGCTAGACAGGAAGGAAGCACAAAAGTATTTTTTCTCACAATCTCAAGTAAATGTTTAAGTTACCCCACACGTTCCCACAGCAGCAAACACCAGTTCAACTTATGTGTATATACACTGAGTATGCAAAACATTAAGAACACCTGCTCTTTCCATTACGGACTGACCAGATGAATCCAGTTGAAAGCTATGATCCCTTATTGATGTCACCTTCAATCAGTGTAGATGAAGGGGAGGAGACAGGTTAAAGAAGGATTTTTATGCCTTGAGACAATTGAAACATGGACTGTGTATGTGTGCAATTCAGAGGGTGAATGGGTAAGATTAAAGGCTTAAGTGCCTTTGAACGGGGTATGGTAGTAGGTGCCAGGCGCACCGGTTTGTGTCAAGAACTGCAACGCTGCTGGGTTTTTCCACGCTCAACAGTTTCCCGTGTGCATCAAGAACGGTCCACCACCCAAAAGGACATCCAGCCAACTTGACACAACCGTGGGAAGCATTGGAGTCAACATGGGCCAGCATCCCCTGTGGAACGCTTGACACCTTGTAGAGTCCATGCCCCGACGAATTGGGGCTGTTCTGAGGGCAAAATGGGGTGCAACTCAATATTAGGAAGGTGTTCCTAATGTTTTATACACTCAGTGTATGTATATATAGGTATCTGTCTATCTATCTATCCTTATCCCCCAGCTAGCTACCTATTCAACCCCATAGCCCTATCTGTCTGTCTGTCTGTCTGTCTGTCTGTCTGTCTGTCTGTCTGTCTGTCTGTCTGTCTGTCTGTCTATCTATCTATCCCTCTATCTATCCCTCTATCTATCTATCTATCTATCTATCTATCTATCTATCTATCCTTATCCCCCAGCTAGCTACCTATTCAACCCCATAGCTTGTTCATGCTATTGCTACAAATGATTATTAACACCCCATTGAATAGTTTTGTTTGAAAATATGACTATCATATAATAGTATCTTTTGACAAGTCACAGATCTTATATTAGGTATTTTGTTCAGCTAAATATATGATGTATTCTATGTACAGTAATACGTTGGACATATAAGTGCACATGTGCTGGTTGCTATAGTTACTGGGTTTGTTTAGTGTCTACATCCATGCCAATGCACAAGCTCCATCTATGTATAGGGCGAGGTCAACTGCCAATCCCTACAGTAGGTATATCTAGAACCTAAAACTAGTTCATAGGAAAGAAAACGGCTTTTTCTAGCAGTAATGAACGATAGAACTTAGAAACATGCTTCATGTTTTTCGATAGTATCATAAAAAAAAATTAAAAAATTCTTCTACATTAAGTGAAGTGAAGACCATTATCTCTGATAGACAGATCATACTAACGGCCATGCCCAAGTCCAGTGTATTTTAGTATCTTGAAAACATGTTGGAGCAGCTTATATACAAAAACACACTTCTGTCCTCTGGGTCGTATTCACACCGGAGCACTACGCAACGGAAAGTAAAAAGAGGCTTTTCTTATTGGACAAATTCAGGTCGGTCCCTCCCTGTTTCGGTCCGTTTTCCTCCGTTTGGAGTCTAGTGAATAAGACCCTGCTGTTGCTCCAACCACATACAACACCAAGACAGTAACCCAGGATATGCTGGTAACCTGGTATTGTAAGCTTTACCACGTCTCTTTCTTCGGGTCAGCTAAAATCAGTGCAATATTCTCCATACATCCACAGGGAAACCGCCAGTCAGCCAGCCAGCAAGCCAGCCAGCCAGCCAGCCAGCCAGCCATCAGTCACCCACTGTCCCCTACAGTATGTTATGAAACAAACCATCTGTGTGCTTAGTTAGGATCCATTTTGTTTAGGAAGACATTCTGTTTCTTCAGAGCAACGCAGCCTTTAGTCTTTAGCTAGCTAGCTTGTCAGCATAACAGTTGGTTGATGCTGCTGCTAGCTAGCTTGATAGCATAACGGTCGGCTGATGCTGCTAGCTAGCATAACGGTCGGTTGATGCTGCTGCTAGCTAGCTTGGTAGCATAACGGTCGGCTGATGCTGCTAGCTAGCATAACGGTCGGCTGATGCTGCTAGCTAGCATAACGGTCGGTTGAAGCAGTTTGTCAGTTTGTTTGTGTAGTTAGGTACTCAGGTACTCATGCAGGTCCCAGTGGTAGCTATGACAGTCTGAACGTGTTGTTGTTGCTGCTGTTATTGGTAACTCCTTGATGCTGGGAGCAACACCTTAGTTCACATTAATGACTGGTAAAAAACAACAACAACAAAAAACAGACGCTGGGCAGATGAGTGTCTGGAAGAAGGTGCAAGCCACACACACACAAGCAGCCAAAGACAATTTCTCTCAGACACACACACACACACAGCCAAACTCTTCCTCTCTCTCTCACACACACACACACACAGCCAAACTCTTCCTCTCTCTCTCACACACACACACACACACACACACACACACACACACACACACATTATCCTCCTCTTGCATGTGTGTTCTACAAGGCATCCGTGGCAGCAGGGGGCAGTATTCCCCTGTCTCTGAGGCGGTCTCTCATGGTGTAGAAGATAGTCAGCTGCTGCTCTGGCTGCAGGACCAACAGCTGCTGTAACACCTTGCTGGGGTTGGGACCTCTGGAAGACAGACATCACATCAACATTAACATAACATCAACATTACATAACCAGCTGCTGGGGTTGGGACCTCTGGAAGACAGACGTCACATCAACATTACATATTATAACATAACATAACCAGCTGCTGGGGTTGGGACCTCTGGAAGACAGACGTCACATTAACATTACATATTATAACATAACATAACCAGCTGCTGGGGTTGGGACCTCTGGCCTGGAATATGGATACACAGGATAGGTTCAGCCATAATGCATCACTAATTACCCCAAACCTATTATCAAACCACAGGACAGGCTCAGCCATAATATATCACTAATTACCCCAAACCTATTATCAAACCACAGGATAGGTTCAGCCATAATGCATCACTAATTACCCCAAACCTATTATCAAACCACAGGACAGGCTCAGCCATAATATATCACTAATTACCCCAAACCTATTATCAAACCACAGGATAGGTTCAGCCATAATGCATCACTAATTACCCCAAACCTATTATCAAACCACAGGACAGGTTCAGCCATTATACATCACTAATTACCCCAAACCTATTATCAAACCACAGGACAGGTTCAGCCATAATACATCACTAATTACCCCAAACCTATTATCAAACCACAGGACAGGCTCAGCCATAATACATCACTAATTACCCCAAACCTATTATCAAACCACAGGACAGGCTCAGCCATAATACATCACTAATTACCCCAAACCTATTATCAAACCACAGGACAGGTTCAGCCATAATACATCACTAATTACCCCAAACCTATTATCAAACCACAGGACAGGTTCAGCCATAATACATCACTAATTACCCCAAACCTATTATCAAACCACAGGACAGGTTCAGCCATAATACATCACTAATTACCCCAAACCTATTATCAAACCACAGGACAGGCTCAGCCATAATACATCACTAATTACCCCAAACCTATTATCAAACCACAGGATAGGTTCAGCCATAATACATCACTAATTACCCCAAACCTATTATCAAACCACAGGACAGGTTCAGCCATAATACATCACTAATTACCCCAAACCTATTATCAAACCACAGGACAGGCTCAGCCATAATACATCACTAATTACCCCAAACCTATTATCAAACCACAGGACAGGCTCAGCCATAATACATCACTAATTACCCCAAACCTATTATCAAACCACAGGACAGGTTCAGCCATAATACATCACTAATTACCCCAAACCTATTATCAAACCACAGGACAGGTTCAGCCATAATACATCACTAATTACCCCAAACCTATTATCAAACCACAGGACAGGTTCAGCCATAATACATCACTAATTACCCCAAACCTATTATCAAACCACAGGACAGGCTCAGCCATAATACATCACTAATTACCCCAAACCTATTATCAAACCACAGGATAGGTTCAGCCATAATACATCACTAATTACCCCAAACCTATTATCAAACCACAGGACAGGTTCAGCCATAATACATCACTAATTACCCCAAACCTATTATCAAACCACAGGACAGGCTCAGCCATAATACATCACTAATTACCCCAAACCTATTATCAAACCACAGGACAGGCTCAGCCATAATACATCGCTAATTACCCCAAACCTATTATCAAACCACAGGACAGGTTCAGCCATAATACATCACTAATTACCCCAAACCTATTATCAAACCACAGGACAGGCTCAGCCATAATACATCACTAATTACCCCAAACCTATTATCAAACCACAGGATAGGTTCAGCCATAATACATCACTAATTACCCCAAACCTATTATCAAACCACAGGACAGGTTCAGCCATAATACATCGCTAATTACCCCAAACCTATTATCAAACCACAGGACAGGCTCAGCCATAATACATCACTAATTACCCCAAACCTATTATCAAACCACAGGACAGGTTCAGCCATAATACATAACTAACTACCATTAACCTGTCATTAAAACCACAAGACAGGCATCATCATTGTTAACATATTACTGGGGTTGGGATCCCTGGAACAGATAAAACACACCAGTCATCAACACACCATCGCATATTAGATACAGAAGGTCTTTCACAATCCTATTTTTATGGCTGGCCACCATCGCTCTCCATCTGGCCATCAGATAGACGGCAGCCCCTTATCTACAGCAAACAGCTTGGAGGCGGACATCTTATCCAACTGCTGAGGCAGTTTTTAAAGGGGGCTACATCCATTTGAAACTGATGACATTTAACCATTAAAATGCCTCTTGATCAAGAACCCAAATATAAGCTTGTTTTACTCCAATGTTAGTCAACAAAAGTAAAATGTAAACAAACACAATATAGCCTCAAAAACATGGTTAAACCCTAGAGCTGGGACGATAAATCAAACATTATCCACACCGACCACCCGGACATCTTATCAACACCGACCATACGGACCACTTATCAACACCGACCACCCGGACATCTTATCAACACCGACCATACGGACCACTTATCAACACCGACCACCCGGACATCTTATCAACACCGACCATACGGACCACTTATCCACACCGACCATACGGACCACTTATCCACACCGACCATACGGACATCTTATCGACACCGACCATACGGACCACTTATCAACACCGACCACCCGGACATCTTATCAACACCGACCACCCGGACATCATATCCACACCGACCATACGGACCACTTATCAACACCGACCACCCGGACATCTTATCAACACCGACCATACGGACCACTTATCCACACCGACCATACGGACCACTTATCCACACCGACCATACGGACATCTTATCGACACCGACCATACGGACATCTTATCCACACCAACCACCCGGACATCTTATCCACACCGACCATACGGACCACTTATCAACACCGACCATACGGACATCTTATCCACACCGACCATACGGACCACTTATCCACACCGACCATACGGACCACTTATCCACACCGACCATACGGACCACTTATCCACACCGACCATACGGACCACTTATCAACACCGACCATACGGACATCTTATCCACACCGACCATACGGACCACTTATCCACACCGACCATACGGACCACTTATCAACACCGACCATACGGACATCTTATCAACACCGACCATACGGACCACTTATCCACACCGACCATACGGACATCTTATCGACACCGACCATACGGACATCTTATCCACACCGACCACACGGACCACTTATCCACACCGACCATACGGACATCTTATCGACACCGACCATACGGACATCTTATCCACACCGACCACTTATCAACACCGACCACCCGGACATCTTATCAACACCGACCATACGGACCACTTATCCACACCGACCATACAGACATCTTATCGACACCGACCATACGGACATCTTATCGACACCGACCATACGGACATCTTATCCACACCGACCATACGGACATCTTATCGACACCGACCATACGGACATCTTATCGACACCGACCATACGGACATCTTATCCACACCGACCATACGGACATCTTATCGACACCGACCACCCGGACATCTTATCCACACCGACCACCCGGACATCTTATCCACACCGACCATACGGACATCTTATCAACACCGACCATACGGACATCTTATCCACACCGACCATACGGACATCTTATCCACACCGACCACCCGGACATCTTATCGACACCGACCATACGGACATCTTATCAACACCGACCATACGGACCACTTATCAACACCGACCATACGGACATCTTATCCACACCGACCATACGGACATCTTATCCACACCGACCACCCGGACATCTTATCAACACCGACCACCCGGACATCTTATCCACACCGACCACCCGGACATCTTATCGACACCGACCATACGGACCACTTATCCACACCGACCACCCGGACATCTTATCAACACCGACCACCCGGACATCTTATCCACACCGACCACCCGGACATCTTATCAACACCGACCACCCGGACATCTTATCAACACCGACCACCCGGACATCTTATCGACACCGACCATACGGACCACTTATCCACACCGACCATACGGACCACTTATCGACACCGACCATACGGACCACTTATCAACACCGACCATATGGACATCTTATCGACACCGACCACCCGGACATCTTATCAACACCGACCATACGGACCACTTATTGCAGGCATTTTGCTGATATTGTTAATTTCGATAAGTAGCCTATACTAGAGAAATGTGAAGTTTCAAATGAAATAAGTTTGCAAATATGGGTGATTGTTAATGGGACAATTAATGTCTCCAACCATCAAACTAGTAGTAGTTTAAAGGGAAATAAAAAAAAAAGTATCATTCTATTTATCGTTATCACGTAGATTCAGTCAATTTATCGGCATATGGATTTTTGTCCCAAAAAACTATAATTTTGATGTCATGGATGGTCAGTCCTTGCATCCATAACTCTGAGTATGAATTGGCGAGTGGTTACATTTCTTCAGCCCCGTCCCTCAGCTTTTTACCGAATCGAGGAGAACGTTTTGTTATTGTTTTGACTGCTAATTGCCCCTTTAAATGAACAGTTGGTACCTATTGATTATCCATACCTGATAAAAGCTGATGTAAACTGACTATATAAACTATGTAAATTATGTTAATGTCACGACCCTTACCTGATGAAGCTGGCTATGTTAATGTCACGACCATTACCTGATGAAGCTGGCTATGTTAATACCACAACCCTTACCTGATGAAGCTGGCTATGTTAAAACCACGACCCTTACCTGATGAAACTGGCTATGTTAATACCACGACCATTACCTGATGAAGCTGGCTATGTTAATACCACAACCCTTACCTGATGAAGCTGGCTATGTTAATACCACGACCCTTACCTGATGAAGCTGGCTATGTTAAAACCACGACCCTTACCTGATGAAGCTGGCTGTGTTAATACCACGACCATTACCTGATGAAGCTGGCTATGTTAAAACCACGACCCTTACCTGATGAAGCTGGCTATGTTAATACCACGACCATTACCTGATGAAGCTGGCTATGTTAAAACCACGACCATTACCTGATGAAGCTGGCTATGTAAACGTGAGTGAAGGTAGCCATCAGATACTGACAGTCGAAGCGATCCATGATGCCCCCGTGACCAGGGATGGTGTCTGCAAAGTCCTGACAGGAGAGAGAGAAGTTATTACTAGGGTTGGGCGGTATACCGTATATACTAGGGTATTTGGAAATACCCACAAGATGGTTTTTCAATACCGTTGAAACTATTTCTTTGAAGTTTTCGATACATTTGAATATTTGTAGCTACTTTAAGTTTATACCTGCGGTCAACTTGAGCAATACGCTAGAGGAGATAAAGCAAGTCGCGTTCTTCATTTCACCCTGTCACATTACTTTTCATTATGAAGCTTACCGTAGTTCCCCAGAACAGCAGCCAGTCACTGTGTTCATTATAACGAGCACAATGGGAGAAAGGGGGAGTCCAAAGCGTTGAGTCTCTCTCTCTGTTGTACGGCGCACATGAGGTGATGAAGTATGCACTTGTGTGCAATTCACTACTAAATGTTTGCTATCAGATATCTTTATAAACTGTCTAAGGTGTGCTATACACTCTCCAGCTGTGAATTTGGTTACTTGTTAGTTAGCTATGTAAGTGGCTGAATTAATGAGGAGAAGTGGTGTTAGCTTTCTGCCGTGTTTGAGAAGTCAAAGCGCTCTGGATGAGTTATCTGTACAGCTGCCATTTTGTGCCTGTG
Organism: Coregonus lavaretus; assembly: GCF_964263955.1. Classification (NCBI taxonomy): domain Eukaryota; kingdom Metazoa; phylum Chordata; class Actinopteri; order Salmoniformes; family Salmonidae; genus Coregonus; species Coregonus lavaretus. Next base: position 2,734,756 of record NC_140001.1, read on the forward strand.
CTTCCTACTAGCGTTGTTTTTCCCTCCTCCGTTCCTCTGGATGAGTTCTGTACAGCTGCCATTTTGTCCCTGTGCTTCCTACTAGCGTTGTTTTCCCCTTCTCCGTTCTTCTCCATGTAAACATGCTGCTCTTCCTTCAGACAAGCATGCATCGCAACGTTGTTCATTTTGCACAATTTCTCTCATTCACTTTCACTTGTAAATGTCCACACTCACCAAAAATGGTTACTAGCTATACTTGTATAACTTTATGAGCTGGATTTGACTGTCTGCAATTAGTTTGTTCATTTTCGCTTGTTAGCATTTAGCTAAAAGCGTCCATGACAATTCGCTATTACTTGCGCTAATTTTGTTAGCATTCTGGTAATCGACTCCCATTGGGCTTTTTTCTGCGCATTCAGCGCCCCCTAGCGTACTACGCTGGAAATACCGTAAATCCCGGGAAGGCAGAAGAACAGTACGTCAGTATGACAATCTGGATACCGCCCAAGACTAGTTACAGAGAAATCACTGATTGTGTCTTTAAGGTATCCATGGAAATCATCCTACACAAATATTCAGACAAATAAACAAGCATAGCCAAGCGAGGCCTGTGTGTAGTCCCCTGTAGCTCAGTTGGTAGAGCATGGCGCCTTGCAACGCCAGGGTTGTGGGTTCGATTCCCACTAGGGGCCAGTATGAAACTCACTAACTGTAAGTCGCTCTGGATAAGAGCGTCTGCTAAAATGACTAAAATGTAAAAAAATGTGTGTGCGCATGTCTCTGTTCTCACTTTTATCTTGAAGGCTCGTTTGAATCCGCTGGCGAAGAATCCTCCAAAGGGACCAATCAGAGAGCCGAAGGTGGAGAGCGCCACGCTGTGGATCTGGAATGGGTACAGGTTCACCGTTTTCTGTAGAGACGTAGACACACACACACACACACACACACACACACACACACAGAGACACACAGAGACACACAGAGACACAGAGACACACAGACACACAGACACACAGACACATACACACACACAGAGACACACAGACACAAAATTTAGCGTTTCCCTTGGATTCATTGAAACAAGCACCACTATTTAGTTGGAACCAGCTAGTTAGTTGGAACCAGCTAGTTAGTTGGAACCAGCTAGTTAGTAAATGTTTGAACAACATGTAGTAAAATACAACTGAGCATTGATCATGTCTCTCCGACTTCCATTCTCACCAGACCAGTAACTAAGGCTGCGTTTACACAGGCATCACAATTCGGATATTTTTCCACTAATTGGTCTTTTGACCAATCAGATCAGCTCTTTTGCCCAGAATTGGTCTTCCTGTGTAAACGCAGCCTAAGAACACAAAAGTCTGCCTATAAGTGTCTAAGCCATCCCAGGACCACATGAAAGCCATCCCAGGACCACATGAAAGCCATCCCAGGACCACATGAAAGCCATCCCAGGACCACATGAAAGCCATCCCAGGACCACATGAAAGCCATCCCAGGACCACATGAAAGCCATCCCAGGACCACATGAAAGCCATCCCAGGACCACATGAAAGCCATCCCAGGACCACATGAAAGCCATCCCAGGACCACATGAAAGCCATCCAGGACCACATGAAAGCCATCCAGGACCACATGAAAGCCATCCAGGACCACATGAAAGCCATATTTTGAATTATTTTTCACTACTTGTCAGAGCAGGTGAGGGCAGGACTGAAGTGATTTAACAATGAGATAGAATAAAGCATTCAACCTAGAGGTGCTGCCCTTCTCCTACGACCAGATTACCTTTCACCCTGGTGGCTAAAGCCCAAAAACGTTCCCAAATGTCACTGCTTTGCCCAGTTGGATTATTTCTGGGACCAGCAGAGAATAAGCTGCGAGGGAATCCTCCAAACAGGAATTCTTCAGACAGGATTTCTGGAAAAAACAGGGAATTTTGGGAAAGTTTCTGGAAATGTGCAACCATAAGGTCCCCTTACCCATCTGAGGATGCTCTGGACAGCGAAGGGCAATGTGTACTCGTGCATCACGAAGATGTCTGAGGGTTCACACTCCGCAGTGAAACGATTGGTCTCACTGTTGTATTCCGCGGGACAGACAAAGTACCGGAACTGAGCTAGCAGGTAGGCCAGCTAACAGGAGAGAAGAAAACCAGCAGGCATCATCAATAAGGGGCCGATTACTTAGCATACTATTACCACGTTGTTACACTTTATACCGCGCTGTAATGTAAAGTAATACCACTGTCATAGTAACTTTATTTTACTGTAGTATATTTACTCACTATGAATCCAAAGACCAGGGTTCCAAAGAATCCTCCTATGAATCCCTCCCACGTCTTCTTGGGAGACAGCTGTAATAAATAACAATATTAATACATTTAATTTGTAACGCAATGTTATGACAATTATTTGATTTCTTTTGTATGGAGGTCTTTTTCAATTCATTTATTGATTTTAATGGCAATTCCACTTCCTGAACTGAGTGAACAGGAAACTGAATTGAGCGTCGAGTATCGACGCGTACAGGAACAGAGGCCATCTTTCACACAGGGATGACAGTGTTTCACACTAGGGGTGTGAAAAATGGACGATTTTTCTTAAGATTTAAAATGATTTTTAAAGATGGATTTTCCATTAAAACGATAAGAAAATAAAAAAATCATAAAATGCCCGCGGAGATAGAAAATGGTATAATTTATGCTGCTGGTGCTCCTGCTTTTCCCCAGAGTGGCGCGTGTAGCTTGCTGTTGTCGTCCAATCACAAGTCATCAAACCAGCACTAGACTACAGTCAGAGCTTCCCTGTGGCTAGCTATTAGGAGATATCTAGGCTAATCAATGGAAGATGGAATTAACATGACAGAACTACAAGTTAAAGAAGGACAGGCTACAACATATGTAGGGTTTCGGAAGGGGAGAAAGAGCACAGTTGAAGACATGTAGTCTCAATTAGCTTAGCTAACGTTAGCTGGCTAGCTTAACTAGCTTCTCTCGGTTTGATGCAGTCAAGACAGGGACTATGTACACTGAACAAAAATATAAATGCAACATGTAAAGTGTTGGTCCCATGTTTCATGAGCTGAATTAAAAAGATCCCAGACATTTTTCACACATAAAAAGCTTATTTCTCTCACATTTTGTGCACACATTTTACATCCCTGTTAGTGAGCATTTCTCCTTTGCCAAGATAATCCATCCACCTGACAGGTGTGGCATATCAAGAAGCTGATTAAACCGCATGATCATTACACAGGTGCACCTTGTGCTGGGGACAATAAAAGGCCACTAAAATGTGCAGTTTTGTCACACAACACAATGCCACAAATGTCTCAGGTTTTGAGGGAGCGTGCAATTGGCATGCTGACTGCAAGAATGTCCACCATAGCTGTTGCCAGAGAATTTAATGTTCATTTCTCTACCATAAGGCGCCTCACTTTAGAGAATTTGGCAGTACGTCCAACCGGCATCACAACCGCAGACCACAGGTAACCACGCCAGCCCAGGAACTCCACATCCTGCTTCTTCACCTGCGGGATCGTCTGAGACCAGCCACCCGGACAGCTGATGAAACTGTGGGTTTGCACAACCGACAACTGCATCTCTCCCCCTCGTCCATTAACAGCTCCGGTTATTTCTGCCACTGGTGAGGGGATGGTGTGTGTGAGATGGGAGCAAGCGGATGGAGGGAGAGAGATTCAATTGGGCTACAGCCAAGATTCGGTAACTTGTAGCAGCTACAATATTCATCATCAACTTATAAGTGCCGGTCTTGAATGGAGTAACCTACAGAAGCTAGCTAGCTAGGCTACTTGGCTAACGTTACATGCTGCACTTTCTCCCCCCTCCCTCGCTGTAGCCTACTCCTGATAATTTCGCTTTGAATTTTGTGATTTTATTCCATCTTGCATTGTATTAGTGAACTCACTCGACCTGCTACACACGGAACCTCTGACTGTAAAGTCAGTCACTTTGATTGGCCAACACACTGTAAAGAACAAGCTACGTGCGTCAAGGTACCGGCCTTTTTTAAATGGGGCACACGTCATAAAAAACTATATTGAAAAGTTTGTTGTTTTTATTAAATTAAATCATTTGAAATGTCATGGTATATCCTTGTATAGCAATGTCACATGGCTATATTTTCATTTAGAAAAATTAAAGTGTTAAAATAGGCCTACATTTATAGATCTACTGGTGCCTGGAAAACATCCCCCAGAATCACCGCCACCAGCCTGTACCGTTGACACCAGGCAGGACGTGGCCATGGACTCATGCTGCTTACGCCAAATCCTGACTCTGCCATCAGCATGACGCAACAGGACCTGGGATTCGTCGGCCCGGGGGATGTTTTCTCACTCCTCAATGGTCCAGTGGTGGTGATGGCGTGCCCACTGGAGCCGCTTCTTCTTGTTTTTACCTGATAGGAGTGGAACCCGGTGTGGTTGTCTGCTGCAATAGCCCATCCGTGACAAGGACCGACGAGTTGTGCGTTCCCGAGATGGCGTTCTGCACACCACTGTTGTACTGCGCCGTTATTTGTCTGTTTGTGGCCCGCCTGTCAGCTTGCACGATTCTTGCCATTGTCCTTTGACCTCTCATCAACAAGCTGTTCTCACCCACAGGACTGCCGATGACTGGATGTTTTGCGTATCATTCTTGGTAAACCCTAGACACTGTTGTGCGTGAAAAGCCCAGGAAGCCGGACGTTTCTGAGATACTGGAACTAGCGCGCCTGGCACCGACGATCATACCACGCTCAAAGTCTCTTGTTTTGCCCATTCTAACGTTCAATTGAACAGTAACTGAATGCCTCGATGCCAGTCCGTCCGTTTTATATAGCAAGCCACGGCCATGTGACTCACTGTCTGTAGGAGTGATCAATTCTGGTGAACTGGCCACTGAGTGTATAATATAATACAATATACAGTAAATGTACCTTAATGAGTGGTGTTCTGCCAAAGAAGAAACCAAACAGGTAGGCCATGATGTCATTGCAGATCACTATGGAGACAGGGACGAGGAACCTGGAAAACAACGTTCAAACAATGCTAACAAATGTCAACTCCGACCTTACGTTATCTTTACATTTGACCAACGAGCATCTTTACCGTTTACAAATATTGTTTTACAAAATACAGTTTGAATACAGAGCATGAGGAGCACCTCTGTATTTGGGCTCAGCGCTGACTACCACAGGGCTCAGAGCTGACTACCACAGGGCTTAGAGCTGACTACCACAGGACTCAGAGCTGACTACCACAGGGCTCAGGGCTGACTACCACAGGGCTCAGGGCTGACTACCACAGGGCTCAGGGCTGACTACCACAGGGCTCAGAGCTGACTACCACAGGACTCAGAGCTGACTACCACAGGACTCAGGGCTGACTACCATAGGGTTCAGAGCTGACTACCATAGGACTCAGAGCTGACTACCACAGGACTCAGGGCTGACTACCACAGGGCTCAGAGCTGACTACCATAGGACTCAGAGCTGACTACCATAGGACTCAGGGCTGACTACCACAGGGCTCAGAGCTGACTACCGTAGGGTTCAGAGCTGACTACCATAGGGTTCAGGGCTGACTACCATAGGGTTCAGAGCTGACTACCACAGGGCTCAGAGCTGACTACCACAGGGCTCAGAGCTGACTACCGTAGGGTTCAGAGCTGACTACCATAGGGTTCAGGGCTGACTACCATAGGGTTCAGGGCTGACTACCATAGGGTTCAGGGCTGACTACCATAGGGTTCAGGGCTGACTACCATAGGGTTCAGAGCTGACTACCATAGGGTTCAGGGCTGACTACCATAGGGTTCAGGGCTGACTACCATAGGGTTCAGAGCTGACTACCATAGGGTTCAGGGCTGACTACCATAGGAGTCAGGGCTGACTACCTGATAGATTAATTTGTATTTTAAGAATAATGACTAAAGGATTTCACCCCAAATACAGTATAAATGTGTGAACGGTGTTAAGAGTTATAATGTAGTGTCAACCCACTAACAGAGGGGGAGGAGTTAGAAACTGCTGAGAAAGCATTCCAGGGTGAAGGGGACTGAGGAGCTGTTTAAAGGTGGGCGGAGCAAAGTGCCTTTGTGTGTCAGGGGGTATAAAGGCTGTGTATGTATTTTTTGGCGCCAGAGCTCTCCATGATTAAAAATACAGATCATTCTTGCTGGTTGTGGACCTTGAATCATTGATGATTAAAATCAGAGCCTTACAACCCCTGGTAATGATTCAAGCTTAGGTTGAATTAGAGATAGAAATTCTCGTGACACTACCATAGGGTTCAGAGCTGACTACCATAATATTATTACTATAGCTGGTGCACTGAAGACGAGACAGGTCTGGGTGCGTTGTTTCATTTCTTACCAGATCATTTCTTACCAGATCATTGGACATACTGTTTACATTAATACACAAGGTGAAATCAGACTACTACAGTATCAGTGGAGAGGAGAGGAGAGAAACAACAGGTTTCTCAGGGACAGGTATCTGGGCGTGTCGTGTTTCAGGGACAGGTATCTGGGCGTGTCGTGTTTCAGGGACAGGTATCTGGGCGTGTCGTGTTTCAGGGACAGGTATCTGGGCGTGTCGTGTTTCAGGGACAGGTATCTGGGCGTGTCGTGTTTCAGGGACAGGTATCTGGGCGTGTCGTGTTTCAGGGACAGGTATCTGGGCGTGTCGTGTTTCAGGGACAGGTATCTGGGCGTGTCGTGTTTCAGGGACAGGTATCTGGGCGTGTCGTGTTTCAGGGACAGGTATCTGGGCGTGTCGTGTTTCAGGGACAGGTATATGGGCGTGTCGTGTTTCAGGGACAGGTATCTGGGCGTGTCGTGTTTCAGGGACAGGTATCTGGGCGTGTCGTGTTTCAGGGACAGGTATCTGGGCGTGTCGTGTTTCAGGGACAGGTATCTGGGCGTGTCGTGTTTCAGGGACAGGTATCTGGGCGTGTCGTGTTTCAGGGACAGGTATCTGGGCGTGTCGTGTTTCAGGGACAGGTATCTGGGCGTGTCGTGTTTCAGGGACAGGTATCTGGGCGTGTCGTGTTTCAGGGACAGGTATCTGGGCGTGTCGTGTTTCAGGGACAGGTCTCTGGGCGTGTCGTGTTTCAGGGACAGGTCTCTGGGCGTGTCGTGTTTCAGGGACAGGTCTCTGGGCGTGTCGTGTTTCAGGGACAGGTCTCTGGGCGTGTCGTGTTTCAGGGACAGGTCTCTGGGCGTGTCGTGTTTCAGGGACAGGTCTCTGGGCGTGTCGTGTTTCAGGGACAGGTATCTGGGCGTGTCGTGTTTCAGGGACAGGTATCTGGGCGTGTCGTGTTTCAGGGACAGGTATCTGGGCGTGTCGTGTTTCAGGGACAGGTATCTGGGCGTGTCGTGTTTCAGGGACAGGTATCTGGGCGTGTCGTGTTTCAGGGACAGGTATCTGGGCGTGTCGTGTTTCAGGGACAGGTATCTGGGCGTGTCGTGTTTCAGGGACAGGTATCTGGGCGTGTCGTGTTTCAGGGACAGGTATCTGGGCGTGTCGTGTTTCAGGGACAGGTATCTGGGCGTGTCGTGTTTCAGGGACAGGTATCTGGGCGTGTCGTGTTTCAGGGACAGGTATCTGGGCGTGTCGTGTTTCAGGGACAGGTATCTGGGCGTGTCGTGTTTGCTTTCCTACCAGAACACTGATACTGTGTGTTTCTTACCAGATCATTCCTTCAAACAGGTTCTGAATGACCAGGTGAGACTGAGTCACCACTATCAGCAGGGTTACATGGGTCCACGCAAACTGGAGGGGCAAACCACACACACACACACACACACACACACACACACACACACACACAGTTAGCAGTGGGGAATGTAGCCTGACCACTCACAATAACAATGTTGGTAGGTAGAATGCAGAGATAGGCAGACAGGCTACAGATATAGAAATACAGTCTCTAGATAGGCAGACAGGCTACAGATATAGAAATACAGTCTCTAGATAGGCAGACAGGCTACAGATATAGAAATACAGTCTCTAGATAGGCAGACAGGCTACAGATATAGAAATACAGTCTCTAGATAGGCAGACAGGCTACAGATATAGAAATACAGTCTCTAGATAGGCAGACAGGCTACAGATATAGTCTCTAGATAGGCAGACAGGCTACAGATATAGAAACACAGTCTCTAGATAGGCAGACAGGCTACATATATAGAAATACAGTCTCTAGATAGGCAGACAGGCTACAGATATAGAAATACAGTCTCTAGATAGGCAGACAGGCTACAGATATAGTCTCTAGATAGGCAGACAGGCTACAGATATAGAAACACAGTCTCTAGATAGGCAGACAGGCTACAGATATAGAAATACAGTCTCTAGATAGGCAATGCTGTCACTCCACACACCACTACACCCACTGACATCTACGACACAAAGCGAAGGCTGATAAAGATGGCTTTAACACAGCACTCTAGTGTATGTCTATCTGGCTGGCCTGAAACTACACCCCATGTGGTGCTCTACTTTTCCATCTAGAAAGAGCTGTCAAATGTATTCATCATTTCACTACGCAGTGCTCTACCTTTTACTCAAAAGGTCAAAAACAGATGCAGTACATAGGGAATAGAGTGCCAGTAGTGCCTGTAAACTGGGATGGAGTACGCAGTACGCTGTACGCTGTACGCCGTATAGCAGGGTTCCCCAATAGCAGGGGGTTATCCAAGTTCTGGATATAAAATACTAAAATCACCAGGAAATCAGCTCAAAGTGATTTTAAATTTAGGAAATCTGTTCCCAAGTACTCCCACACACAAAGAGGCATATGTGATCGTATCCCAATGTAATCGACGTTTGAAATGATTCTGTTTTTTTTTGGTCAAATACTAATCTCTGTTTGGGATTCTTGCGGGTCAATTTGCACTGTACAAATGATTGAACACCATGTTCCCCCTGACCATCCGTGGCTGAATGTAGTTGGGGAGCCCAGCTGTATTGTGTGGTGTGCAGAGTGACAGGATGGTGGTGTTGCCAGGGTTACTTGGCTCATACACACCATATAAAACTGCAGGCGGTAATGTTTCTTCACTAAACTCAGAACAAACATGCAGAAACCTGTGAAAAGAAAGAAGAACAACATCATCATCATCATCATCATCATCATCATCATCATCATCATCCATATGCCCACACGTATCTAGACTGATACCATACAGGAACCAATACGTGTAAGTTTGAAACGATTCAGTGAATCAATGCGATGCACTAACATTTGTTGCAATAAACATATTCCTTTTCCATTCTAAGTTTAAATCTGTTGTTGATGGCGCTCATGAGCTGGATCTGTCAGAGCTATAGATCAATGACTCCACAGTTACATGCAGTTCGGCACTGAAAGAGAGGACGCATCAATTGTCACAAAATATATATTTTTCAGAAGATAGAAATAATGTAATATGAGCCAATAATGCTAGTGAACCAGCGTTAAGTAACGTCCAAATCGGCTTTCTGACCAATACATGCTTTTTTTGTTTTTTTATCAGTTTGGGATCCGCGGACCGATGCTCCCGCATCTTAAACATTTGAATCGGGGGACCGATGCGTATCGGGTGAATCGTTACATCCTTAGCTATCAACCAATCAGTCAATGTATAAGGCCTGATGGTAACAGTGAGAGGGTGTTTGTAGTCACATGACATTCCCTGCTCTATTGAATGAACGCAACGTCATATTTTCAAACATTGTTCTTTTAAAGCTGGAATACTTAAATTGGTCAAACTGTCCATTTGGGATAGTACAACAACAAAGAAGTTACTAACAACAAACACTATTTTGTTCCCTCGGACATCATCGCTTGCTAAATGTATTTTAGCAAAATGCCATAGACTCCTCTTCTCCGTTTAATCAACAAAAACTAAATAATTATAATAGAAGGTCCTGTGGTGAACAGTGGTGCTGTTTCCCCCAAATGCCAATTCAATATTTTACACAACGAACAACGCAACCTCAGAAAACAAACTCCATTGGATTGATTGAAGACCTATAGATTTGTAGCCCGGTCCCAGATCTGTTTGTGCGTTCTTGCTAAACTCATATTGCCAATATCAAGCTGAGTTGTCAAGACAGCACAAACAGATGTGGGACCAGGCTAATAGACCTCCATTTGTGACCGACCGGCTTGATTCGGTCTTATGTAGCAAAATGTGATTTATTTTTTATTTTTACAATGGATAAAAGTAGATACACAGAGCTAGAAAATTGTATATCATACACTACAGTTGAGGAACAATGGGAAAGTAATTCTGTTTTGAAAGTTGATAAACTTGTAACGTCACGTTTGAGAAAATGGCCTTTGAATGTTTTGGTACCTAGTGGAGAGCCCTTCTTTGTCCCATTCAGCATCGCTCACACCCTCTTAAGCCTTAGCCCCACCCATCTCTTTAAGGGTTGATCCGAGCATTCTGTCCTAACAACAGTAAAGCACCCAAGCTAACTGGCTAACATTGGCTAGCTTGCTAGCTACTTCCAGACACAAATCAGAGAACATCTCACTCTGACCATTTTACTCGCCCTAGCAGAGCTGGTTAGGCTGTTTTCATGTTCTCCAGAGCGTTGGTGACTGCAACTGTGATGCTGGCAACAATTTACGCTTTTTTGCCAACGTTTACCGACACCAGCCATATTCAACGGGTGTTGATTGTTCGTAAATTCGTCAGTTATTCTGCGTTCTGGCACACTCAGACGAGAGCGCTCTGAAATCGGAGTAGATAGCCAGAGCAAATTTACCAGCTACATCTATCAACAGTTGTCGCATTGACATCATGAACATTCTATTGAAATGGTTACTTGCATAGTGGAGTCTTTTGTTAAGACATGTAGCTAGCTAGCTAAACAATGAACCATAATCCCAACTCATAACGTTACTACCCTGCATTAATCTGCAGGTAGCTAACCAACCAGGTTCAATGTTAGCTAGCTAGCTAACATTAGGCTATAACTAACAAAGCAAATGGCTCTGAGATACGAATAATATTATTACACAGATCACACACATATAACGTTAGCTAGCTGATCTAACAACAGCAGTCAAGCACCCAAGCTAACTGGCTAACGTTGACCCAAGCTAACTGGCTAACGTTGACCCAAGCTAACTGGCTAACGTTGGCTAGCTCCTTCCAGACACAAATGAGAGAACAGCTCACTGACCATTTTACTCTCCCTATTGAAATGGATACTTGCATAGTGGAGTCTTTTGTTAAGACATGTAGCTAGCTAGCTAGCTAAACAATTAACCATAATCCCAACTCATGACGTTACTACCCTTCATGAATCTGCAGGTAGCTAACCAATCAGGTTCAATGTTAGCTTGCTAACATTTGGCTATAACTAGCAAAGCAAATGGCTCTGAGATACGAATAATATTACTACACAGATCATACACGTAATGTTAGCTAGCTTGCTAACAGTACACTTTAACTTGAAATGAAAACATCTGTCAAAATTAGAAACGTGTGTTATCTGAAAATGTAACTAGCTAGACTATCTTACCCGTATACATCATGGATGGACGTTTCTCCCTTTCACGGATGCCATGGTTGCCCTTAGTTTGATTGAAGATGTAATCCGGAGACAGGTGTTTTCTCCATCTCCTTAGCTATCATACTCTAATTCCACTGGTTTCAAAACTCGTGGAGAGCAACACTTATGCAGTTCTACTACGCGATATCGTTTAAAAAAAGCAGCGTTAGACAGGATTACCTAGACATACTGACCAGCTCAAATAGACAGAAGCGTTCTATACGGCAGACCAATCCGAACTCATCTCTCGGCCTATCCAGCCCACTCATTATCTCAGCCAATCATGGCTAGCGTGAAGGTTGCTGTCTTTTTCTGTGGCTAAACCAACTAGGCTCATAATTTAACAATTGTATTCGTATTTACAGATGGCATACAATTTTGTTGTTAAGGCACATGAAAGTTCACATGTTCCAGAAGGCATTTCTGCCAAAAAATGAATTTGGTTTAAAATAAAAAAGTTAGTTCAAATGGCTCTCCTGTGAAGTAGTGACCCGCGACATACGCCTAGTTTCCTGAAACGAGTCACATATGGAGAAAAGAGAACACAAAGAAGGCTGTTGTATAAAACAATTACATCTTCAAACTAAGGGCAACCATGGCATTCGTGACAGAGGGAGAAGTGTAAGCGAGCGTAGCTAGCTACATCTTCAGATATTATACGATTCTAATTTTGTCAGAAACTTACAAGTTACTGTTAGCTAGCTGGCTAACGTTAGCTGGCTTGCTCGCTTGCTAAAGTTACGTGTATGATCTATGTAGTAATATTATTCATATCTCAGAGCCATTTGCATTGCTAGTTACAGCCTAATGTTAACTAGCTAGCTAACATTGAACTAGCTACCTGCAGATTCAGGCAGGGTAGTAACGTTATGAGTTGGGATTATGGTTCATTGTTTAGCTATCTAGCTAGATGTTTAAACAAAAGACTCCACTATGCAAGTAACCACTTCACTTTATGGTTTACACCTTCTGTATCCTGTGCATGTGACAAATAAACGTAGTGTGAGTTTACCAGAGACGGTAATGTGAAGAACAACACGACCTGCACCCAAGTCAAATTAGGATATAAAGTTAGGCCAACGAGACAGTGTCCAAGTTCTAAAATTCTCTGGTAGAATTCACTGCTTTTATTTCATCACACTCACGAAATATGGTCATTATTTGAACTCGTTAGCTAGCTAGCTAACAAGCTAGAAATGAACCATTGTTTAGAAAGTTGCTTTTAGTTGTCTGGTTTGCTAGATTGACCTATACTACATTCATTTTTAAAACAGATGGGTTTATTAGTGTTTAAAATCAAATTAAATGTTATTTGTCACTTGCACCGAATACAACAGGTGTAGACCTTACCGTGAAATGCTTACTTACAAGCCCTCAACCAACAATGTAGTTGTAAGAAAATAGAGTTTAAAAAATGTTACAAAATAAACTCAAGTAAAAAAAAATTAACAAATAAAATACAATTACATTAACACCTCTGCAACTGGATTCTTGACTTCCTGACTATTTTGCACAACCAGGCTTGCTGATGTCATGCAGCCTGTCGTTTTTGTGTTTATACTTTTTCATAACAATAACGACAAGTTTGATGTCGGACGACAATAGAATGTTCATGACGTCACTGCGACAACTGTCTACAGACATGTTGATAGACGTAGTATAAACCAGCCTTTAGTCTAGAGATCTTTGGTTGTTTAGTACACTACCGTACTCACTCTGTTTAGCACATGGCCTCACATGTGAATCCTTAAAGAGATGGGTGGTGCTAAGGCTTAAGAGGGTGTGAAACGATGCTGAATAGGTGTAGACAAAGAAGAGCTCTCCAATAGGTTTACCAAAACATTCAAGGGCCATTTTCTCAAAAGTGATGTTACAAGTTTATCTACTTTCAAAGCATAAATACTTTCCCATTGTTCCTCAACTGTAGTGTATGACAGTGTTTCCTCTGCGTTCATTTACGTGTGGCGCCACGGCAGAATCATTGCCGCTACACCAAAAGAAACATCCTATTTCTACCAAACATAGTTTCAATAAAGTTCAGTAAAGCACATTCGCTTTTCTTGGTAAATAGATCATCTGTCTGGGTTCAACACAGTTCTGAAGGTTATTTAGCTCTGTTAGCTGTGGCAGGCAGCCTGCAAACCAAGAAACACAGCTCGCCAGTGACCAGTGCGTGAGTGACCAGTGCTCGATACAGACGCTCTGCGGCGGCGCAGAACAATTAACTTTAATCACTTCAGAATGCACTTGCACGAGAAACGGCACGCCTGGGACCAGTGCAGTGCGCGAGTGACCAGTGCGCAATACAGAAGCTCTGCGGGGCGAAACACAATTCACTTGAATCACCTCAGAGTGCTCCCGCGTGAGAAACTGCAAGAAAAGGTACATTAGCTTGCTTGTTTGACTAACGTTAGCTAGCCAACTACATAAGCTAGCTATAACCTAAAAACTACTAACATCATATAGATCTATAATATTGCTGCCACAATTGTAACGGCAATTAGCTATCCAATATCCACAAAGTATTTTGAAGATAGAAACAAGGTTAACTAACGTTACTAGTCTAGCAAGTTAGCTAGCTAGTTCATTTGGAACTATCAAGTACAAGCAAGATAGCTACATTTATCTGTCTTCGATTTGATTTATTTTTCTCAGATGAGTTCATTGAAATATTTCCAGCCTCAGCAGCGAAAGAGAAAGGGGGAGCGGGGACAAGGGTGTCAGGTAACGTTAACTTAGCTAGCTAACGTCAAATCATCCTGAATTAAATGAAACTTTCTTTAGTTAGCCAACTCTTTAAAAGTTTAAACTATCGTTTTCATAACAAGTGTATGGCTTACTTTACTAGACCGAGAAGAGGCAGAATCCCGGGAGTGAGGTAGGGATGCATGAGGGACAGAATGGAGGAGAGGAGAGGGGCGATGGAAGGAGAAAAGAGAGCAGAGAGGAACAGAGGAAAGGAGAGAGGAGAGCAGAGAGGAACAGAGTAGAGCAGAGTGGAACAGAGGAGAGGAGAGAGGAGAGCAGAGAGGAACAGAGGAGAGGAGAGAGGAGAGCAGAGGAACAGAGGAAAGGAGAGAGGAGAGCAGAGAGGAACAGAGGAGAGGAGAGAGGAACAGAGGAGAGGAGAGAGGAGAGCAGAGAGGAACAGAGGAGAGGAGAGAGGAACAGAGGAGAGGAGAGCAGAGCAGAGTGGAACAGAGGAGAGGAGAGGGGCGATGGAAGGAGAAAAGAGAGCAGAGAGGAACAGAGGAGAGGAGAGAGGAACAGAGGAGAGGAGAGCAGAGCAGAGTGGAACAGAGGAGAGGAGAGAGGAGAGCAGAGAGGAACAGAGGAGAGGAGAGGAGAGCAGAGTGGAACAGAGGAAAGGAGAGAGGAGAGCAGAGAGGAACAGAGGAGAGGAGAGAGGAGAGCAGAGAGGAACAGAGGAGAGGAGAGAGGAACAGAGGAAAGGAGAGAGAGGAGGAGAGAGGAGAACAGAGGAAAGGAGAGAGGAGAGCAGAGAGGAACAGAGGAGAGAGGAGAGAGGCCAAGTGCGCACCACCGGCAATCCAGATGGGCCCAAAGGCTTGAAATTGACAGACTGAAGCCGTGGCTATATAATATGCCACATGGTTAGTCAAATTTCCTTTAATTAGGATAAGGGCTAAAAATGTTTATGCATATTTAGTTATTATTATTATTATTATTATTATCATTATTATCTCTGTTATTGCAGGTCAGAACAGACTTCAGGAACAGACTGCAGGGACAGCATCTAGCCGCCTGCATGCAGCTCTCCATCAAGGAGCTCAATTACAGGAGGGCGTTGGACATCTTTTTACAAAAGCCCAGAAGAATGAAGTGCTCTGACAAAGGCTGTAAACTACGTCAGAACTAGGTTTTTGTCAGAACCTGGAAAGAGATTTCCAACGCCCTCCTTTTGTGATGAACATGAATTAGTGGGCTCTAATTCATGTTCAGTCAAATGTTCCCTCTGTTAATTTTGTCAAGATTAACTTTTTTTTTTTTTCAGAAGGTCTCTGTTGTGTTTCTTTAGATAGCTGCAGCACTCAACCTTAAATTGCATCCTGTATACTATAATCATTTTACCAATACGTTATTGAGCTCATTTCTGGGGGTGGAAATGATATTTTAGATGGTTTGAGTTTTATCCGGAACCCTCCCAAACCCCCGCTACCCCCGCTAAATTTCCCCCCACAGCTAACACATTTTCCAGAGGATATACCATTTTCTAGCTCTGAGTCTCTACTTCTATCCAATGTAAAAGACACTATTTCAAATTTTGCTACATGAGACCGAATTGAGCCGGTCAGTCACATTTGTGCTGAAGGTGTCGATTAAAAGGCTCATTGTGGGTCGGGTTTCGCCACAAAGCAAGCAGCCAATATGAGAGCCCCTAGGAAGAAGTTGTGTATTGAGTCGCCGGGCAGATTTTGTCTGTTCAGCAGAGCTGTGGATTTTAACTGGCTGTGACAGAAACAGACAGACAGTCACACTCCAGACAGGGTCAAGTCAAAGACACCCCATATCAGGACAGCGATTACTCACCTCGTACTGGACGAAGATATTTTCTTTAACGAGTCGGACGCGAAGGATTTACTTCAGACACCCGACAAGGCCCAAATCCCCGTCATTCGCATGAAGAAGAGACGGAGATACCGGGGACGTAGGTCGGGGTGCCTTGTAAGGATCCGACAGCCAGTGGGTAATCTGCCTCTACCATAAGTCCTATTAGCCAACGTACAATCATTGTATAATAAAATGGATGAGCTCCGATCAAGAATATCCTACCAACGGGACATTCAAAACTGTAATATCTTATGTTTCACCGAGTCGTGGCTGAACGACGACATGGATAACATACAGCTGGCGGGGTTTTCAGTGCATCGGCAAGATAGAACAGCTGACTCCGATAAGACAAGGGGTGGTGGTCTGTGTCTATTTGTAAACAACAGCTGGTGCACGAGAGAAAAAATTATAAAAATCTAGACCACCTTTACTCCACAAACAGAGACGCGTAACAAAGCTCTCCCTCGCCCTCCATTTGGCAAATCTGACCATAATTATATTCTCCTGATTCCTGCTTACAAGCAAAAACTAAAGCATGTGGCAGGGCTTGCAAACTATTACGGACTACAAAGGGAAGCGCAGCCGCGAGCTGCCCAGTGACACGAGCCTACCTGCCAGACGAGCTAAATTACTTCTATGCTCGCTTCGAGGCAAGCAACACTGAAGCATGCATGAGAGCATCAGCTGTTGCGGACGACTGTGTGATCACGCTCTCCGTAGCCGATGTGAGTAAGACCTTTAAACAGGTCAACATTCACAAAGCCGCAGGGCCAGACGGATTACCAGGACGTGTACTTCGAGCATGCGCTGACCAACTGGCAAGTGTCTTCACTGACATTTTCAACATGTCCCTGACTGAGTCTGTAATACCAACATGTTTCAAGAAGACCACCATAGTCCCAGTGCCCAAGAACACTAAGGTAACCTGCCAAAATGACTACCGACCCGTAGCACTGACGTCTGTAGCCATGAAGTGCTTTGAAAGGCTGGTCATGGCTCACATCAACACCAATATCTCAGAAACCCTAGACCCACTCCAATTTCCATACCGCCCCAACAGATCCACAGATGATGCAATCTCTATTGCACTCCACACTGCCCTTTCCAACCTGGACAAAAGGAACACCTAGGTGAGAAAGCTATTCATTGACTACAGCTCAGCGTTCAACACCATAGTGCCCTCAAAGCCCATCACTAAGCTAAGGACACTGGGACTAAACACCTCCCTCTGCAACTGGATCTTGGACTTCCTGACGGGCAGCCCCCAGGTGGTAAGGGTAGGTAACAACACATCTGCCACGCTGATCCTCAACACGGGGGCCCCTCAGGGGTGTGTGCTCAGTCGCCTCCTGTACTCCCTGTTCACCCATGACTGCATAGCCAGGCACGACTCCAACACCATCATTAAGTTTGCTGACGACACAACAGTGGTAGGCCTGATCACCGACAACGATGAGACAGCCTATAGGGAGGAGGTCAGAGACCTGGCCGTGTGGTGCCAGGATAACAACCTCTCCCTCAACGTGATCAAGACAA
The DNA here is from genome assembly GCF_964263955.1 of Coregonus lavaretus. NCBI lineage: Eukaryota > Metazoa > Chordata > Actinopteri > Salmoniformes > Salmonidae > Coregonus > Coregonus lavaretus. The sequence continues at coordinate 2,752,404 of NC_140001.1, forward strand.
AGGAGATGATTATGGACTACAGGAAAAGGAGGACCGAGCACGCCCCCATTCTCATCGACGGGGCTGTAGTGGAACAGGTTGAGAGCTTCAAGTTCCTTGGTGTCCACATCACCAAAGAACTATCATGGTCCAAACACATCAAGACAGTCGTGAAGAGGGCACGACAAAGCCTATTCCCCCTCAGGAGACTGAAAAGATTTGGCATGGGTCCTCAGATCCTCAAAAAGTTATACAGCTGCACCATCGAGAGCATCCTGACTGGTTGCATCACCGCCTGGTATGGCAACTGCTCGGCCTCCGACCGCAAGGCACTACAGAGGATAGTGCGTACGGCCCAGTACATCACTGGGGCCGAGCTTCCTGCCATCCAGGACCTCTATACCAGGCGGTGTCAGAGAAAGGCCTCAAAATGGTCAAAGATTCCAGCCACCCTAGTCATAGACTGTTCTCTCTGCTACCGCACGGCAAGCGGTACCGGAGCGCCAAGTCTAGGTCCAAAAGGCTTCTCAACAGCTTCTACCCCCAAGCCATAAGACTCCTGAACAGCTAATCATGGCTACCCGGACAATTTGCACCCCCACCCCATCTTTATACGCTGCTGCTACTCTGTTAATTATTTATGCATAGTCACTTTAACTCTACCCACATGTACATATTACTTCAACTAGCCGGTGCCCCCGCACATTGACTCTGCACCGGTACCCCCCTGTATATAGCCTTCCTACTGTTATTTTATTTTACTTTACTTCTGCTCTTTTTATTTTTTTATTTTATTTATTTTACTTTTTTATTAAGAAATAAATGCATTGTTGGTTAAGGGCTGTAAGTAAGCATTTCATGGTAATGTCTACACCTGTTGTATTCGGCGCATGTGGCAAATAAAATTTGATTTGATTTGATCTGAGAAACATACTTTATCGCCCTGTTAGTTAATCACCAACTGCAGTGTGGAGGGACTTAGTCTGGCTAGTAGTCAATGTTTCATGTCGGCCTTGTCTTTTCAATAAAACTACCCAGCAAAAAAAAACGTTTTATGTAGTTCTGTCCTTGAGCTGTTCTTGTCTATTCATGTTCTGTATTATGTCATGTTTCATGTTCTGTGAACCAAGCGCAATATATTTTTATTTCAGGAGTTTCTCTCGTGAACACATTTAAAAATAGTCGACCCCCCTAGTTTGGGAAACACTGGGCTAGCCTGTTCAAATGTGCCTGTATACATTTAGTTACAGACCAGTGTATTATTACTGCTGTTTCTATGGTGTTATAGACCAGTGTATTATTACTGCTGTTTCTATGGTGTTATAGACCAGTGTATTATTACTGCTGTTTCTATGGTGTTATAGACCAGTGTATTATTACTGCTGTTTCTGGATGGATTTACCGACAGACCGTTTAACGTTTATGGTTTATTACCATTTTTATAAGAGCAGCCGGGTGGCACAAACAACAGATTCATATCACTATGGCGATAAGAACTGCACAGGCTTATATATAACATTATGTGTTTCTATCTTACACTTGTACTTCCTTGTACTGACGGCGTTACACCGAGCCTCACCTGCCAGGTAGAGAGCGAAGGAGATGAAGCGATGGTATCGGACCAGGAACTGGAGCGGTTCCTCTCTCTGAACCAACGCACCAAAGTACTCCGCCAACGTCTCACCATAGAAGAAGTAGTTCACACAAATCAGGAAGTACCTAAACGAAGGGAAAACAAGTCAGTATCAATTCACACAAATCAGCAGGCTAAAGTACCTGAAGAAAAACAAGGATCTTGTATTCCTTCCTTTGGTTTCACGTGTGTTTTTGTTCAGAGGTTAAGAGTTTGCTTGGTGAGGGTTGGTCTGTTCAGAGGTTAAGAGTTTGCTTGGTGAGGGTTGGTCTGTTCAGAGGTTAGAGTTTGCTCTGTGAGGGTTGGTCTGTTCAGAGGTTAGAGATTGCTTGGTGAGGGTTGGTCTGTTCAGAGGTTAGAGTTTGCTCTGTGAGGGTTGGTCTGTTCAGAGGTTAAGAGTTTGCTTGGTGAGGGTTGGTCTGTTCAGAGGTTAAGAGTTTGCTTGGTGAGGGTTGGTCTGTTCAGAGGTTAAGAGTTTGCTTGGTGAGGGTTGGTCTGTTCAGAGGTTAGAGTTTGCTCTGTGAGGGTTGGTCTGTTCAGAGGTTAAGAGTTTGCTTGGTGAGGGTTGGTCTGTTCAGAGGTTAAGAGTTTGCTTGGTGAGGGTTGGTCTGTTCAGAGGTTAGAGATTGCTTGGTGAGGGTTGGTCTGTTCAGAGGTTAGAGATTGCTTGGTGAGGGTTGGTCTGTTCAGAGGTTAGAGTTTGCTTGGTGAGGGTTGGTCTGTTCAGAGGTTAAGAGTTTGCTTGGTGAGGGTTGGTCTGTTCAGAGGTTAGAGTTTGCTTGGTGAGGGTTGGTCTGTTCAGAGGTTAGAGTTTGCTTGGTGAGGGTTGGTCTGTTCAGAGGTTAGAGTTTGCTTGGTGAGGGTTGGTCTGTTCAGAGGTTAAGAGTTTGCTTGGTGAGGGTTGGTCTGTTCAGAGGTTAAGAGTTTGCTCTGTGAGGGTTGGTCTGTTCAGAGGTTAAGAGTTTGCTCTGTGAGGGTTGGTCTGTTCAGAGGTTAGAGTTTGCTTGGTGAGGGTTGGTCTGTTCAGAGGGCATGTTGTGTGTACTTTCATTTAACTGGTCCAGTGTAGCTCAGTTGGTAGAGCATGGCGCTTGCAACGCCAGGGTTGTGGGTTCGATTCCCACGGGGGGGCCAGTATGAAAAATGTATGCACTCACTAGAACTGTAAGTCGCTCTGGATAAGAGCGTCTGCTAAATGACTAAAATGTCAAATGTAATGTCCAGACAGACAACAGGTCAGAAGAACTCTGCAACACCTCAAAACAACTCACCACTGGACCCTTCCTACAAGGACAAGTCTCCACCCTGGACTTCCTAACCCTGTGTTAGTGCGTGGATCCCCATTTCCTCCTCCATTCCTGTTTGCTGTGTGTCTGTTTGGTGATAAAGTGTGGATGGTATCCCCGTCTCCTGTTTGGTGTGTGGTGATAAAGTATGAATGGTATCCCCGTCTCCTGTTTGGTGTGTGGTGATAAAGTGTGGATGGTATCCCCGTCTCCTGTTTGGTGTGTGGTGATAAAGTATGAATTGTATCTCTGTCTCCTGCTGCCTCCTGTAGCTCAGTTGGTAGAGCATGGCGCTTGCAACGCCAGGATTGTGGGTTCGATTCCCATGGGGGGCCAGTATGAAAAATGTGGATGGTATCATTCAACGCTGTTGAATGATCTCCCCATGCTACCCTGCATGCCTGGATTGCCTTCTCTCTCTCTCTCTCTCTCTCTCTCTCTCTCTCTCTCTCTTTTAAGGGTTAAGCAACTACTACTGTCCAAAACATTATATTACACCGGAACTGCAGTGCTGACTTCGTCGGGAGAGGTTGTGTTTTCTCTAGCAGGAGGTAAGCTTGGCTTCTCATATGATGTTGAGTAAAGCTTAAACCATGTATTTAGATCGTAGGTAGGTAGTTTATTTAGGTAGTTATTGTAGGTTTCCGTAGGCAACTATTGTAGGTAAGTATTGTTTATGTATTGTTTAAGTATTGTTACGGCGGAGCCCGGCGAAGCACGAGGCTAGCTAGCTAGCGGGTAGCTACTGGTAACGTTTATTGGTTATTATCTGTTTAGTGCAATGGTGGAGAGTGGTTTCCAATGTTAATGTGCTAGCTAATGTGCTAGCTAGCCAACGTTTAATTTTTTTGCTGCGTTATGAAAGGAACTAGACACGGACATGAATTATCTGTTTTGTGTGTTAACACACTCTTGGTATGCTAGCTAGCTAGCGGGTAGCTACTGGTAACGTTTATTGGTAATTATCTGTTTAGTGCAACGGTGGAGAGTTGTTTCCAATGTTAATGTGCTAGCTAGCCAACGTTTAATTTTTGCTGCGTTACGAAAGGAACTAGACACGGACATGAATTATCTGTTTAGTGTGTTAACACACTCTTGGTAGTTTGTTGTAACCAAGTATTGGTGCTAAACTGTGTGTTATTGGATGCTAGCATGCTAGTTAGCTATGGCGTCATAGCTAGGCATCGTGGGCTGTTGTGGGTAGTTACTGTGGGTTGGCATTGTTGTTCGGCGGTGCCGGGGGTAGCACGAAGCTAGCTAGCTAGCCGTTCTTCAAACAAGGTCAACACAGTGGCCATTGCTAGCTAGCCAACAGACACGGACACGAATTATCTGCTTAGTGTGTTAACACACTATTGGTGGTTTGTTGTGACCAAGTGTTGGTGCTAAACTGTGTGTTTTTGGATGCTAGCATGCTAGTTAGCTATGGTGTCATAGTTAGCTAGCTGAATAAAGTGGGTTGAGTCTATTCCTTTAAACATTGAATCGCTGTGGTTCACAACAATTCTGATTTCTAAAGGTGGAAGTTGGTAGAGTTTTTGTTCGGGTGGTTCAGTGAAACAATTATAGTTTCTGAGGTAGTAGTTTTTGGTGAGGGAGGCCCTGCTCTCTACTCTCCCAGATGTTTAGTTCATTTCATTCCGATCTCCTCTGCATTATTGTAGCCATTTGCTACAGCCTGTCAACTATGCCTCTGCCTATCCCTGTTCTCTCCTCTCTGCACAGGCTACACAAACGCCCCACACCGCGTGGCTGCTGCCTCTCTAACCTGGTGGTCCCTGCACGCACCCCACACCTGGAGTTCCAGGTCTCAGGCAGCCTCTGGAACTGCCGTTCTGCTGCCAACAAAGCTGACTTCATCCCAGCCTATGCTAATCTCCAGTCCCTCGACTTCCTGGCGCTGACGGAAACATGGATTACCACTGAAAACACTGCTACTCCTACTGCTCTCTCCTCGTCTGACCATGTGTTCTCGCATACCCCGAGAGCATCTGGTCAGAGGGGTGGTGGCACAGGAATCCTCATCTCTCCCAAGTGGACATTCTCAATTTTCCCCCTAACCCATCTGTCTATCTCCTCATTTGAATTCCATGCTGTCACAGTCACTAGCCCATTTAAGCTTAATATCCTTGTCATCTATCGCCCTCCAGGTTCCCTTGGAGAGTTCATCAATGAGCTTGACGCCTTGATAAGTTCCTTTCCTGAGGATGGCTCACCCCTCACAGTTTTGGGGGATTTCAACCTCCCTATGTCCACATTTGACTCATTTCTCTCTGCCTCCTTCTTTCCACTCCTCTCCTCTTTTGACCTCACCCTCTCACCGTCCCCCCCTACTCACAAGGCAGGCAATACGCTTGACCTCATCTTTACTAGATGCTGCTCTTCTACTAATCTCACTGCAACTCCCCTCCATGTCTCCGACCACTACTTTGTTTCCTTTTCTCTCTCGCTCTCCTCCCACACTACTCACTCTGCCCCTACACAGATGGTAATGCGCCGCCGCAACCTTCGCTCTCTCTCTCCGACTACTCTCTCCTCTTCCATCCTATCATCTCTTCCCTCTGCTCAATCCTTCTCCCTCCAATCTCCTGATTCTGCCTCCTCAACCCTCCTCTCCTCCCTTTCTGCATCCTTTGACTCTCTGTGTCCCCTATCCTCCCGGCCGGCTCGGTCCTCCCCTCCAGCTCCGTGGCTTGATGACTCATTGCGAGCTCACAGAACAGAGCTCCGGGCAGCGGAGCGGAAATGGAAGAAAACTAAACTCCCTGCCGACCTGGCATCTTTTCACTCCCTCCTCTCTACATTTTCTTCATCTGTTTCTGCTGCTAAGGCCACTTTCTACCACTCTAAATTCCAAGCATCTGCCTCTAACCCTAGGAAGCTCTTTGCCACATTTTCCTCCCTGCTGAATCCTAAAGCTAACTCTCTCTCCTCTGCTCTCATCCTTCTAGACCTATCTGCTGCCTTTGATACTGTGAACCATCAGATCCTCCTCTCCACCCTCTCCGAGCTGGGCATCTCCGGCGCGGCTCACTCCTGGATTGCGTCCTACCTGACCGGTCGCTCCTACCAAGTGGCGTGGCGAGAAGCTGTCTCCGCACCATGTGCTCTCACCACTGGTGTCCCCCAGGGCTCAGTTCTAGGCCCTCTCCTTTTCTCCCTATACACCAAGTCACTTGGCTCTGTCATATCCTCACATGGCCTCTCCTATCATTGCTACGCTGACGATACACAACTAATCTTCTCCTTTCCCCCTTCTGATAACCAGGTGGCGAATCGCATCTCTGCATGTCTGGCAGACATATCAGTATGGATGACGGATCACCACCTCAAGCTGAACCCTGGCAAGACGGAGCTGCTCTTCCTCCCGGGGAAGGACTGCCCATTCCATGATCTCGCCATCACGGTTGACAACTCCGCTGTGTCCTCCTCCCAGAGTGCGAAGAGCCTAGGCGTGACCCTGGACAACACCCTGTCGTTCTCCGCCAACATCAAGGCGGTGACCCGCTCCTGCAGGTTCATGCTCTACAACATTCGGAGAGTACGACCCTGCCTTACACAGGAAGCGGCACAGGTCCTAATCCAGGCACTTGTCATCTCCCGTCTGGACTACTGCAACTTGCTGTTGGCTGGCCTCCCTGCCTGTGCCATTAAACCCCTACAACTCATCCAGAATGCCGCAGCCCGTCTGGTGTTCAACCTTCCCAAGTTTTCTCACGTCCCCCTCCTCCGCACACTCCACTGGCTTCCAGTTGAAGCTCGCATCCGCTACAAGACCATGGTGCTTGCCTATGGAGCAGTGAGGGGAACGGCACCTCTGTACCTTCGGGGTCTGATCAGTCCCTACACCCAAACGAGGGCATTGCGTTCATCCACCTCTGGCCTGCTGGCTCCCCTTCCTCTGCGGAAGCATAGTTCCCGCTCAGCCCAGTCAAAACTGTTCGCTGCTCTGGCACCCCAATGGTGGAACAAGCTCCCTCACGACGCCAGGACAGCGGAGTCACTCACCACCTTCCGGAGACATTTGAAACCCCACCTCTTTAAGGAATACCTGGGATAGGATAAAGTAATCCTTCTACCCCCCCCCCCCCCCAAAACAAATTGTAAGTGGTTATCCCACTGGCTATAGGGTGAACGCACCAATTGGTGAGTCGCTCTGGATAAGAGCGTCTGCTAAATGACGTAAATGTGCCCTTGAGCAAGGCACTTAACCCTAATTTCTCCTGTAAGTCCCTCTGGATAAGAGCGTCTGCTAAATGACTAAAATGTAAATGTAAATGTATGCACTCACTAACTGTAAGTCGCTCTGGATAAGAGCGTCTGCTAAATTACTAAAATGTAAATGGTCATTCTACTTCCTCTATCCGGGACGCTGGGACAGTTGCACCTACAGTGCATTCGGAAAGTATTCAGACCCCTTGACTTTACACTTTGTTACGTTACAGCCTTATTTTAAAATGTATTAAATATTTTTTTCCCCCTCACACAATACCCCATAATGACAAAGCAAATGTATAAAAAAATAATAATTGAAATTACATTTACATAAGTATTCAGACCCTTTACTCAGTACTTTGTTGAAGCACCTTTGGCAGCGATTACAGCCTTGAGTCTTCTTGGGTATGATGCTACAAGCTTGGCACACCTCTATTTGGGGAGTTTCTCCCATTCTTCTCTGAAGATCCTCTCAAGCTCTGTCAGGTTGGATGGGGAGCATCGCTGCACAGCTATTTTCAGGTCTTCCCAGAGATGTTAGATCGGGTTCAAGTCCGGGCTATGGTTGGGCTACTCAAGGACATTCAGAGACTTGTCCCGAAGCCACTCGTGCGTTGTCTTGACAATGTGCTTAGGGTCGTTGTCCTGTTGGAAGGTAAACCTTCGCCCCAGTCTGAGGTCCTGAGCGCTCTGGAGCAGGTTGTCATCATGGATCTCTCTGTACTTTGCTCCGTTCATATTTCCCTCGATCCTGACTAGCCTCCCAGTCCCTGCCGCTGAAAAACATCCCCACAGCATGATGCTGCCACCACCATGCTTCACCGTAGGGATGGTGCCAGGTTTCCTCCAGACGTGATGCTTGGCATTCAGGACAAAGAGTTCAATCTTGGTTTCATCAAACCAGAGAATCTTGTTTCTCATGGTCTGAGAGTCCTTTAGGTTGTCCTTCTGGAAGGTTCTCCCATCTCCACAGAGGAAATCTGGAGCTCTGTCAGAGTGACCATCGGGTTCTTGGTCACCTCCCTGACCAAGGCCCTTCTCCCCCGATTACTCAGTTTGGCCGGGCGGCCAGCTCTAGGAAGAGTCTTGGTGGTTCCAAATTTCTTCCATTTAAGAATGATGGAGGCCACTGTGTTCTTGGGGACCTTCAATGCTGCAGACATGTTTTGGTACCCTTCCCCAGATCTGTGCCTCAACACAATCCTGTCTCGGAGCTCTACGGACAATTCCTTTGACCTCATGGCTTGGTTTTTGCTCTGACATTCACTGTCAACTGTGGAACCTTATATAGACTGGTGTGTGCCTTTCCAAATCATGTCCAATCAATTGAATTTACCACAGGTGGACTCCAATCAAGTGGTAGAAAGGAGGATCAATGGAAACAGAATGCAACTGAGCTCTATTTAGAGTCTCATAGCAAAGGGTCTGAATACTTATGGAAATAAGGTATTTCTGTTTTTTATTTGTAATACATTTGCTAAAATTTTAAAAACCTGTTTTTGCTTTGTCATTATGGGGTATTGCGTGTAGATTGATGAGGGAAAAAACCATTTAATCAATTTTAGAATAAGGCTGTAACGTAACAAAATGTGGAAAAAGTCAAAGGGTCTGAATACTTTCCGAATGCACTGGATAATCAAACCTGGCACCAGTTGGTGGCACTCTATTTTTCAGAGACGCAGAGAGGAGAGAAGAAAGAGGAAGGCAGAAAGAAGAGAGAGGGAGACAGAGAGGGGAGAGAGGGAGACAGAGAGGGGAGAGAAGAAAGAGGAAGGCAGAAAGAAGAGAGAGGGAGACAGAGAGGGGAGAGAAGAAAGAGGAAGGCAGAAAGAAGAGAGAGGGAGAGAGGGAGACAGAGAGGGGAGAGAAGAAAGAGGAAGGCAGAAAGAAGAGAGAGGGAGACAGAGAGGGGAGAGAAGAAAGAGGAAGGCAGAAAGAAGAGACAGGGAGAGAGGGAGACAGAGAGAGGAGAGAGGGAGAGAGGGACAGAGAGAGGAGAGAGGGAGAGAGGGAGAAAAGACAGTGAGTGAGTGAGAGAGAGAGAGAGAGAGAGAGAGAGACACAGAGAGAGGAGGGAGGGAGAGAGGAGAGAGGGAGACGAAAGAGGGAGTCAGAGAGAAGAGAGAGGGAGTCAGAGAGAAGAGAGAGGAGACAGAGAGAGGAGAGAGGGAGGTAGATAGAAGAGAGGGAGAGAGGAGAGGGGGAGACGGAGAGAGGAGAGGGGGAGAGAGGAGAGAGGAGAGGGGGAGACGGAGAGAGGGAGACAGGAGAGAGAGGTAGACAGAGAGAAAAGAGGGAGACAGAGAGGAGAAAGAAGGAGGTAGATAGAAGAGAGAGGGAGAGACGGAGAAGAGAGGGAGGCAGAGAGGTAGACAGAAAGAGGGAGGGAGCCAGAAAGAGGGAGGCAGAGAGAGGAGAGAGGAGAGAGGGAGGCAGAGAGAGGAGAGGGAGACAGAGAGAAGAGAGGGAGGCAGAGATAAGGGGGGGAGGCAGAGATAAGGGGGGGAGGGGGAGAAGAGAGAGGAGAGAGGGATACAGAGAGAGGAGAGATGGTGATGGAGGGAGGGAGGCAGAGAGAGGAGTGAGGGAGTCAGAGAGAGGGGAGAGGGAGGCAGAGAGGAGAGAGGGAGACAGAGAAGAGAGGGAGGCAGAGAGAAGAGGGGGGGGCAGAGAGAAGAAAGAGGAGTCAGAGAGAAGAGAGGAGTCAGAGAAGAGAGGGAGTCAGAGAGAGAGAGGAGAGAGGGAGACAGAGAGAGGAGAGAGGGAGACAGAGAGAGGAGAGAGGGAGACAGAGAGAGGAGAGAGGGAGGCAGAGAGAAGAGAGAGGGAGAGAGAAAGAGGAAGAGAGAAAGAGAGAGAGAGAGAGAGAGAGAGAGGAGAGAGAGAGAGGAGAGAGGGAGAGAAAGAGAGGGAGGAAGAGAGGGGAGAGGGAGGCAGAGAGCGTCAGAGAGAGGAGTCAGAGAGAAGAGAGAAAGTCAGAGAGAGGAGTCAGAGAGAATAGAGAGGAGTCAGAGAGAAGAGAGAAGGAGACAGAGAGAGGAGAGAGGGAGACAGAGAGAAGAGAGGGAGGCAGAGAGAGGAGAGAGGGAGACAGAGAGAAGAGAGAGGGAGACAGAGAAGAGAGAGGGAGGCAGAGAGAGGGAGAGGGGAGAGAGAAGAGGGAGTCAGAGAGAAGAGAGAGGGAGACAGAGAGAGGAGAGGGATAAATACAGAGGAGAGAGGGAGGCAGAGAGAAGAGAGAGGGAGACAGAGAGAGGAGAGAGGGAGACAGAGAGAGGAGAGAGGGAGGCAGAGAAAAGATAGGAGTCAGAGAGAAGAGAGGGAGGCAGAGAGAAGGAGAAAGAGAGAGGATAGAGGGAGTCAGAGAGAAGAGAGGGAGAAAGAGAGAGGAGAGAGGGAGACAGAGAGAGGAAGGCAGAGAGGGGAGAGAGGGAGCTAGAGAGAGGAGAGAGGGAGTCAGAGAAAAGAGGGAGTCAGAGAAAAGAGAGGGAGTCAGAGAAAAGAGAGGGAGGCAGAGAAGGAGAAAGAGAGAGGAGAGAGGGAGACAGAGAGAGGGAGACAGAGAGAGAGAGAGAGGGAGGCAGAGAGGAGAGAGGGAGTCAGAGAAAAGAGGGAGTCAGAGAAAAGAGAGGGAGTCAGAGAAAAGAGAGGGAGGCAGAGAAGGAGAAAGAGAGGAGAGAGGGAGGCGAGAGGGAGAGGGAGAGAGGGAGAGAGAGGATAGAGGGAGACAGAGAGGGGAGAGAGGGAGGCAGAGAGAGAGTCAGAGAGAAGAGTCAGAGAAGAGATGCAGTCAGAGAGAAGAGAGAGGGAGAGAGGAGAGAGAAGAGAGAGGGAGAGAGAAGAGAGAAGAGAGAGGGAGTCAGAGAGAGGAGAGAGGGAGGCAGAGAGAGGAGAGAGGGAGGCAGAGAGGAGAGAGGGAGGCGAGAGGGAGGCAGAGAGGAGAGAGGGAGGCGAGAGGGAGTCAGAGAGAAGAGAGAGGGAGACAGAGAGAGGGAGGCAGAGAGAGGGAGGCAGAGAGAGGAGAGAGGAAGACAGAGAGAGGAGAGAGGGAGAGAGGGACAGAGAGAGGAGAGAGGGAGAGAGGGAGAAAAGACAGTGAGTGAGTGACAGAGAGAGAGAGAGAGAGACACAGAGAGAGGAGGGAGGGAGAGAGGAGAGAGGGAGACGAAAGAGGGAGTCAGAGAGAAGAGAGAGGGAGTCAGAGAGAAGAGAGAGGAGACAGAGAGAGGAGAGAGGGAGGTAGATAGAAGAGAGGGAGAGAGGAGAGGGGGAGACGGAGAGAGGAGAGGGGGAGAGAGGAGAGAGGAGAGGGGGAGACGGAGAGAGGGAGACAGGAGAGAGGTAGACAGAGAGAAAAGAGGGAGACAGAGAGGAGAAAGAAGGAGGTAGATAGAAGAGAGAGGGAGAGACGGAGAAGAGAGGGAGGCAGAGAGGTAGACAGAAAGAGGGAGGGAGCCAGAAAGAGGGAGGAAGAGAGAGGAGAGAGGGAGGCAGAGAGAGGAGAGGGAGACAGAGAGAAGAGAGGGAGGCAGAGATAAGGGGGGGAGGGGGAGAAGAGAGAGGAGAGAGGGATACAGAGAGAGGAGAGATGGTGATGGAGGGAGGGAGGCAGAGAGAGGAGTGAGGGAGTCAGAGAGAGGGGAGAGGGAGGCAGAGAGGAGAGAGGGAGACAGAGAAGAGAGGGAGGCAGAGAGAAGAGGGGGGGGGCAGGGAGAAGAAAGAGGAGTCAGAGAGAAGAGAGGAGTCAGAGAAGAGAGGGAGTCAGAGAGAGAGAGGAGAGAGGGATACAGAGAGAGGAGAGAGGGAGACAGAGAGAGGAGAGAGGGAGGCAGAGAGAAGAGAGAGGGAGAGAGGAAGAGAGAAAGAGGAAGAGAGAAAGAGAGAGAGAGAGAGAGAGAGAGAGAGAGAGAGAGAGAGAGAGGAGAGAGAGAGAGGAGAGAGGGAGAGAAAGAGAGGGAGGAAGAGAGGGGAGAGGGAGGCAGAGAGCGTCAGAGAGAGGAGTCAGAGAGAAGAGAGAAAGTCAGAGAGAGGAGTCAGAGAGAATAGAGAGGAGTCAGAGAGAAGAGAGAAGGAGAGAGGAGAGAGGGAGACAGAGAGAAGAGAGGGAGGCAGAGAGAGGAGAGAGGGAGACAGAGAGAAGAGAGAGGGAGACAGAGAAGAGAGAGGGAGGCAGAGAGAGGGAGAGGGGAGAGAGAAGAGGGAGTCAGAGAGAAGAGAGAGGGAGACAGAGAGAGGAGAGGGATAAATACAGAGGAGAGAGGGAGGCAGAGAGAAGAGAGAGGGAGACAGAGAGAGGAGAGAGGGAGGCAGAGAAAAGATAGGAGTCAGAGAGAAGAGAGGGAGGCAGAGAGAAGGAGAAAGAGAGAGGATAGAGGGAGTCAGAGAGAAGAGAGGGAGAAAGAGAGAGGAGAGAGGGAGACAGAGAAGGAAGGCAGAGAGGGGAGAGAGGGAGCTAGAGAGAGGAGAGAGGGAGTCAGAGAAAAGAGGGAGTCAGAGAAAAGAGAGGGAGTCAGAGAAAAGAGAGGGAGGCAGAGAAGGAGAAAGAGAGAGGAGAGAGGGAGACAGAGAGAGGGAGACAGAGAGAGAGAGAGAGGGAGGCAGAGAGGAGAGAGGGAGTCAGAGAAAAGAGGGAGTCAGAGAAAAGAGAGGGAGTCAGAGAAAAGAGAGGGAGGCAGAGAAGGAGAAAGAGAGGAGAGAGGGAGGCGAGAGGGAGAGGGAGAGAGGGAGAGAGAGGATAGAGGGAGACAGAGAGGGGAGAGAGGGAGGCAGAGAGAGAGTCAGAGAGAAGAGAGAGAGTCAGAGAGATGAGTCAGAGAAGAGATGCAGTCAGAGAGAAGAGAGAGGGAGAGAGAGAGGGAGAGGGGAGAGAGAAGAGAGAGGGAGAGAGAAGAGAGAAGAGAGAGGGAGTCAGAGAGAGGAGAGAGGGAGGCAGAGAGAGGAGAGAGGGAGGCAGAGAGGAGAGAGGGAGGCGAGAGGGAGTCAGAGAGAAGAGAGAGGGAGACAGAGAGAGGGAGGCAGAGAGAGGGAGTCAGAGAGAAGAGAGGGAGACAGAGAGAAGAGAGAGGGAGTCAGAGAGAAGCGAGAGGGAGTCAGAGAGAAGCGAGAGGGAGAGAGGGGGAGAGGGGAAGGAGAGAGAGGGCGAGAAGAGGAGAGAGAAAGGGGGAGAGGGGAGAGAGGCACAGAGCTGGTAAATGTGTAAATGTAACCTTTAAGGTTCTGTGTGTGATTGAAGAGAGGAGTCAGAGAAGAGAAAGAGAGACAGAGGGAGTCAGAGAGAAGCGAGAGGGAGACAGAGGGAGACAGAAGAGAGTGAGACAGAGAGAGGTAGAGAGTGAGACCGAGAGGGAGAGGAGAGAGGAGATAGGGAGAGAAGAGAGAGAGACAGAGAGGAGAGAGAAGAGAGAGGGAGACAGAGAAAAGAGAGAGGAGTCAGAGAAAAGAGAGGAGTCAGAGAAAAGAGAGGAGTCAGAGAAAAGAGAGAGGGAGTCAGAAGAGTGAGGGAGAGAGGGGGAGAGGGGAAGGAGAGAGCGGGGCAGAGGGGAAGGAGAGAGAGGGGGAGAGGAGGAGAGAGAAGGGGAGAGGAGGAGAGAGAAAGGGGGAGAGGAGGAGAGAGAAAGGGGGAGAGGAGGAGAGAGAAAGGGGGAGAGGAGGAGAGAGAAAGGGGGAGAGGAGGAGAGAGAAAGGGGGAGAGAGGCACAGAGCTGGTAAATGTGTAAATGTAACCTTTAAGGTTCTGTGTGCGATAGGAAAACAAGAGAGAGACAGAGAGGGGGAGGGTGAGAGACAGAGGGGGAGAGAGAAAATAATCACCAAGAGATTGAAAGATAGATCTAGTTGGTCCTCACCAGCTGAGTGTCCTGAACCAGGGAAGCTCGTAGGAATGGTAGACCCTGTAGCCGATCTCTATGATCTCCTGAAAACACTTGATCTGGATGGTCATCACCTACCAAGGAGGAGAGAGAGAGAGAGAGGGGGGGAGAGAGAGACAGAAAGGGAAAGAGAGGGGGGAGAGGAGTTAGGACCAGTGTTGGGGGTAAGGCGTTACAGTAGTAATATAACTTTTTGCGGTAATGTACATTCAGAAATGTGGTAATATTATTAGCTACTTTTTCAAATAACACGTGCGTTACCTTTAAGTTACTCTCAGAAAATATTTCCCCACCGGACATGATGTTTCCATGATCTGATCTGGAGAATTCATGACGGCTGTCCATAAAAATGGATAGAGGGTGCACCTCTGATCTTTGCAGTTGATCGATTCTGTGATAGCAAAGTCCACTGTAACTATGCAATAGATGAAGCGAGGCAATAGCGTTATAAATCGTTGTTACTTTATTGTTAAGCGGGTTATCTGTGAAACCGGCAGGCAGAGCACTCGGGTGTTTTGGCTGCATCCCAATACCCTAATGTCACAAAACATTGCAGACCGTTGCTGAAATTGATCCTGAAGTAAAATAAACATTTTTTGAGAGGTGTCCCTCACCTCTCATTAATCTATAATGCTGGACTACCATGGTGTCCCTCACCTCTCATTACTCTATAATGCTGGACTACCATGGTGTCCCTCACCTCTCATTACTCTATAATGCTGGACTACCGTGGTGTCCCTCACCTCTCATTACTCTATAATGGTGGACTACCATGGTGTCCCTCTCACCTCTCATTACTCTATAATGCTGGACTACCATGGTGTCCCTCACCTCCCATTACTCTATAATGCTGGACTACCATGGTGTCCCTCACCTCTCATTACTCTATAATGCTGGACTACCGTGGTGTCCCTCACCTCTCATTACTCTATAATGGTGGACTACCATGGTGTCCCTCTCACCTCTCATTACTCTATAATGCTGGACTACCATGGTGTCCCTCACCTCCCATTACTCTATAATGCTGGACTACCATGGTGTCCCTCACCTCTCATTACTCTATAATGGTGATCGTAACCCAAACGTTATGTTTGTGTGTGCGGCTCAAAACACATTTCTGGGAATGGTTATTATAGTGCATTCAATGTGTAGTATAGAGGTTTCGATGCATATGAGCTTTGTTGATTGAGTTTGCCCCCACAAAAATATTCATGTTAAAATCGCCACTGCATATTAGTATCTTTGGTAGAGTGTGGGTGGCTCGCCTCGCTGCAACATAACGCCTTCCTTTGGTTACATAGTAACTACTAATATGTGATGTATTACTTTTCAACTAAGAAATCCCACCACTGGTTAGGACTGAGGGTTGGTTGGTGAAAAGGAGTTACTGTGTATACTTGTAAATCGTTTTTCAGAAATTGAGCTTAGTGGAGTCTAGAATCAGCAGGGAACAAACTGGGAGGGAATCCTGTAATGTGGGGGGGGGGGGGGTAATGGTTCACAGACACGTACCACTAATATGAACATGATGTTATAAAGCCACCTACCACTAATATGAACATGATGTTATAAAGCCACCTACCACTAATATGAACATGATGTTATAAAGCCACCTACCACTAATATGAACATGATGTTATAAAGCCACCTACCACTAATATGAACACGATGTTATAAAGCCAACTACCACTAATATGAACACGATGTTATAAAGCCACCTACCACTAATATGAACACGATGTTATAAAGCCACCTACCACTAATATGAACATGATGTTATAAAGCCACCTACCACTAATATGAACATGATGTTATAAAGCCACCTACCACTAATATGAACATTATGTTATAAAGCCACCTACCACTAATATGAACATGATGTTATAAAGCCACCTACCACTAATATGAACATGATGTTATGAAGCCACCTACCACTAATATGAACATGATGTTATAAAGCCACCTACCACTAATATGAACATGATGTTATAAAGCCACCTACCACTAATATGAACATGATGTTATAAAGCCACCTACCACTAATATGAACATGATGTTATAAAGCCACCTAACACTAATATGAACGTCATAAAGCCATCTACCACTAATATGAACATGATGTTATAAAGCCACCTACCACTTATATGAACATGATGTTATAAAGCTACCTACCACTAATATGAACATGATGTTATAAAGCCACCTACCACTAATATGAACATGATGTTATAAAGCCACCTACCACTAATATGAACATGATGTTATAAGCCACCTACCACTAATATAAACACGATGTTATAAAGCCACTAATATGAACATTACCAGTCCAAAGTTTGGAAACACCTACTTATTCAACATTTTTTCTTTATTCTTTATATTGTAGAATAATAGTGAAGACATCAAAACTATGATATAACACATATGGAATCATGTTGTAACCAAAAAAAGTGTTTTATATTTTATATTTGAGATTCTTAAAATAGCCACCCTTTGCCTTGATGACAGCTTTGCACACTCTTGGCATTCTCTCAACCAGCTTCATGAGGTAGTCACCTGAAAGGCATTTCAATTAACAGGTGTGCCTTCTTAAAAGTTAATTTGTGGAATTTCTTTCCTTCGCTGCTCTGGCACCCCAATGGCGGAACAAGCTCCCCCACGACGCCAGGACAGAGGAGTCACTGACCACCTTCCGGAGACACTTGAAACCCTACCTCTTTAAGGAATACCTGGGATAGGATAACAGTAATCCTTCTACCTTTTGCTGCGAAGAGACAGAATCATTAGATCATTTGTTTTGGTACTGTCCATTTGTAGCTTGTTTTTGGACACAGGTCCTGAAATGGCTGAAGGGTTGCAATATTTACCTGGAGCTAACTCTGCAGATAGCACTACTGGGTGATCTGAAAAGTCATAGTCAATCATTCAATAATATAATAATACTTTTAGCAAAAATGTTTATTTTCAATTTACAATCTGTAGAAACAATGAGAACTTTTGTAAAACATCACAGTACAGTTGAAATATATATGGCAAATAGAAATCCAATATGGATGGTGTTAAAAGATAGATGGGAGGTGTTAAATGGAGCTGAAGGATGGGACTAATAACAACTAACAACAACTAATAATAACAAGATAACTAATAATGTAAGCATACTGTGTCCATAATAAGTATATAGGTTGTAGGTTGAGAGCTTTTGTGAAAGAGCACAGTTAGAAAGATATGGCATATAGAAGCAAACCGGATGGACATCATGAAAATGATCGGAGAGGTTGAGGGTAGAGGAAGTTCGAGAAAAAACAAACAAAATATAATTATTGTAAAATTGACTGTGTCCATAAAATGTAGATAGTATGTATAAGCTGGAAGTAGAGGCCTAAGCATTGTGTTCACTAGTTTACTCCAAGTAGGGAAGGGGTGGTGGGGTTGGAAAGTAATAAAGGGGAAAATATATTTTTAATAGGATATGTATGTATGTATGTATGTATGTATGTATGTATAAAAACATGGGGGATTGGAAGTGATGCAGACAATTACGTTGACGGAAGTTACAATCTATCTGCAATATTAAGCTGATATACCCCTAAAAAAATGAAATAAACCAGACACATCTCAACATCAACTGTTCAGAAGAGACTGTGTGAATCAGGCCTTCATAGTAAAATTGCTGTAAAGAAACCATAACTAAAGGACACCAATAAGAAGAAGAGACTTGCTCTGGCCACGAAACACGAGCAATGGACATTAGACCGGTGGAAATGTGTCCTTTGGTCTGATGAGTCCAAATTTGATATTTTTGGTTCCAACCGCCGTGTCTTTGTGAGACGCGGTGTGGGTGAACGGATTATCTCTGCATGTGTATTTCCCAGCATAAAGCATGGAGGAGGAGGTGTTATGGTGTTTTGCTGGTGAAACTGTCAGGGATTTATTTAGAATTCAAGGCACACTTAACCAGCATGGCTACCGCAGCATTCTGCAGCGATACGCCATCACATTTGGTTTGGGCTTAGTGGGACTATCATTTGTTTTTCAACAGGACAATGACCCAACACACCTCCAGACTGTGTAAGGGCTATTTTACCAAGAAGGAGAGTGATGGAGTGTTGCATCAAATGACCTGCCCTCCACAATCCCCCGACCTCAACCCAATTGAGATGGTTTGGGATGAGTCTGACCGCAGAGTGAAGGAAAAGCAGCCAACAAGTGCTGAGAAAATGTGGGAACTCCTTCAAGACTGTTGGAAAGCATTCCAGGTGAAGATGGTTGAGAGAATAACAAGAGTGTGCAAACTGTCATCAAAGAAAATGGTGGCTATTTGAAGAATCTCAAATATAAAATATATTTTGATTTGTTTAAGACTTTTGGGGTTACTGCATGATTCCATATGTGTTATTTCATAATTATGATGCCTTCACTATTATTCTAACAATGTAGAAAATAGTAAAAATAAAGAAAAACCCTGGAATGAGTAGGTGTGTCCAAACTTTTAACTGGAACTGTACATGTTATAAAGCCACCTACCACTAATATGAACATGATGTTATAAAGCCACCTACCACTAATATGAACATGATGTTATAAAGCCACCTACCACTAATATGAACATGATGTTATAATGCCACCTACCACTAATATGAACATGATGTTATAAAGCCACCTACCACTAATATGAACATGATGTTATAAAGCCACCTACCACTAATATGAACGTCATAAAGCCACCTACCACTAATATGAACATGATGTTATAAAGCCACCTACCACTAATATGAACATGATGTTATAAAGCCACCTACCACTAATATGAACATGATGTTATAAAGCCACCTACCACTAATATGAACATGATGTTATAAAGCCACCTACCACTAATATGAACATGATGTTATAAAGCCACCTACCACTAATATGAACATGATGTTATAAAGCCACCTACCACTAATATGAACATGTTATAAAGCCACCTACCACTAATATGAACATGATGTTATAAAGCCACCTACCACTAATATGAACATGATGTTATAAAGCCACCTACCACTAATATGAACATGATGTTATAAAGCCACCTACCACTAATATGAACATGATGTTATAAAGCCACCTACCACTAATATGAACATGATGTTATAAAGCCACCTACCACTAATATGAACATGATGTTATAAAGCCACCTACCACTAATATGAACATGATGTTATAAAGCCACCTACCACTAATATGAACATGATGTTATAAAGCCACCTACCACTAATATGAACATGATGTTATAAAGCCACCTACCACTAATATGAACATGTTATAAAGCCACCTACCACTAATATGAACATGATGTTATAAAGCCACCTACCACTAATATGAACATGATGTTATAAAGCCACCTACCACTAATATGAACGTCATAAAGCCACCTACCACTAATATGAACATGATGTTATAAAGCCACCTACCACTAATATGAACATGATGTTATAAAGCCACCTACCACTGATATGAACATGATGTTATAAAGCCACCTACCACTAATATGAACATGATGTTATAAAGCCACCTACCACTAATATGAACATGATGTTATAAAGCCACCTACCACTAATATGAACATGATGTTATAAAGCCACCTACCACTAATATGAACATGATGTTATAAAGCCACCTACCACTAATATGAACATGATGTTATAAAGCCACCTACCACTGATATGAACATGATGTTATAAAGCCACCTACCACTAATATGAACATGATGTTATGAAGCCACCTACCACTAATATGAACATGATGTTATAAAGCCACCTACCACTAATATGAACATGATGTTATAAAGCCACCTACCACTAATATGAACATGATGTTATAAAGCCACCTACCACTAATATGAACATGATGTTATAAAGCCACCTACCACTAATATGAACATGATGTTATAAAGCCACCTACCACTAATATGAACATGTTATAAAGCCACCTACCACTAATATGAACATGATGTTATAAAGCCACCTACCACTAATATGAACATGATGTCATAAAGCCACCTACCACTAATATGAACGTCATAAAGCCACCTACCACTAATATGAACATGATGTTATAAAGCCACCTACCACTAATATGAACATGATGTCATAAAGCCACCTACCACTAATATGAACGTCATAAAGCCACCTACCACTAATATGAACATGATGTTATAAAGCCTCCTACCACTAATATGAACATGATGTTATAAAGCCACCTACCACTAATATGAACGTCATAAAGCCACCTACCACTAATATGAACATGATGTTATAAAGCCACCTACCACTAATATGAACATGATGTTATAAAGCCACCTACCACTAATATGAACATGATGTTATAAAGCCACCTACCACTAATATGAACATGATGTTATAAAGCCACCTACCACTAATATGAACATGATGTTATAAAGCCAACTACCACTAATATGAACATGTTATAAAGCCACCTACCACTAATATGAACATGATGTCATAAAGTCACCTACCACTAATATGAACATGATGTTATAAAGCCACCTACCATAATATGAACAAGATGTTATAAAGCCACCTACCACTAATATGAACATGTTATAAAGCCTCCTACCACTAATATGAACATGATGTTATGAACATACCTACCACTAATATGAACATGACGTTATAAAGCCACCTACCACTAATATGAACATGTTATGAAGCCACCACCCACTGATATGAACATGTTATAAAGCCACCTACCACTGATATGAACGTCATAAAGCCACCTACCACTAATATGAACATGATGTCATAAAGCCACCTACCACTAATATGAACATGTTGTTATAAAGCCACCTACCACTAATATGAACATGATGTTATAAAGCCACCTACCACTAATATGAACATGATGTTATAAAGCCACCTACCACTAATATGAACATGATGTTATAAAGCCACCTACCACTAATATGAACATGATGTTATAAAGCCACCTACCACTAATATGAACATGATGTTATAAAGCCACCTACCACTAATATGAACATGATGTTATAAAGCCACCTACCACTAATATGAACATGATGTTATAAAGCCACCTACCACTGATATGAACATGATGTTATAAAGCCACCTACCACTGATATGAACGTCATAAAGCCACCTACCACTAATATGAACATGATGTTATAAAGCCACCTACCACTAATATGAACATGTTATAAAGCCACCTACCACTAATATGAACATGATGTTATAAAGCCACCTACCACTAATATGAACATGATGTCATAAAGCCACCTACCACTAATATGAACGTCATAAAGCCACCTACCACTAATATGAACATGATGTTATAAAGCCACCTACCACTAATATGAACATGATGTCATAAAGCCACCTACCACTAATATGAACGTCATAAAGCCACCTACCACTAATATGAACATGATGTTATAAAGCCTCCTACCACTAATATGAACATGATGTTATAAAGCCACCTACCACTAATATGAACGTCATAAAGCCACCTACCACTAATATGAACATGATGTTATAAAGCCACCTACCACTAATATGAACATGATGTTATAAAGCCACCTACCACTAATATGAACATGATGTTATAAAGCCACCTACCACTAATATGAACATGATGTTATAAAGCCACCTACCACTAATATGAACATGATGTTATAAAGCCAACTACCACTAATATGAACATGTTATAAAGCCACCTACCACTAATATGAACATGATGTCATAAAGTCACCTACCACTAATATGAACATGATGTTATAAAGCCACCTACCACTAATATGAACAAGATGTTATAAAGCCACCTACCACTAATATGAACATGTTATAAAGCCTCCTACCACTAATATGAACATGATGTTATGAACATACCTACCACTAATATGAACATGACGTTATAAAGCCACCTACCACTAATATGAACATGTTATGAAGCCACCACCCACTGATATGAACATGTTATAAAGCCACCTACCACTGATATGAACGTCATAAAGCCACCTACCACTAATATGAACATGATGTCATAAAGCCACCTACCACTAATATGAACATGTTGTTATAAAGCCACCTACCACTAATATGAACATGATGTTATAAAGCCACCTACCACTAATATGAACATGATGTTATAAAGCCACCTACCACTAATATGAACATGATGTTATAAAGCCACCTACCACTAATATGAACATGATGTTATAAAGCCACCTACCACTAATATGAACATGATGTTATAAAGCCACCTACCACTAATATGAACATGATGTTATAAAGCCACCTACCACTAATATGAACATGATGTTATAAAGCCACCTACCACTGATATGAACATGATGTTATAAAGCCACCTACCACTGATATGAACGTCATAAAGCCACCTACCACTAATATGAACATGATGTTATAAAGCCACCTACCACTAATATGAACATGTTATAAAGCCTCCAACCACACATATAAACATGTTATAAAGCCACCTACCACTAATATGAACGTCATAAAGCTACCTACCACTAATATGAACATGATGTCATAAAGCCACCTACCACTAATATGAACATGATGTTATAAAGCCACCTACCACTAATATGAACATGATGTTATAAAGCCACCTACCACTAATATGAACATAATGTTATAAAGCCACCTACCACTAATATGAACATGATGTTATAAAGCCACCTACCACTAATATGAACATGTTGTTATAAAGCCACCTACCACTAATATGAACATGATGTTATAAAGCCACCTACCACTAATATGAACATGATGTTATAAAGCCACCTACCACTAATATGAACATGTTATAAAGCCACCTACCACTAATATGAACATGTTGTTATAAAGCCACCTACCACTAATATGAACATGATGTTATAAAGCCACCTACCACTAATATGAACATGATGTTATAAAGCCACCTACCACTAATATGAACATGTTATAAAGCCACCTACCACTAATATGAACATGTTGTTATAAAGCCACCTACCACTAATATGAACATGATGTTATAAAGCCACCTACCACTAATATGAACATGATGTTATAAAGCCACCTACCACTAATATGAACATGATGTTATAAAGCCACCTACCACTAATATGAACATGATGTTATAAAGCCACCTACCACTAATATGAACATGATGTTATAAAGCCTCCTACCACTAATATGAACATGATGTTATAAAGCCACCTACCACTAATATGAACATGATGTTATAAAGCCACCTACCACTAATATGAACATGATGTTATAAAGCCACCTACCACTAATATGAACATGTTATAAAGCCTCCTACCACTAATATGAACATGATGTTATAAACACACCCACCACTAATATGAACATGATGTTATAAAGCCATCTACCACTAATATGAACATGATGTTATAAAGCCTCCTACCACTAATATGAACATGTTATGAAGCCACCTACCACTAATATGAACATGATGTTATAAAGCCACCTACCACTAATATGAACATGATGTTATAAAGCCACCTACCACTAATATGAACATGTTATGAAGCCACCTACCACTAATATGAACATTAAGTTATAAAGCCACCTACCACTAATATGAACATGTTATAAAGCCACCTACCACTAATATGAACATGTTATAAAGCCACCTACCACTAATATGAACGTCATAAAGCCACCTACCACTAATATGAACATGATGTTATAAAGCCTCCTACCACTAATATGAACATGATGTTATAAAGCCACCTACCACTAATATGAACATGTCATAAAGCCACCTACCACTAATATTGACATGATGTTATAAAGCCACCTACCACTAATATGAACATGATGTTATAAAGCCACCTACCACTAATATGAACGTCATAAAGCCACCTACCACTAATATGAACGTCATAAAGCCACCTACCACTAATATGAACATGATGTTATAAAGCCACCTACCACTAATATGAACATGATGTTATAAAGCCACCTACCACTAATATGAACATGATGTTATAAAGCCACCTACCACTAATATGAACATGATGTTATAAAGCCACCTACCACTAATATGAACATGATGTTATAAAGCCACCTACCACTAATATGAACATGATGTTATAAAGCCACCTACCACTAATATGAACATGATGTTAAAGCAACCTACCACTAATATGAACATGATGTTATAAAGCCACCTACCACTAATATGAACATGATGTTATAAAGCCACCTACCACTAATATGAACATGATGTTATAAAGCCACCTACCACTAATATGAACATGATGTTATAAAGCCACCTACCACTAATATGAGCATGATGTTATAAAGCCACCTACCACTAACATGAACATGATGTTATAAAGCCACCTACCACTAATATGAACATTAAGTTATAAAGCCACCTACCACTAATATGAACATTAAGTTATAAAGCCACCTACCACTAATATGAACATTAAGTTATAAAGCCACCTACCACTAATATGAACATGTTATAAAGCCACCTACCACTAATATGAGCATGTTATAAAGCCACCTTCCACTAATATGAACATGATGTTATAAAGCCACCTACCACTAATATGAACATGATGTTATAAAGCCACCTACCACTAATATGAACATGATGTTATAAAGCCATCTACCACTAATATGAACATGATGTTATAAAGCCACCTACCACTAATATGAGCATGATGTTATAAAGCCACCTACCACTAACATGAACATGATGTTATAAAGCCACCTACCACTAATATGAACATGATGTTATAAAGCCATCTACCACTAATATGAACATGTTGTTATAAAGCCACCTACCACTAATATGAACATGATGTTATAAAGCCACCTACCACTGATATGAACATGATGTTATAAAGCCACCTACCACTAATATGAACATGATGTTATAAAGCCACCTACCACTAATATGAGCATGATGTTATAAAGCCACCTACCACTAACATGAACATGATGTTATAAAGCCACCTACCACTAATATGAACATTAAGTTATAAAGCCACCTACCACTAATATGAACATTAAGTTATAAAGCCACCTACCACTAATATGAACATTAAGTTATAAAGCCACCTACCACTAATATGAACATGTTATAAAGCCACCTACCACTAATATGAGCATGTTATAAAGCCACCTTCCACTAATATGAACATGATGTTATAAAGCCACCTACCACTAATATGAACATGATGTTATAAAGCCACCTACCACTAATATGAACATGATGTTATAAAGCCACCTACCACTAATATGAACATGATGTTATAAAGCCACCTACTACTAATATGAACATGATGTTATAAAGCCACCTACCACTAATATGAACATGATGTTATAAAGCCACCTACCACTAATATGAACATGATGTTATAAAGCCACCTACCACTAATATGAACATGATGTTATAAAGCCACCTACCACTAATATGAACATGTTATAAAGCCACCTACCACTAATATGAACATGATGTTATAAAGCCACCTACCATTAATATGAACATGATGTCATAAAGCCACCTACCACTAATATGAACGTCATAAAGCCACCTACCACTAATATGAACATGATGTTATAAAGCCACCTACCACTAATATGAACATGATGTCATAAAGCCACCTACCACTAATATGAACGTCATAAAGCCACCTACCACTAATATGAACATGATGTTATAAAGCCTCCTACCACTAATATGAACATGATGTTATAAAGCCACCTACCACTAATATGAACGTCATAAAGCCACCTACCACTAATATGAACATGATGTTATAAAGCCACCTACCACTAATATGAACATGATGTTATAAAGCCACCTACCACTAATATGAACATGATGTTATAAAGCCACCTACCACTAATATGAACATGATGTTATAAAGCCACCTACCACTAATATGAACATGATGTTATAAAGCAACTACCACTAATATGAACATGTTATAAAGCCACCTACCACTAATATGAACATGATGTCATAAAGTCACCTACCACTAATATGAACATGATGTTATAAAGCCACCTACCACTAATATGAACAAGATGTTATAAAGCCACCTACCACTAATATGAACATGTTATAAAGCCTCCTACCACTAATATGAACATGATGTTATGAACATACCTACCACTAATATGAACATGACGTTATAAAGCCACCTACCACTAATATGAACATGTTATGAAGCCACCACCCACTGATATGAACATGTTATAAAGCCACCTACCACTGATATGAACGTCATAAAGCCACCTACCACTAATATGAACATGATGTCATAAAGCCACCTACCACTAATATGAACATGTTGTTATAAAGCCACCTACCACTAATATGAACATGATGTTATAAAGCCACCTACCACTAATATGAACATGATGTTATAAAGCCACCTACCACTAATATGAACATGATGTTATAAAGCCACCTACCACTAATATGAACATGATGTTATAAAGCCACCTACCACTAATATGAACATGATGTTATAAAGCCACCTACCACTAATATGAACATGATGTTATAAAGCCACCTACCACTAATATGAACATGATGTTATAAAGCCACCTACCACTGATATGAACATGATGTTATAAAGCCACCTACCACTGATATGAACGTCATAAAGCCACCTACCACTAATATGAACATGATGTTATAAAGCCACCTACCACTAATATGAACATGTTATAAAGCCACCTACCACTAATATGAACATGATGTTATAAAGCCACCTACCACTAATATGAACATGATGTCATAAAGCCACCTACCACTAATATGAACGTCATAAAGCCACCTACCACTAATATGAACATGATGTTATAAAGCCACCTACCACTAATATGAACATGATGTCATAAAGCCAACTACCACTAATATGAACGTCATAAAGCCACCTACCACTAATATGAACATGATGTTATAAAGCCTCCTACCACTAATATGAACATGATGTTATAAAGCCACCTACCACTAATATGAACGTCATAAAGCCACCTACCACTAATATGAACATGATGTTATAAAGCCACCTACCACTAATATGAACATGATGTTATAAAGCCACCTACCACTAATATGAACATGATGTTATAAAGCCACCTACCACTAATATGAACATGATGTTATAAAGCCACCTACCACTAATATGAACATGATGTTATAAAGCCACCTACCACTGATATGAACATGATGTTATAAAGCCACCTACCACTGATATGAACGTCATAAAGCCACCTACCACTAATATGAACATGATGTTATAAAGCCACCTACCACTAATATGAACATGTTATAAAGCCACCTACCACTAATATGAACATGATGTTATAAAGCCACCTACCACTAATATGAACATGATGTCATAAAGCCACCTACCACTAATATGAACGTCATAAAGCCACCTACCACTAATATGAACATGATGTTATAAAGCCACCTACCACTAATATGAACATGATGTCATAAAGCCACCTACCACTAATATGAACGTCATAAAGCCACCTACCACTAATATGAACATGATGTTATAAAGCCTCCTACCACTAATATGAACATGATGTTATAAAGCCACCTACCACTAATATGAACGTCATAAAGCCACCTACCACTAATATGAACATGATGTTATAAAGCCACCTACCACTAATATGAACATGATGTTATAAAGCCACCTACCACTAATATGAACATGATGTTATAAAGCCACCTACCACTAATATGAACATGATGTTATAAAGCCACCTACCACTAATATGAACATGATGTTATAAAGCCAACTACCACTAATATGAACATGTTATAAAGCCACCTACCACTAATATGAACATGATGTCATAAAGTCACCTACCACTAATATGAACATGATGTTATAAAGCCACCTACCACTAATATGAACAAGATGTTATAAAGCCACCTACCACTAATATGAACATGTTATAAAGCCTCCTACCACTAATATGAACATGATGTTATGAACATACCTACCACTAATATGAACATGACGTTATAAAGCCACCTACCACTAATATGAACATGTTATGAAGCCACCACCCACTGATATGAACATGTTATAAAGCCACCTACCACTGATATGAACGTCATAAAGCCACCTACCACTAATATGAACATGATGTCATAAAGCCACCTACCACTAATATGAACATGTTGTTATAAAGCCACCTACCACTAATATGAACATGATGTTATAAAGCCACCTACCACTAATATGAACATGATGTTATAAAGCCACCTACCACTAATATGAACATGATGTTATAAAGCCACCTACCACTAATATGAACATGATGTTATAAAGCCACCTACCACTAATATGAACATGATGTTATAAAGCCACCTACCACTAATATGAACATGATGTTATAAAGCCACCTACCACTAATATGAACATGATGTTATAAAGCCACCTACCACTGATATGAACATGATGTTATAAAGCCACCTACCACTGATATGAACGTCATAAAGCCACCTACCACTAATATGAACATGATGTTATAAAGCCACCTACCACTAATATGAACATGTTATAAAGCCTCCAACCACACATATAAACATGTTATAAAGCCACCTACCACTAATATGAACGTCATAAAGCTACCTACCACTAATATGAACATGATGTCATAAAGCCACCTACCACTAATATGAACATGATGTTATAAAGCCACCTACCACTAATATGAACATGATGTTATAAAGCCACCTACCACTAATATGAACATAATGTTATAAAGCCACCTACCACTAATATGAACATGATGTTATAAAGCCACCTACCACTAATATGAACATGTTGTTATAAAGCCACCTACCACTAATATGAACATGATGTTATAAAGCCACCTACCACTAATATGAACATGATGTTATAAAGCCACCTACCACTAATATGAACATGTTATAAAGCCACCTACCACTAATATGAACATGTTGTTATTAAGCCACCTACCACTAATATGAACATGATGTTATAAAGCCACCTACCACTAATATGAACATGATGTTATAAAGCCACCTACCACTAATATGAACATGTTATAAAGCCACCTACCACTAATATGAACATGTTGTTATAAAGCCACCTACCACTAATATGAACATGATGTTATAAAGCCACCTACCACTAATATGAACATGATGTTATAAAGCCACCTACCACTAATATGAACATGATGTTATAAAGCCACCTACCACTAATATGAACATGATGTTATAAAGCCACCTACCACTAATATGAACATGATGTTATAAAGCCTCCTACCACTAATATGAACATGATGTTATAAAGCCACCTACCACTAATATGAACATGATGTTATAAAGCCACCTACCACTAATATGAACATGATGTTATAAAGCCACCTACCACTAATATGAACATGTTATAAAGCCTCCTACCACTAATATGAACATGATGTTATAAACACACCCACCACTAATATGAACATGATGTTATAAAGCCATCTACCACTAATATGAACATGATGTTATAAAGCCTCCTACCACTAATATGAACATGTTATGAAGCCACCTACCACTAATATGAACATGATGTTATAAAGCCACCTACCACTAATATGAACATGATGTTATAAAGCCACCTACCACTAATATGAACATGTTATGAAGCCACCTACCACTAATATGAACATTAAGTTATAAAGCCACCTACCACTAATATGAACATGTTATAAAGCCACCTACCACTAATATGAACATGTTATAAAGCCACCTACCACTAATATGAACGTCATAAAGCCACCTACCACTAATATGAACATGATGTTATAAAGCCTCCTACCACTAATATGAACATGATGTTATAAAGCCACCTACCACTAATATGAACATGTCATAAAGCCACCTACCACTAATATTGACATGATGTTATAAAGCCACCTACCACTAATATGAACATGATGTTATAAAGCCACCTACCACTAATATGAACGTCATAAAGCCACCTACCACTAATATGAACGTCATAAAGCCACCTACCACTAATATGAACATGATGTTATAAAGCCACCTACCACTAATATGAACATGATGTTATAAAGCCACCTACCACTAATATGAACATGATGTTATAAAGCCACCTACCACTAATATGAACATGATGTTATAAAGCCACCTACCACTAATATGAACATGATGTTATAAAGCCACCT
Organism: Coregonus lavaretus; assembly: GCF_964263955.1. Lineage (NCBI taxonomy): Eukaryota > Metazoa > Chordata > Actinopteri > Salmoniformes > Salmonidae > Coregonus > Coregonus lavaretus. The sequence continues at coordinate 2,782,630 of NC_140001.1, forward strand.
ACCACTAATATGAACATGATGTTATAAAGCCACCTACCACTAATATGAACATGATGTTAAAGCAACCTACCACTAATATGAACATGATGTTATAAAGCCACCTACCACTAATATGAACATGATGTTATAAAGCCACCTACCACTAATATGAACATGATGTTATAAAGCCACCTACCACTAATATGAACATGATGTTATAAAGCCACCTACCACTAATATGAGCATGATGTTATAAAGCCACCTACCACTAACATGAACATGATGTTATAAAGCCACCTACCACTAATATGAACATTAAGTTATAAAGCCACCTACCACTAATATGAACATTAAGTTATAAAGCCACCTACCACTAATATGAACATTAAGTTATAAAGCCACCTACCACTAATATGAACATGTTATAAAGCCACCTACCACTAATATGAGCATGTTATAAAGCCACCTTCCACTAATATGAACATGATGTTATAAAGCCACCTACCACTAATATGAACATGATGTTATAAAGCCACCTACCACTAATATGAACATGATGTTATAAAGCCATCTACCACTAATATGAACATGATGTTATAAAGCCACCTACCACTAATATGAGCATGATGTTATAAAGCCACCTACCACTAACATGAACATGATGTTATAAAGCCACCTACCACTAATATGAACATGATGTTATAAAGCCATCTACCACTAATATGAACATGTTGTTATAAAGCCACCTACCACTAATATGAACATGATGTTATAAAGCCACCTACCACTGATATGAACATGATGTTATAAAGCCACCTACCACTAATATGAACATGATGTTATAAAGCCACCTACCACTAATATGAGCATGATGTTATAAAGCCACCTACCACTAACATGAACATGATGTTATAAAGCCACCTACCACTAATATGAACATTAAGTTATAAAGCCACCTACCACTAATATGAACATTAAGTTATAAAGCCACCTACCACTAATATGAACATTAAGTTATAAAGCCACCTACCACTAATATGAACATGTTATAAAGCCACCTACCACTAATATGAGCATGTTATAAAGCCACCTTCCACTAATATGAACATGATGTTATAAAGCCACCTACCACTAATATGAACATGATGTTATAAAGCCACCTACCACTAATATGAACATGATGTTATAAAGCCACCTACCACTAATATGAACATGATGTTATAAAGCCACCTACTACTAATATGAACATGATGTTATAAAGCCACCTACCACTAATATGAACATGATGTTATAAAGCCACCTACCACTAATATGAACATGATGTTATAAAGCCACCTACCACTAATATGAACATGATGTTATAAAGCCACCTACCACTAATATGAACATGTTATAAAGCCACCTACCACTAATATGAACATGATGTTATAAAGCCACCTACCATTAATATGAACATGATGTCATAAAGCCACCTACCACTAATATGAACGTCATAAAGCCACCTACCACTAATATGAACATGATGTTATAAAGCCACCTACCACTAATATGAACATGATGTCATAAAGCCACCTACCACTAATATGAACGTCATAAAGCCACCTACCACTAATATGAACATGATGTTATAAAGCCTCCTACCACTAATATGAACATGATGTTATAAAGCCACCTACCACTAATATGAACGTCATAAAGCCACCTACCACTAATATGAACATGATGTTATAAAGCCACCTACCACTAATATGAACATGATGTTATAAAGCCACCTACCACTAATATGAACATGATGTTATAAAGCCACCTACCACTAATATGAACATGATGTTATAAAGCCACCTACCACTAATATGAACATGATGTTATAAAGCAACTACCACTAATATGAACATGTTATAAAGCCACCTACCACTAATATGAACATGATGTCATAAAGTCACCTACCACTAATATGAACATGATGTTATAAAGCCACCTACCACTAATATGAACAAGATGTTATAAAGCCACCTACCACTAATATGAACATGTTATAAAGCCTCCTACCACTAATATGAACATGATGTTATGAACATACCTACCACTAATATGAACATGACGTTATAAAGCCACCTACCACTAATATGAACATGTTATGAAGCCACCACCCACTGATATGAACATGTTATAAAGCCACCTACCACTGATATGAACGTCATAAAGCCACCTACCACTAATATGAACATGATGTCATAAAGCCACCTACCACTAATATGAACATGTTGTTATAAAGCCACCTACCACTAATATGAACATGATGTTATAAAGCCACCTACCACTAATATGAACATGATGTTATAAAGCCACCTACCACTAATATGAACATGATGTTATAAAGCCACCTACCACTAATATGAACATGATGTTATAAAGCCACCTACCACTAATATGAACATGATGTTATAAAGCCACCTACCACTAATATGAACATGATGTTATAAAGCCACCTACCACTAATATGAACATGATGTTATAAAGCCACCTACCACTGATATGAACATGATGTTATAAAGCCACCTACCACTGATATGAACGTCATAAAGCCACCTACCACTAATATGAACATGATGTTATAAAGCCACCTACCACTAATATGAACATGTTATAAAGCCACCTACCACTAATATGAACATGATGTTATAAAGCCACCTACCACTAATATGAACATGATGTCATAAAGCCACCTACCACTAATATGAACGTCATAAAGCCACCTACCACTAATATGAACATGATGTTATAAAGCCACCTACCACTAATATGAACATGATGTCATAAAGCCAACTACCACTAATATGAACGTCATAAAGCCACCTACCACTAATATGAACATGATGTTATAAAGCCTCCTACCACTAATATGAACATGATGTTATAAAGCCACCTACCACTAATATGAACGTCATAAAGCCACCTACCACTAATATGAACATGATGTTATAAAGCCACCTACCACTAATATGAACATGATGTTATAAAGCCACCTACCACTAATATGAACATGATGTTATAAAGCCACCTACCACTAATATGAACATGATGTTATAAAGCCACCTACCACTAATATGAACATGATGTTATAAAGCCAACTACCACTAATATGAACATGTTATAAAGCCACCTACCACTAATATGAACATGATGTCATAAAGTCACCTACCACTAATATGAACATGATGTTATAAAGCCACCTACCACTAATATGAACAAGATGTTATAAAGCCACCTACCACTAATATGAACATGTTATAAAGCCACCTACCACTAATATGAACATGATGTTATAAAGCCACCTACCACTAATATGAACATGATGTTATAAAGCAACTACCACTAATATGAACATGTTATAAAGCCACCTACCACTAATATGAACATGATGTCATAAAGTCACCTACCACTAATATGAACATGATGTTATAAAGCCACCTACCACTAATATGAACAAGATGTTATAAAGCCACCTACCACTAATATGAACATGTTATAAAGCCTCCTACCACTAATATGAACATGATGTTATGAACATACCTACCACTAATATGAACATGACGTTATAAAGCCACCTACCACTAATATGAACATGTTATGAAGCCACCACCCACTGATATGAACATGTTATAAAGCCACCTACCACTGATATGAACGTCATAAAGCCACCTACCACTAATATGAACATGATGTCATAAAGCCACCTACCACTAATATGAACATGTTGTTATAAAGCCACCTACCACTAATATGAACATGATGTTATAAAGCCACCTACCACTAATATGAACATGATGTTATAAAGCCACCTACCACTAATATGAACATGATGTTATAAAGCCACCTACCACTAATATGAACATGATGTTATAAAGCCACCTACCACTAATATGAACATGATGTTATAAAGCCACCTACCACTAATATGAACATGATGTTATAAAGCCACCTACCACTAATATGAACATGATGTTATAAAGCCACCTACCACTGATATGAACATGATGTTATAAAGCCACCTACCACTGATATGAACGTCATAAAGCCACCTACCACTAATATGAACATGATGTTATAAAGCCACCTACCACTAATATGAACATGTTATAAAGCCACCTACCACTAATATGAACATGATGTTATAAAGCCACCTACCACTAATATGAACATGATGTCATAAAGCCACCTACCACTAATATGAACGTCATAAAGCCACCTACCACTAATATGAACATGATGTTATAAAGCCACCTACCACTAATATGAACATGATGTCATAAAGCCAACTACCACTAATATGAACGTCATAAAGCCACCTACCACTAATATGAACATGATGTTATAAAGCCTCCTACCACTAATATGAACATGATGTTATAAAGCCACCTACCACTAATATGAACGTCATAAAGCCACCTACCACTAATATGAACATGATGTTATAAAGCCACCTACCACTAATATGAACATGATGTTATAAAGCCACCTACCACTAATATGAACATGATGTTATAAAGCCACCTACCACTAATATGAACATGATGTTATAAAGCCACCTACCACTAATATGAACATGATGTTATAAAGCCAACTACCACTAATATGAACATGTTATAAAGCCACCTACCACTAATATGAACATGATGTCATAAAGTCACCTACCACTAATATGAACATGATGTTATAAAGCCACCTACCACTAATATGAACAAGATGTTATAAAGCCACCTACCACTAATATGAACATGTTATAAAGCCTCCTACCACTAATATGAACATGATGTTATGAACATACCTACCACTAATATGAACATGACGTTATAAAGCCACCTACCACTAATATGAACATGTTATGAAGCCACCACCCACTGATATGAACATGTTATAAAGCCACCTACCACTGATATGAACGTCATAAAGCCACCTACCACTAATATGAACATGATGTCATAAAGCCACCTACCACTAATATGAACATGTTGTTATAAAGCCACCTACCACTAATATGAACATGATGTTATAAAGCCACCTACCACTAATATGAACATGATGTTATAAAGCCACCTACCACTAATATGAACATGATGTTATAAAGCCACCTACCACTAATATGAACATGATGTTATAAAGCCACCTACCACTAATATGAACATGATGTTATAAAGCCACCTACCACTAATATGAACATGATGTTATAAAGCCACCTACCACTAATATGAACATGATGTTATAAAGCCACCTACCACTGATATGAACATGATGTTATAAAGCCACCTACCACTGATATGAACGTCATAAAGCCACCTACCACTAATATGAACATGATGTTATAAAGCCACCTACCACTAATATGAACATGTTATAAAGCCTCCAACCACACATATAAACATGTTATAAAGCCACCTACCACTAATATGAACGTCATAAAGCTACCTACCACTAATATGAACATGATGTCATAAAGCCACCTACCACTAATATGAACATGATGTTATAAAGCCACCTACCACTAATATGAACATGATGTTATAAAGCCACCTACCACTAATATGAACATAATGTTATAAAGCCACCTACCACTAATATGAACATGATGTTATAAAGCCACCTACCACTAATATGAACATGTTGTTATAAAGCCACCTACCACTAATATGAACATGATGTTATAAAGCCACCTACCACTAATATGAACATGATGTTATAAAGCCACCTACCACTAATATGAACATGTTATAAAGCCACCTACCACTAATATGAACATGTTGTTATAAAGCCACCTACCACTAATATGAACATGATGTTATAAAGCCACCTACCACTAATATGAACATGATGTTATAAAGCCACCTACCACTAATATGAACATGTTATAAAGCCACCTACCACTAATATGAACATGTTGTTATAAAGCCACCTACCACTAATATGAACATGATGTTATAAAGCCACCTACCACTAATATGAACATGATGTTATAAAGCCACCTACCACTAATATGAACATGTTATGAAGCCACCTACCACTAATATGAACATGATGTTATAAAGCCACCTACCACTAATATGAACATGATGTTATAAAGCCTCCTACCACTAATATGAACATGATGTTATAAAGCCACCTACCACTAATATGAACATGATGTTATAAAGCCACCTACCACTAATATGAACATGTTATAAAGCCTCCTACCACTAATATGAACATGATGTTATAAACACACCCACCACTAATATGAACATGATGTTATAAAGCCATCTACCACTAATATGAACATGATGTTATAAAGCCTCCTACCACTAATATGAACATGTTATGAAGCCACCTACCACTAATATGAACATTAAGTTATAAAGCCACCTACCACTAATATGAACATGATGTTATAAAGCCACCTACCACTAATATGAACATGATGTTATAAAGCCACCTACCACTAATATGAACATGTTATGAAGCCACCTACCACTAATATGAACATTAAGTTATAAAGCCACCTACCACTAATATGAACATGTTATAAAGCCACCTACCACTAATATGAACATGTTATAAAGCCACCTACCACTAATATGAACGTCATAAAGCCACCTACCACTAATATGAACATGATGTTATAAAGCCTCCTACCACTAATATGAACATGATGTTATAAAGCCACCTACCACTAATATGAACATGTCATAAAGCCACCTACCACTAATATTGACATGATGTTATAAAGCCACCTACCACTAATATGAACATGATGTTATAAAGCCACCTACCACTAATATGAACGTCATAAAGCCACCTACCACTAATATGAACGTCATAAAGCCACCTACCACTAATATGAACATGATGTTATAAAGCCACCTACCACTAATATGAACCTGATGTTATAAAGCCACCTACCACTAATATGAACATGATGTTATAAAGCCACCTACCACTAATATGAACATGATGTTATAAAGCCACCTACCACTAATATGAACATGATGTTATAAAGCCACCTACCACTAATATGAACATGATGTTATAAAGCCACCTACCACTAATATGAACATGATGTTAAAGCAACCTACCACTAATATGAACATGATGTTATAAAGCCACCTACCACTAATATGAACATGATGTTATAAAGCCACCTACCACTAATATGAACATGATGTTATAAAGCCACCTACCACTAATATGAACATGATGTTATAAAGCCACCTACCACTAATATGAACATGATGTTATAAAGCCACCTACCACTAATATGAACATGATGTTATAAAGCCACCTACCACTAATATGAACATGAAGTTATAAAGCCACCTACCACTAATATGAACATGTTATAAAGCCACCTACCACTAATATGAACATGATGTTATAAAGCCACCTACCACTAATATGAACATGATGTTATAAAGCCACCTACCACTAATATGAACATGATGTTATAAAGCCACCTACCACTAATATGAACATGATGTTATAAAGCCACCTACCACTAATATGAACATGATGTTATAAAGCCTCCTACCACTAATATGAACATGTTGTTATAAAGCCACCTACCACTAATATGAACATGATGTTATAAAGCCACCTACCACTAATATGAACATGATGTTATAAAGCCACCTACCACTAATATGAACATGATGTTATAAAGCCACCTACCACTAATATGAGCATGACAGGTCCAAGGTAGATCATCATGAAGAATCCTGATATCATGGCCATGGACAGAACCCCTCGTATACAGCAGTTCTTCCACCTGGAAACAGAGACACAGATACACACAAAACCATCAATACACACAGATACACACAAAACCATCAATACACACAAACCCATCAATACACACAAACAACATTGTAGGCCTACATAAAACCCCATTATCTATACACAGTCTTTAAAACAAAGCTATCCTGTTTTTTGCAGTTGAACAAAGCTATCGGTCATTGGACACCTACAGTGAGGTCCAACAGTATTGGGACAGTGACATATATTTTGTTGTTTTGGCTCTGTACTCCAGCACGTTGGATTTGAAATTATACAATGACCCTGAGGTTAAAGTGCACACTGTCAACTTTAATTTGAGGGTATTTTCATCCATATCGGCAGAACCGTTTAGAAATTACAGCAATGTTTATACATAGTCCCCCTATCTGAGGGGACCAAAAGTACTGGACAAATTCACTATAAGAATATAATATGTTTCTAAACACTTCTATATTAAATGTGGATGCTACCATGATTACTGATAGTCCTGAATGAATCGTGAATAATGATGAGTGAGAAAGTTAGACGCACAAATATCATACCCCCAAGACATGCTAACCTCTCACCATTACAACAACAGGGGTGGTTAGCATTTTATATCATACCCCCAAGACATGCTAACCTCTCACCATTACAACAACAGGGGTGGTTAGCATTTTATATCATACCCCCAAGACATGCTAACCTCTCACCATTACAACAACAGGGGTGGTTAGCATTTTATATCATACCCCCAAGACATGCTAACCTCTTACCATTTCAATAACAGGGGAGGTTAGCATTTTTTGGGGGCATGACATGTGCGTACCACTATATGAACTTTTTCACGATTCATTCAGGATTATCCATGGTGTCCCTCACCTCTCATTACTCTATAATGGTGGACTACCATGGTGTCCCTCACCTCTCATTACTCTATAATGCTGGACTACCATGGTGTCCCTCACCTCTCATTACTCTATAATGCTGGACTACCGTGGTGTCCCTCACCTCTCATTACTCTATAATGCTGGACTACCATGGTGTCCCTCACCTCTCATAACTCTATAATGCTGGACTACCGTGGTGTCCCTCACCTCTCATTACTCTATAATGCTGGACTACCACGGTGTCCCTCACCTCTCATTACTCTATAATGCTGGACTACCGTGGTGTCCCTCACCTCTCATTACTCTATAATGCTGGACTACCATGGTGTCCCTCGCCTCTCATTACTCTATAATGCTGGACTACCGTGGTGTCCCTCACCTCTCATTACTCTATAATGCTGGACTACCGTGGTGTCCCTCACCTCTCATTACTCTATAATGCTGGACTACCGTGGTGTCCCTCACCTCTCATTACTCTATAATGCTGGACTACCATGGTGTCCCACACCTCTCATTACTCTATAATGCTGGACTACCATGGTGTCCCTCACCTCTCATTACTCTATAATGCTGGACTACCATGGTGTCCCTCACCTCTCATTACTCTATAATGCTGGACTACCATGGTGTCCCTCACCTCTCATTACTCTATAATGCTGGACTACCATGGTGTCCCTCACCTCTCATTACTCTATAATGCTGGACTACCGTGGTGTCCCTCACCTCTCATTACTCTATAATGCTGGACTACCGTGGTGTCCCTCACCTCTCATTACTCTATAATGCTGGACTACCATGGTGTCCCTCACCTCTCATTACTCTATAATGCTGGACTACCGTGGTGTCCCTCACCTCTCATTACTCTATAATGCTGGACTACCGTGGTGTCCCTCACCTCTCATTACTCTATAATGCTGGACTACCATGGTGTCCTTCTCACCTCTCATTACTCTATAATGCTGGACTACCATGGTGTCCCTCACCTCTCATTACTCTATAATGCTGGACTACCACGGTGTCCCTCACCTCTCATTACTATATAATGCTGGACTACCACGGTGTCCCTCACCTCTCATTACTCTATAATGCTGGACTACCGTGGTGTCCCTCACCTCTCATTACTCTATAATGCTGGACTACCATGGTGTCCCTCACCTCTCATTACTCTATAATGGTAGACTACCGTGGTGTCCCTCACCTCTCATTACTCTATAATGCTGGACTACCATGGTGTCCCTCACCTCTCATTACTCTATAATGCTGGACTACCACGGTGTCCCTCACCTCTCATTACTCTATAATGCTGGACTACCGTGGTGTCCCTCACCTCTCATTACTCTATAATGCTGGACTACCGTGGTGTCCCTCACCTCTCATTACTCTATAATGCTGGACTACCGTGGTGTCCCTCACCTCTCATTACTCTATAATGCTGGACTACCGTGGTGTCCCTCACCTCTCATTAATCTATAATGCTGGACTACCACGGTGTCCCTCACCTCTCATTACTCTATAATGCTGGACTACCGTGGTGTCCCTCACCTCTCATTACTCTATAATGCTGGACTACCGTGGTGTCCCTCACCTCTCATTACTCTATAATGCTGGACTACCATGGTGTCCCTCACCTCTCATTACTCTATAATGCTGGACTACCGTGGTGTCCCTCACCTCTCATTACTCTATAATGCTGGACTACCGTGGTGTCCCTCACCTCTCATTACTCTATAATGCTGGACTACCATGGTGTCCCTCACCTCTCATTACTCTATAATGCTGGACTACCGTGGTGTCCCTCACCTCTCATTACTCTATAATGCTGGACTACCATGGTGTCCCTCACCTCTCATTACTCTATAATGGTAGACTACCGTGGTGTCCCTCACCTCTCATTACTCTATAATGCTGGACTACCATGGTGTCCCTCACCTCTCATAACTCTATAATGCTGGACTACCGTGGTGTCCCTCACCTCTCATTACTCTATAATGCTGGACTACCGTGGTGTCCCTCACCTCTCATTACTCTATAATGCTGGACTACCGTGGTGTCCCTCACCTCTCATTACTCTATAATGCTGGACTACCATGGTGTCCCTCACCTGGTGTCCCTCACCTCTCATTACTCTATAATGCTGGACTACCATGGTGTCCCTCACCTCTCATTACTCTATAATGCTGGACTACCGTGGTGTCCCTCACCTCTCATTACTCTATAATGCTGGACTACCATGGTGTCCTTCTCACCTCTCATTACTCTATAATGCTGGACTACCATGGTGTCCCTCACCTCTCATTACTCTATAATGCTGGACTACCACGGTGTCCCTCACCTCTCATTACTATATAATGCTGGACTACCACGGTGTCCCTCACCTCTCATTACTCTATAATGCTGGACTACCATGGTGTCCCTCACCTCTCATTACTCTATAATGCTGGACTACCGTGGTGTCCCTCACCTCTCATTACTCTATAATGCTGGACTACCATGGTGTCCCTCACCTCTCATTACTCTATAATGCTGGACTACCATGGTGTCCCTCACCTCTCATTACTCTATAATGCTGGACTACCGTGGTGTCCCTCACCTCTCATTACTCTATAATGCTGGACTACCATGGTGTCCCTCACCTCTCATTACTCTATAATGCTGGACTACCGTGGTGTCCCTCACCTCTCATTACTCTATAATGCTGGACTACCATGGTGTCCTTCACCTCTCATTACTCTATAATGCTGGACTACCGTGGTGTCCCTCACCTCTCATTACTCTATAATGCTGGACTACCATGGTGTCCCACACCTCTCATTACTCTATAATGCTGGACTACCATGGTGTCCCTCACCTCTCATTACTCTATAATGGTAGACTACCGTGGTGTCCCTCACCTCTCATTACTCTATAATGCTGGACTACCATGGTGTCCCTCACCTCTCATTACTCTATAATGCTGGACTACCACGGTGTCCCTCACCTCTCATTACTCTATAATGCTGGACTACCGTGGTGTCCCTCACCTCTCATTACTCTATAATGCTGGACTACCGTGGTGTCCCTCACCTCTCATTACTCTATAATGCTGGACTACCGTGGTGTCCCTCACCTCTCATTACTCTATAATGCTGGACTACCGTGGTGTCCCTCACCTCTCATTACTCTATAATGCTGGACTACCGTGGTGTCCCTCACCTCTCATTACTCTATAATGCTGGACTACCATGGTGTCCCTCACCTCTCATTACTCTATAATGCTGGACTACCATGGTGTCCCTCACCTCTCATTACTCTATAATGCTGGACTACCACGGTGTCCCTCACCTCTCATTACTCTATAATGCTGGACTACCGTGGTGTCCCTCACCTCTCATTACTCTATAATGCTGGACTACCGTGGTGTCCCTCACCTCTCATTACTCTATAATGCTGGACTACCATGGTGTCCTTCACCTCTCATTACTCTATAATGCTGGACTACCATGGTGTCCCTCACCTCTCATTACTCTATAATGCTGGACTACCATGGTGTCCCTCACCTCTCATTACTCTATAATGCTGGACTACCACGGTGTCCCTCACCTCTCATTACTCTATAATGCTGGACTACCGTGGTGTCCCTCACCTCTCATTACTCTATAATGCTGGACTACCGTGGTGTCCCTCACCTCTCATTACTCTATAATGCTGGACTACCATGGTGTCCTTCACCTCTCATTACTCTATAATGCTGGACTACCATGGTGTCCCTCACCTCTCATTACTCTATAATGCTGGACTACCGTGGTGTCCCTCACCTCTCATTACTCTATAATGGTGGACTACCATGGTGTCCCTCACCTCTCATTACTCTATAATGCTGGACTACCATGGTGTCCCTCACCTCTCATTACTCTATAATGCTGGACTACCATGGTGTCCCTCACCTCTCATTACTCTATAATGCTGGACTACCATGGTGTCCCTCACCTCTCATTACTCTATAATGCTGGACTACCGTGGTGTCCCTCACCTCTCATTACTCTATAATGCTGGACTACCACGGTGTCCCTCACCTCTCATTACTCTATAATGCTGGACTACCGTGGTGTCCCTCACCTCTCATTACTCTATAATGCTGGACTACCGTGGTGTCCCTCACCTCTCATTACTCTATAATGCTGGACTACCATGGTGTCCCTCACCTCTCATTACTCTATAATGCTGATCGTAACCCAAACGTTATGTTTGTGTGTGTGGCTCAAAACACATTTCTGGGAATGGTTATTATAGTGCATTCAATGTGTAGTATAGAGGTACATCCCACCTCTCTCTCGCTCTACCCTCGCTGTCCTGGGAGGATGTTTGTGTGTGTGTGTTACCTGGGGTTGAGGCCCTCCACGGCCTCTTTGAGGAACTGTGGAGTGTGGTCTGCTGTGGAGGGAGGAACGGATGGGGTGTCTGCTTTAGACTCACTGTCTCCATCTCCTCCAGCCAGGCCCAGTCTGTCCTCTCCATCTGTCTCCTAACACACACACACACACACACACACACACACACACACACACACACACACACACACACACAGGAGAAAGGAGCGAGGGAGGGAGCAAGTCAGACTAGAAATACTAGTGTATAGTATAAATACTACTGTATAGTAGAAATACTACTGTATAGTAGAAATACTAGTGTGTCAGCAACAAAGAAAAACAATGCAGCCATGATCTAAATATACTAGATTAGACTAGTCATTCCGCTACAGTACTGGAGTATAGATCTAAAGATACTAGATTAGACTAGTCATTATGCTACAGTACTGGAGTATAGATCTAAAGATACTAGATTAGACTAGTCATTCCGCTACAGTACTGGAGTATAGATCTAAAGATACTAGATTAGACTAGTCATTCCGCTACAGTACTGGAGTATAGATCTAAAGATTCTAGATTAGACTAGTCATTCCGCTACAGTACTGGAGTATAGATCTAAAGATACTAGATTAGACTAGTCATTATGCTACAGTACTGGAGTATAGATCTAAAGATACTAGATTAGACTAGTCATTATGCTACAGTACTGGAGTATAGATCTAAAGATACTAGATTAGACTAGTCATTCCGCTACAGTACTGGAGTATAGATCTAAAGATACTAGATTAGACTAGTCATTATGCTACGGTACTGGAGTATAGATCTAAAGATACTAGATTAGACTAGTCATTATGCTACAGTACTGGAGTATAGATCTAATGATACTAGATTAGACTAGTCATTCCGCTACAGTACTGGAGTATAGATCTAAAGATACTAGATTAGACTAGTCATTATGCTACAGTACTGGAGTATAGATCTAAAGATACTAGATTAGACTAGTCATTATGCTACAGTACTGGAGTATAGATATAAAGATACTAGATTAGACTAGTCATTCCGCTACAGTACTGGAGTATAGATCTAAAGATACTAGATTAGACTAGTCATTATGCTACAGTACTGGAGTATAGATCTAAAGATACTAGATTAGACTAGTCATTCTGCTACAGTACTGGAGTATAGATCTAAAGATACTAGATTAGACTAGTCATTATGCTACAGTACTGGAGTATATATCTAAAGATACTAGATTAGACTAGTCATTCCGCTACAGTACTGGAGTATAGATCTAAAGATACTAGATTAGACTAGTCATTATGCTACAGTACTGGAGTATAGATCTAAAGATACTAGATTAGACTAGTCATTCTGCTACAGTACTGGAGTATAGATCTAAAGATACTAGATTAGACTAGTCATTATGCTACAGTACTGGAGTATAGATCTAAAGATACTAGATTAGACTAGTCATTATGCTACGGTACTGGAGTATAGATCTAAATATACTAGATTAGACTAGTCATTCCGCTACAGTACTGGAGTATAGACCTAGAATAAAAACTGGCTAGCCTACATATGATCTCCTCCAACAGGGATTTCTGGAAAATCAGGAAATGTGGGAAAGTTTAAATAATTTTGCAACTTGCACTGAAAGCAATGCCCCATTCAGTCACACCCAGTAGAATCATTATATTAATATGGTTGACACACCTACTTATTCAAGGGTTTTTCTTTATTTTTACTATTTTCTACATTGTAGAATAATAGTGAAGACATCAAAACTATGAAATAACACACCAAATATTTTATATTTGAGATTCTTCAAAGTAGCCACCCTTTGCCTTGATGACAGCTTTGCAGACTCTTGGCATTCTCTCAACCAGTTTCATGAGGTAGTCACCTGGAATGCATTTCAATTAGCAGGTGTGCCTTGTTAATTACTGTGGTGTCCCTCCCAATTTCTGAGGCTGGTAACTCTATTGAACTTATCCTCTGCAGCAGAGTTAACTCTGGGTCTTCCTGTCCTGTGGCGGTCCTCATGGACAGACAGTTTCATCATAGCGCTTGATGTTTTTTTTTGGGTTGCATATCCCGAGGAAACATTGAAAATCTTCAAACTACATAAACGCTTGGCAGACAATAGCAACATGGATCAACATTGGGGCATGATCTAGGCCTCTAGGTGTATTTTACACAACAGAAATAGCGTACATGCTGTAGATGCTACATGATGCAATTCTACAGTTGTGGTCAAAAGTTTTGAGAAGTAAGTATTGGTCTTCACAAAGTTCGCTGCTTCAGTGTTTTTAGATATTTTTGTTTAGATGTTACTATGGTATACTCAAGTATAATTACAAGCATTCCATACGGTGTCAAAGGCTTTTATTGACAATTACATTAAGTTTATGCAAAGTGTCAATATTTGCAGTGTTGACTTTTTCAAGACCTCTGCAATCTGCCCTGGCATGCTGTCAATTAACTTCTGGGCCACATCCTGACTGATGGCAGCCCATTCTTGCATAATTCAATGCTTGGAGTTTGTCAGAATTTGTGGGGTTTTGTTTGTCCACCCGCTTCTTGAGGATCAACCACAAATTCTCAATGGGATTAAGGTCTGGGGAGTTTCCTGGCCATGGACCCAAAATGTCAATGTTTTGTTTCCCGAGCCACTTCGTTAACACTTTTGCCTTATGGCAAGGTGCTCCATCATGCTGGAAAAGGCATTGGTCGTCACCAAACTGTTCTTGGATGGTTGGGAGAAGTTGCTCTCAGAGGATGTGTTGGTACCATTCTTTATTCATGGCTGTGTTCTTAGGCAAAAATGTGAGTGAGCCCACTCCCTTGGCTGAGAAGCAACCCCACACATGAATGGTCTCAGGATGCTTTACTGTTGGCATGACACAGGACTGATGGTAGCACTCACCTTGTCTTCTCCGGACAAGGTGTTTTCCGGATGCCCCAAACAATCGGAAAGGGGATTCATCAGAGAAAATGACTTTACCCCAGTCCTCAGCAGTCCAATCCCTGTACCTTTTGCAGAATATCAGTCTGTCCCTGATGTTTTTCCTGGAGAGAAGTGGCTTCTTTGCTGCCCTTCTTGACACCAGGCCATCTTCCAAAAGTCTTTGCCTCACTGTGCGTGCAGATGCACTCACACCTGCCTGCTGCCATTCCTGAGCAAGCTCTGCACTGGTGGTGCCCCGATTCCGCAGCTGAATCAACTTTAGGAGACGGTCCTGGCGCGTGCTGGACTTTCAGGGCGCCCTGACGTCTTCTTCAAAACAATTGAACCTCTCTCCTTGAAGTTCTTGATGATCCGATAAATGGTTGATTTAGGTGCAATCTTACTAGCAGCAATATCCTTCCCTGTAAAGCCCTTTTTGTGCAAAGCAATGATGATGGCACGTGTTTCCTTGCAGGTAACCATGGTTAACAGAGGAAGAACAATGATTTCAAGCACCACCCTCCTTTTGAAGCTTCCAGTCTGTTATTCTAACTCAATCAGCATGACAGAGTGATCTCCAGCCTTGTCCTCGTCAACACTCTCACCTGTGTTAAAGAGAATCACTGACATGATGGCAGCTGGTCCTTTTGTGGCAGGGCTGAAATGCAGTGGAATTGTTTTTTGGGGGATTAAGTTCATTTTCATGGCAAAGAGGGACTTTGCAATTAATTGCAATTCATCTGATCACTCTTCATGACATTCTGGAGTATATGCAAATTGCCATCATCAAAACTGAGGCAGCAGACTTGTGAAAATTAGCATTTGTGTCATTCTCAAAACTTTTGACCACGACTGTTTTCTACTGACGCAATGCTACATGCTATTGGAGGGAGCAATGCTACATGCTATTGGAGCAATGCTACATGCTATTGGAGCAATGCTACATGCTATTGATTAGGGGTGTAATGGTACACGTATTTGTACCGAACCGTTCGGTACGGCGACCTCAGTTCGGTCCGCAGCCAAAGAAAGCGCCTGGCAGCTGATTTCTGACTGGGCCAAAGAAATTACAATAGCGATAGGTATGTTTATAGCCACAGATTTATGCCATTTCTCGGTGGTTGAGAACAGTTTTTTTTTTTTTTTTCAGCACCTGGTCAAAGTGCTCGAGCCACGTTACGAGCTTCCCTCTTGCACCCATTTCAGCGAACAGGTGGTACACCCACTCTTATAAGCAAGCCATAGACAAAGTTGTCAATTATTTGTTTTATTCCCTTTGAGGGAGTCACAAGTGTCAGAGTGGAAACTTGCGAGGCACAACATAACAATCCCTGTCACAGACAATGCCAGGAACATTATGAATGATGTCACAGACAATGCCAGGAACATTATGAATGATGTCACAGACAATGCCAGGAACATTATGAATGATGTCACAGACAATGCCAGGAACATTATGAATGATGTCACAGACAATGCCAGGAACATTATGAATGATGTCACAGACAATGCCAGGAACATTATGAATGATGTCACAGACAATGCCAGGAACATTATGAATGATGTCACAGACAATGCCAGGAACATTATGAATGATGTCACAGACAATGCCAGGAACATTATGAATGATGTCACAGACAATGCCAGGAACATTATGAATGATGTCACAGACAATGCCAGGAACATTATGAATGATGTCACAGAAGCTGGAACTTAGGCCTACATATAAGGTGCTATACTTATTAAAAAAGACATAACCTGTATATCTAATGTACTACAGTAACTGTTGCCATTTCATTTTTTTTTTTTGCTGTACCGGAACCGAACAGTGACCAAAACGTACCGGACCGTGGTTTTGGTGAACCGTTACACCCCTACTAACAGAGATATGACAACACTGTCAGTTCCTTATGCAGTTGGCACGGCGTTGGCTAGTCTGAAAAGTTCTAGAGATATCAACACTGTCATGTCATTATGCAGTTGGCATGGCGTTGGCTAGTGCCACTAGGTCAGTAGGTAACGCTCCACTCTGGGAGGTAAACATGTTAATTGCTGTCTAATAAATATTGAACCTGTTTTCGATTAACTCTGAGCAGGACAGAAGAGCCAACCACCACAGTGCTAACCGGTCTTAGTCCAGACCAGATCAAAAGTTCTGAATTGGCCTACTTAGCTAAATTAGAAGACAATTGGGATATTCCTTTTTCACGCAGTGCTTTTGAAGGCAGTTAACGTTTCTCCCTATGGGTATAATATGGTGCTGTCTTCGTTGGCCAGTCTACAAGATGTTACTTAGGGCCAGGTTATTTTTGAAACATGGTGAGGTAAATGGGTCTCTCTCTCTCTCTTCATAGGGATGCTGATGTTTTAGAACATCTTCCCTTTCATGGTTTCCCTCACTAAAACCGCTATATACGGAGGGAGGGGGGAGAGAGAGACATGGGACACCAGGGGTCATTGGGAGACCTAGTGGCTACTGAATGTGGTGTTCACCAGGGGTACTTGGGAGACCTAGTGGCTACTGAATGTGGTGTTCACCAGGGGTACTTTGGGAGACCTAGTGGCTACTGAATGTGGTGTTCACCAGGGGTAATTGGGAGACCTAGTGGCTACTGAATGTGGTGTTCACCAGGGGTAATTGGGAGACCTAGTGGCTACTGAATGTGGTGTTCACCAGGGGTCATTGGGAGACCTAGTGGCTACTGAATGTGGTGTTCACCAGGGGTCATTGGGAGACCTAGTGGCTACTGAATGTGGTGTTCACCAGGGGTCATTGGGAGCAAGAGGAGTTGAGGGTGTGTGTTGGGTTGAGAAGGGGGTCAGCTGTGACAGTGTGTGTGTGTTGAGTGTGTGTGTGTGTTGAGTGTGTGTGTGTGTTGAGTGTGTGTGTGTGTGTGTTGTGTGTTGTGTGTGTGTGTGGTGTGTGTGTGTGTGTGTGTGTGTTGAGTGTGTGTGTTGAGTGTGTGTGTGTGTTGCGTGTGTGTGTGTGTGTGGTGTGTGTTGAGTGTGTGGTGTGTGTGTGTGCGTAGCTGTGAGTGCACTAGGCTCAGACAGACATGTAGGCGTAGATTCCTACTCAACCTTGACAGGATTTTTTCTGTACCCCAAAAAATATTACTATGTTTTATATACTTGTCGGGATGGAAAAACATTTACCATGTAAACTTAAAAGACCTACAACAAAATACGTTTGTAGAAAAGATAAATGGACCTAGATATTTTAATAAGATCATCTTTGAGATCTAACAATCACTAAAATAAAAGCTAGACTGTCAGGGAAAATCTAAAAATGCTGCATTCAGGAGTATTTCTGTGATGGCCCCATTGATTTGGTCATGTTTTAGTCACTCAGACAGCATAAGCCATGGCAGAATGTGTAGAATTGCAGGAAATTGGCTTTAAAAAAAACTGCTAATGTTATCTCAGTGTGGTACGATTCGGTTTGATTAGAGAATGAATTGATGCGATTCGATGCACTAACATTTGTGGCATAAACATATTCCTTTTCCATTCTTAAATTAAAATCTGTTGTTGATGGAGCTCATGAGAGGAGGGGCAATGTAGCCAGTTTTTTGTCTTCCCACTTTGGTTCTGAAATCACCATCACCCACTAATTAACTTGTCATTTTTGCAGATGTAGTGTTTGAGCTAGTAATGTATTCAATATTTATTGTTTACAAATTAGCTATGACACAGCTAATGAATATATAGCAAAACTTTTGGATTTCACCCCCCCCATATCTCAAAATCTAATGTTTTTGATCGTTTGGAAGTTAATGGAGAGATCTTCTCCTCTTGCTTCGGTCATGCAGTGCGCCTCGCAAAAATGGTCCGTTATGAAATTATCAACTTTACCCCGTATATCTAAAAATGACCGTATACACGGATTGTTTAAAACCAAAATTACCAAAACTATTGCTGATGATGAACCTGAACAATATAATTAAATAAAATAAGTATACTTTTTGTTATTTGTAAACTCAAGGTTCCCATTATCTGATATTCGGTTTTGGTTGAAGATCTGATAACATTCAGTATAAAAAAAATATGCTACAATAGAGAAAATCAGAAAGTACTTTCACGGCACTGTAGATCATATTCCCATCATTTGGGTGTAGGGACTGATCAGAGCCTGAAGGT
The DNA here is from genome assembly GCF_964263955.1 of Coregonus lavaretus. Classification (NCBI taxonomy): domain Eukaryota; kingdom Metazoa; phylum Chordata; class Actinopteri; order Salmoniformes; family Salmonidae; genus Coregonus; species Coregonus lavaretus. The sequence goes on from NC_140001.1 coordinate 2,802,714, forward strand.
AAGGAGGTGCCGTTCCCCTCACAGCTCCGTAGGCAAGCACCATGGTCTTGTAACAGATGCGAGCTTCAACTGGAAGCCAGTGGAGTGTGCGGAGGAGCGGGGTGACGTGAGAGAACTTGGGAAGGTTGAACACCAGACGGGCTGCAGCGTTCTGGATGAGTTGTAGGGGTTTAATGGCACAGGCAGGGAGCCCAGCCAACAGCGAGTTGCAGTAATCCAGACGGGAGATGACAAGTGCCTGGATTAGGACCTGTGCCGCTTCCTGTGTAAGGTAGGGTCGTACTCTGCAAATGTTGTAGAGCATGAACCTGCAGGATCGAGTCACCGCTTTGATGTTAGCGGAGAACGACAGGGTGTTGTCCAGGGTCACGCCAAGGTTCTTTGCACTCTGGGAGGAGGACACAACAGAGTTGTCAACCGTGATGGCAAGATCATGGAGCGGGCAGTCCTTCCCCGGGAGGAAGAGCAGCTCCGTCTTGCCGAGGTTCAGCTTGAGGTGGTGATCCGACATCCACACTGATATGTCTGCCAGACATGCAGAGATGCGATTCGCCACTTGGTTATCAGAAGGGGTAAAGGAGAAGATTAATTGTGTGTCGTCTGCGTAGCAATGATATGAGAGACCATGTGAGGATATGACAGAGCCAAGTGACTTGGTGTATAGAGAGAATAGGAGAGGGCCTAGAACTGAACCCTGGGGGACACCAGTGGTGAGAGCACGTGGTGCGGAGACAGATTGTCACCACGCCACCTGGTAGGAGCGACCTGTCAGATAGGACGCAATCCAAGAGTGAGCCACGCCGGAGATGCCCAACTTGGAGAGGGTGGAGAGGAGGATCTGATGGTTCACAGTATCAAAGGCAGCAGATAGGTCTAGAAGGATGAGAGCAGAGGAGAGAGAGTTAGCTTTAGCAGTGCGGAGAGCCTTCGTGACACAGAGAAGAGCAGTCTCAGTTGAATGATCAGTCTTGAAACCTGACTGGTTTGGATCAAGAAGGTCATTCTGAAAGAGATAGCAGGAGAGTTGGCTAGAGACGGCACACTCAAGAGTTTTGGAGAGAAAAGAAAGAAGGGATACTGGTCTGTAGTTGTTGACATCAGAGGGATTGAGTGTAGGTTTTTTGAGGAGGGGTGCAACTCTCGCTTTCTTGAAGATGGAAGGGACATAGCCAGCGGACAAGGATGAGTTGATGAGCGAGGTGAGGTAAGGGAGAAGGTCTCCGGAAATGGTCTGGAGAAGAGAAATGTCTTACATAGAAATTGAGAGAGACAGCTCTGTTCACAAACACAAACATACCCCACAGAGCCCCAGGACAACAACACAATTAGACCCAACCAAATCATGAGAAAAGAAAGAGAATTACTTGACACATTGGAAAGAACAAACAAAAAAACAGAGCAAACTAGAATGCTATTTGGCTCTAAACAGAGAGTACACAGTGGCAGAATACCTGACCACTGTGACTGACCCAAACTTAATGAAAGCTTTGACTATGTACAGACTCAGTGAGCATAGCTTTGCTATTGAGAAAGGCAGCCGTAGGCAGACCTGGCTCTCAAAGAGAAGACAGGCTATGTGCACACTTGCCCACAAAATGAGGTGGAAACTGAGCTGCACTTCCTACTTCCTACCTCCTGCCAAATGTATGACCATTTGAGAGAGAGGAGAGGGGGGTAGAGAGAGGAGAGGGGGGATAAACAGTAGGTGATGAGCTACTCAGTAAATGAGACGAGGATAATCCCCAACAGCCGGGGAAGAAACACCCCTGTGTGTGTGTGTGTGTGTGTGTGTGTGTGTGTGTGTGTGTGTGTGTGTGTGTGAGAGAGAGAGAACAGTACACCACCAAGGCCATGCTACAGAATCAGTAAGAGCACCATTGAGGAGGAAATGAATGAAAGGCTAAGGAGAGGGAGAGCAGTGAGGTTCACACACTGACCCCTGTATCTATCCAGAGATTGAACAGTCGCCCTGATGGTATCTGGTGCCTCTATGTCACCTTCCCTTTAAATTCTTGCACAATGTCTGGACGGTCCCCACTATTTCACCCTGGTCCCTTTAACTGCTTTGCAGAGGTGGCAGAAAACAGAGGCCCAGCCTGATTAGGGATTCATCCTCACTAGGGCAGCAAACAGCCAAATAAACACGGACAAAAAGTCAGACCAACAAACATGCACTCTGTTCTGTGCTGCTTTGTAGTGCCAGGCTGTGTTTGGCCTACCTGGAGTCTAGCAAGCTGCTGCTGCTGCTGTGGCTGGAGTCTAGCAAGCTACTGCTGCTGCTGTGGCTGGAGTCTAGCAAGCTACTGCTGCTGCTGTGGCTGGAGTCTAGTAAGCTGCTGCTGCTGCTGTGGCTGGAGTCTAGTAAGCTACTGCTGCTGCTGTGGCTGGAGTCTAGTAAGCTACTGCTGCTGTGGCTGGAGTCTAGTAAGCTACTGCTGCTGTGGCTGGAGTCTAGTAAGCTGCTGCTGCTGCTGTGGCTGGAGTCTAGTAAGCTACTGCTGCTGTGGCTGGAGTCTAGTAAGCTGCTGCTGCTGCTGCTGCTGCTGTGGCTGGAGTCTAGTAAGCTGCTGCTGCTGCTGTGGCTGGAGTCTAGTAAGCTACGGCTGCTGTGGCTGGAGTCTAGTAAGCTACGGCTGCTGCTGTGGCTGGAGTCTAGTAAGCTACTGCTGCTGCTGTGGCTGGAGTCTAGTAAGCTACTGCTGCTGCTGTGGCTGGAGTCTAGTAAGCTGCTGCTGCTGCTGCTGCTGCTGTGGCTGGGGTCTAGCAAGCTGCTGCTGCTGCTGCTGCTGCTGTGGCTGGGGTCTAGCAAGCTACTGCTGCTGCTGCTGCTGCTGTGGCTGGGGTCTAGTAAGCTGCTGCTGCTGCTGCTGCTGCTGCTGTGGCTGGAGTCTAGTAAGCTGCTGCTGCTGCTGTGGCTGGAGTCTAGTAAGCTGCTGCTGCTGCTGTGGCTGGGGTCTAGCAAGCTGCTGCTGCTGCTGTGGCTGGGGTCTAGTAAGCTACTGCTGCTGTGGCTGGGGTCTAGTAAGCTGCTGCTGCTGTGGCTGGGGTCTAGTAAGCTACTGCTGCTGTGGCTGGGGTCTAGTAAGCTACTGCTGCTGCTGTGGCTGGAGTCTAGTAAGCTGCTGCTGCTGTGGCTGGGGTCTAGTAAGCTACTGCTGCTGTGGCTGGGGTCTAGTAAGCTGCTGCTGCTGTGGCTGGGGTCTAGTAAGCTACTGCTGCTGTGGCTGGGGTCTAGTAAGCTACTGCTGCTGCTGTGGCTGGAGTCTAGTAAGCTGCTGCTGCTGTGGCTGGAGTCTAGTAAGCTGCTGCTGCTGTGGCTGGGGTCTAGTAAGCTGCTGCTGCTGTGGCTGGGGTCTAGTAAGCTACTGCTGCTGCTGTGGCTGGAGTCTAGTAAGCTGCTGCTGCTGCTGTGGCTGGAGTCTAGTAAGCTGCTGCTGCTGTGGCTGGAGTCTAGTAAGCTGCTGCTGCTGCTGCTGCTGCTGTGGCTGGGGTCTAGCAAGCTGCTGCTGCTGCTGTGGCTGGGGTCTAGCAAGCTACTGCTGCTGCTGTGGCTGGAGTCTAGTAAGCTGCTGCTGCTGTGGCTGGAGTCTAGTAAGCTGCTGCTGCTGCTGTGGCTGGAGTCTAGTAAGCTGCTGCTGCTGCTGTGGCTGGAGTCTAGTAAGCTACTGCTGCTGTGGCTGGAGTCTAGTAAGCTACTGCTGCTGTGGCTGGAGTCTAGTAAGCTACTGCTGCTGTGGCTGGAGTCTAGTAAGCTACTGCTGCTGTGGCTGGAGTCTAGTAAGCTACTGCTGCTGCTGTGGCTGGAGTCTAGTAAGCTGCTGCTGCTGTGGCTGGAGTCTAGTAAGCTACTGCTGCTGCTGTGGCTGGAGTCTAGTAAGCTACTGCTGCTGTGGCTGGAGTCTAGTAAGCTACTGCTGCTGCTGTGGCTGGAGTCTAGTAAGCTACTGCTGCTGCTGTGGCTGGAGTCTAGTAAGCTGCTGCTGCTGTGGCTGGAGTCTAGTAAGCCGCTGCTGCTGCTGTGGCTGGAGTCTAGTAAGCTACTGCTGCTGTGGCTGGAGTCTAGTAAGCTGCTGCTGCTGCTGTGGCTGGAGTCTAGTAAGCTACTGCTGCTGCTGTGGCTGGAGTCTAGTAAGCTACTGCTGCTGCTGTGGCTGGAGTCTAGTAAGCTGCTGCTGCTGTGGCTGGAGTCTAGTAAGCTGCTGCTGCTGTGGCTGGAGTCTAGTAAGCTGCTGCTGCTGCTGTGGCTGGAGTCTAGTAAGCTGCTGCTGCTGTGGCTGGAGTCTAGTAAGCTGCTGCTGCTGTGGCTGGAGTCTAGTAAGCTGCTGCTGCTGCTGTGGCTGGAGTCTAGTAAGCTGCTGCTGCTGCTGTGGCTGGAGTCTAGTAAGCTGCTGCTGCTGCTGTGGCTGGAGTCTAGTAAGCTACTGCTGCTGCTGTGGCTGGAGTCTAGTAAGCTGCTGCTGCTGTGGCTGGAGTCTAGTAAGCTACTGCTGCTGTGGCTGGAGTCTAGTAAGCTACTGCTGCTGTGGCTGGAGTCTAGTAAGCTACTGCTGCTGTGGCTGGAGTCTAGTAAGCTGCTGCTGCTGCTGTGGCTGGAGTCTAGTAAGCTACTGCTGCTGCTGTGGCTGGAGTCTAGTAAGCTGCTGCTGCTGTGGCTGGAGTCTAGTAAGCTGCTGCTGCTGTGGCTGGAGTCTAGTAAGCTACTGCTGCTGCTGTGGCTGGAGTCTAGTAAGCTGCTGCTGCTGTGGCTGGAGTCTAGTAAGCTGCTGCTGCTGTGGCTGGAGTCTAGTAAGCTGCTGCTGCTGTGGCTGGAGTCTAGTAAGCTGCTGCTGCTGTGGCTGGAGTCTAGTAAGCTACTGCTGCTGCTGTGGCTGGAGTCTAGTAAGCTACTGCTGCTGTGGCTGGAGTCTAGTAAGCTGCTGCTGCTGCTGTGGCTGGAGTTTTCTATTCATATACTGTCCCTACTGTCTATACAGACCATCATATAGGTTACAGCCTTACTATAAAATGCATTAAATTGTATTTTTCCCCTCATCAATCTACACACAATACCCCATAATGACAAAGCAAAAACAGGTTGTTAGACATTTTTGCTCATTTATAAAACATAGAAAACTGGATCTGCAGAGAAGAATGGGAGAAACTCCCCAAATACAGGTGTGCCAAGCTTGTAGCGTCATACCCAAGAAGACTCGAGGCTGTAATACGCTGCCAAAGGTGCTTCAACAAAGTACTGAGTAAAAGGTCTGAATACTTATGTAAATGTGGGTTTTCATATAGTTCTGCTGGTAAAATGTTTGAAGAAGTGATAAGAATTGGTTAAAAACACCACGAAGGGATTATTTGATGTGAGTACCTAGAAGAAAGTTTCTAACGTTCTATATGGAGTTGTGACGATGTGGAAATAGTAATGAGAAAATCCTAATTAGAGTGCCATGTCTGTATTAAACTTGCTCACCCAAAAGGTAGATGTACGTCATGGGTGGGGAATGAATTACTATGGGTTTTCTAAGTTTGTACCGTAGTTGGATAATGTGATCGAGATGAGATTTAAGGAATAAACTGACCGTAAGTAAAGTGGTTAAAGAAGTAAGTTATACTATTGTACAAAGCCAATTTAGGGTTTCCATCAAAATAAAACTCATTATGGAGCGAATATGATGTAATAAAGGAATTTCATTATGTCGCAAGGGAAAACATAATCCGTTTTATTAAAAATCGCCAGATCTATTTCCAAATCAATGAATGTGGATTTGACTCGTTGACTGCTAATTTATTCATTTTGAGCACGTGAGAGCGCTGTAAGGGACATTATGGGTTAAATTAGGGAGTACAGGGATCTGTGGTTGCTGTGGAGAAGGAAGTCACAGGGGATTGAATGTTATCGGTGTGAAATGGCTCGCTAGTTAGCGGTGAGAGCTAGCTCTGTGAACTGGAAGTGGTTGCTTTGCAAGGATAGCGGATTTTGTAGAGCGACTGGTAATGGTATTTCGATGGTAATTGTTGTCGATATGTGTAGAGGGTTCCTGGTTCGAGCACAGGAAGGGACAGAAAGCAAATCTTTTACATTGATGCTATTGACCGAGATTACTAGATGAATTGATAACATTACGTGAAAGGAATTGTCTTACCAACACATAGCGGATAGGATTAAAGTTGCATTGCTGTGAATAGATGTTTTGTTTGTTTTGACTAATTAAAAATAATTTGTCATCTGTTGGAAGTACCGTTAGATGGAGAGTCAGCGGTAGAGAATGATAGATATGGTAGAGGGTTTTCTATGTTACAAAATATGTAGGAAGCATTGCGATGATATGAAGAACATATCTAGATAGTTGAATATAATGTTCTTTGATAATTGGTAATTATTATTACATGATATAGTTTGTTTAAACAACAGTGAGTTATGCAGACAGTTCTTTAATTCTAAAAACGATAATCTGTTTATGGTACGTTGAACAATGGGATATAGTTGTTACTATTAGGATGATGGATTAAATAAACATTGTAAGTATGAAGTTATTAAACAATAGGTTTATATTTTAAAACATCAATGCAACAGGTTGCGATGATTAAATTAAGAGAAAGAGATTAGCTTATCTCATTGGAATGTTGCCCAGGGCTAGGGGGAGCAGTTTAGTGGAGTTAGGCAGTCTCAAAAGAAAAAGAGATGGCATAAGGATAAGTTACCAATATTACCTAAATCATTTTTTAGAGATGCCGCAATATTGACACATGGGCAGAGCCATGGGTACAATGAAATTGGGTACAATGTCTACCGATAGTATTAATGACGATCAGGATAACTCCAGATAAAGAAGGGTTATTGCCACTGGAGAAGGTATTTGGTAGACCATACAGAATGCCTGAGTTAGGAGGACCAGAGCAGGCAGAGATAGAAATTGAGAGCACCCTAGCAGAACACATGAGAAGGTAGTTTATTAACCACACCCGTATGTCAGAGGTTTTGTGCCCTACAGGTGAACTAAAGGAGAAGGTGACCCACTCTATATAACCTGGAGACTGGGTGTGGATCCAGTCCCTAAAAGAAGAAAAACTGGAAGCAGGCCTGTTGGGAAGGGCCCTATCAGGTTATATTGGTCACTGCCTTTGCCATTAGAATAGCAGAAAGAGCAACCTGGGTCCATGTTACCCACTGCAAAAAGGTAAGAACACATACAAGCACCACTGAACACGCGCAGAGTTAGAGAGAAGAACTGGACCAATGGGGTCTGGGGATCACCTCTGTTAACAAAGATCTCCTACCCCAACCTATCATCACTGTAGTGTGTTCTCAGGGTGTGAGTATGGGGTGGTACCAAGCAGAATGACTGAGGGCAGGAGAGGGTTGGCGTTTTTTGGGAATATGGGTAAACTGTGCTGCATCATAGTCTCGGCAATGGTCCTGATATGTCAAGATCCACCACCACACCGCACCAATTACGCTAAGCCCTTACCATTGTTAAAAAGTAAAAGAGAAGCGACCCGACATACTGACCGTCAAGGATGAGTGGCCTACAAAATAGGAGTCAGAGAAGGGCAGACTGTATGATTCAAAATAAGGGTTAGGGACGTAGCCAACGGGTGGGGTACATGTCAATAAACAATTTGGGATTATAAAATCCCATTATATTCGTGTTCGGGCCCCACGGTGGATTGTTCCTAGACTCAAGTGTTTAAACACACTTGGGGACGGGGATATGAGACCGGGCAGGACTGGACATCCAGATGGAGGGTAAAGAGAAACAAAAAGACATCACCAATTATCAATTGGAGATAGTAGTAATGTGACTGACTTAAGTTCAGAAGCACAGGGGAGAATTCTGAACCTTACAGGCCCTGTAACCAATGTGTGGTGGGCGTGTGTGTCACGGATTCTGCCGAGGCTGCCCCTCCTCCTTGCTCGGGCAGGCTTCGGCGTTCGTCGTCACCGCAATACTAGCTGCTGCCGATCTATGTTCTATGTTTCTATGTTGCACCTGTTGTCTGATTGTCACACACCGGTTGCCCATTATTGTAACTACGCCTTCCCTATTTAACCCAGTGGCTCCCAATGTGTTTTGTGCGTGGTTGTTTTCGTTTCGTGTGTCGTTGGTGAGCGGGTTAGTTCCTCCCTGTGTGGAGGTATTTTCTGTATTGTATTTCTTTACTCATTTTCAGTAAATAACGTTTCTTCGAGTTCTGTGTCCTGCGCCTGACTTCGATCCACCGCATTACACTGACACTTGTGACAGTGTGCCAGTAAAGGCAGTATAAAGGCAGATAATGCCAAAAGGGTGGCTAGGTACGTGCGCCCCGGTTCTACTGATTCAGCTAGTCAGAATTAGTCACCAGGAACCAAGGAAAGGGTTAAACAGATGTAGGAGGAGTTTTGACAAGAAGGAGAATAGCCCTATTTAGATGAATGTGATTGGGGTACCAAGGGGGGGTACCGGATGAATACAAAGCCTGAAACAAGTAGGGGAAGGGTTTAGCACAACGTGCTTCTGGTGGGTGACAATAAACAAAAATGTGGATTGGATTAATTATATCTATTACGACCAACAACGATTTGTTGGCAAGACTAGGGATGCAGTAAAGGGGATCTCTGAACAATTATCCGCCACCTCGCTCATGACTTGGGAAAATAGGTTGGCTCTAGATCAGGCAGAAAGGGGCGGTGTCTATAGAATGGTGGGCCATTGTTGCACATCTATCCCTAACAACACCGCACCGGATGGGACAGTCACCAGAGCTCTTGCAGGATTGACTGCTCTAAGTGAAGAATGGGCTGAGAACTCAAGAGTTAATACATCTTTGATAGGGTGGTTTGATGAAATGTTTGGTAAATGGAAAACCATAGCAGCCACCATCTTGGGGGGCAGCCACCGCAATTGGATGCAATTGCTTGTATTATGTGGTTGTTGTTGTCTTGTTCCCTGTGTCCGATGGATGTGAGTAAGGCATTGGAGAATGCAGTGTCTCAACAGATGGAGAGATATGGACGGAATCCGGACTCTGACCAGTGGAATGTGAAAAACGATCCTTCAGGCTTGGTGGATGACGAGGACTTTGACCCTGAAAGACCGCAATTGGATGAAACGTTTATTAGTTCTGACGTATGAAGATCATATGGAAAATTTCAAAAAGAAGACCTGTGGTTGGAAGTAGTAAAATAGAACTAATCTCTGAGATTGATCATGCTTGTAAATACATTTATCCTGAGGGTGTAAAAATGTAGTCAAATGGTGGATTGATAGAGGAATTATGATTATGACTAAAATTGTTCACCCCGATACTGATGATGACTGTGTGAACTGTTAGTGGGTTTATAATGATAACCCTAACAGAGGGCGTGAGTTAGAAACTGCTGAGACAAACATTCCAGGAGGGAGGGGACTTAGAAACTAGTTGTGGAAATGTACAGGCCGCCTAAAGGTGGGCGGAGCAAAGTTCCTTTGTGTGAAGGGTTATAAAAGGCTGCGTGTGTGTTTTGGCGGTAGAGCTCTCCATGATTAAATAATACAGATCATTCTTGCTGGTTGTGGACCTTCGTTTAATTCATGAAAAACCAGAGCGTTACAACCTCTGGGAATTATTCAAGCTTGAGTTTAAATTAGAGATAGAAATTCTCGTGACAGTTCTGGAATGAAAGAAGAGAGGAAAGCATTTACAGTCTAGGCTGGAAACCTAAATCAAGTTGGAACCCTGTGCTAGCTACACCCCTAGGCAGATCTAGGATCAGCTTCCCATCAGCCAATCCTAACCGTAACCATTTTATGTTTTTTTATATAACTTTTATTTATTCAGGGGAGCCCAAATGAGACCAGGGTCTCATTCTCAATGGTCGCCAACCTCAGTGTATTCATTCCTCATCAGCATTTCTAAAAACGATCCTATTAGCACCAGGGATTCAAGATGTAATGAGGATTGTAAATTATTCCAAACATGGGGGGGGGGGGGAGTGGGGGCGTTAAAACTAAAGGCTTAATTACCTAGGTTGGGGGGACCTCAAGAGTTAACCAAACCTGTTTTTTTTTTTATTATTATTTTTTACCTTTATTTAACTAGGCAAGTCAGTTAAGAACAAATTCTTATTTACAATGACGGCCTACATCAGCCAAACCCGGACGACGCTAGGCCAATTGTGCGCCGCCCTATGGGACTCCCAATCACGGCCGGTTGTGATACAGCCTGGAATCGAACCAGGGGGTCTGTAGTGACGCCTCAAGCACTGGCCACTGCGCCACTCGGGAGCAGGTTTGGTGCCTCGTATTTGTATACATTATCGGGGGAAAATGCTAAACTGACCGAAGATCAGCATCTAGGGACTACTTCATCCTACACCTGCTAGCTCCACAGTATGTCTGAACGTAGGGCCTTTGCACTGCTGTCATAAACAGGGGTTAAAGCAACAACAACAAAAACATCCCATAACTGAAACATAAATCTATTTTTTTTATTTTTTTATCTTAGATCGACTGTAGTGGTGTAATGGTACACCTTGTTCATTCCAAACCATTCGGTACAGGGACCTCGGTTCGATCCGCACTGTGAACCCGAATGAATACATAAACACATGTAACATAGCAAGACTAGGCCTATAGGCCAATGCCTCGAGTAAATCTGATCTGAAAAATACATTTCAGGCTATTCCGTTAAAATAAAAATTCTAAATTTGTGGTGCAGTGGTCTAAGACACTGCATCGCAGTGCTTGAGGCGTCACTACAGACCCGGGTTCGGTCCCAGGCTGTGTCACAGCCGTCCGTGACCGGGAGACCCATGAGGTGGCGCACAATTGGCCCAGTGTCGTCCGGGTTAGGGATTTGGCCGGCCGGGATTTCCTTGTCCCATCGCGCTCTAGCGACTCCTTGTGGCAGGCCAGGCACCTGCAAGCTGACTTTGGCCACCAGCTGGACGGTGTTTCCTCTGACACATTAGTGCAGCTGGCTTCCGGGTTAAGCGAGCAGTGTGTCAAGTGCGGCTTGGTAGGGTCGTGTTTCGGAGGACTCATGGCTCTCGACCTTCGCCTCTCCCGAGTCCATAGGGGAGTTGCAGCGATGGGACAAGACTAACTACCAATTGGATATCACGAAATTGGGGAGAAAAAGGGGTAAAAGTACAAAAAAATTAAACAATCTAATCTTAATTGGCGCATTTCAAACTGTCCTTTTGTGAGGCGAACATCGTTTAAATCTCCAGTTTGGGAACATTTTGGATTCCCAGTAGATTACAACAGCGATGGACAGAGAGTTGTGGATAAAACGTTAACAGTATGTCGCCACGCTCAATGAGAATAGCCCACGCAGCTGCCAACACCTCAAATACGTTGATATATTTTACACCAAAATCACCCCAGTGTCCCAGACATCACCCCAGTGTCCCAGACATCACCCCAGTGTCCCAGGGCAAGACGGAAACAGAAATAAAACACAACATCGTCTCCCCTCTGCATTCAAGCAGCCCTTGGCAGCTGATTCTGACCCAAAAAATTACAAGAGCGATATGTTCCTATTTTTTACAGTCTTTGGTTTTAAGATGCGGATATGCGCCCATTCTCGGTGGTTGAGAATAGGGTGTTTGAGCACCTGGTGAAAGTGCTCGAGCCACGTCACGAACTTCCCTCTTGCACCCATTTCAGCAAACGGGTAGTATAAGCAAGCCAAAGCTAATGTTTTCAACAAATTGGACAATGCACCCTGTGTAGTGCTTACTTAAGTGGCAGCCCATCACGTTACCCCCGGTGTGGAAGTAGCTATAGACACTCCCCCTTTACGAAAGTCACAAGTGTGCATCTGGCACTGAAAGAGGCATTGTCATGGTGGGTTCATAACTGGGGAAAAATCCACTTCAACGGCCCTTCAACTGGTTATTATTAGTAGCGGAAAACCCTTCTGTCACCCACTTCTCCCACATGGTGACCTCCGACGTCACCTACTTAGGAAATGGCATCTATAACAGCATTTCTGGCAGTTAAATGCTACAGAACATATATAAAAAGCAATCTATTCATGTGTTTTTTTGAACTCTAATTAGTTTCCAAGCATGATAGCTGTTAGTTTATGGTTGACACAGCTTCTTGGCCATTAGCCAAATCGGCGTTTCTCAAGAGTTCAAAGCACATGAATGCATCCAACTAGTATTTACGACTTCACAACTGGTAAATTCCCACCTCCCACATGGTTATAAATGCAGCATTAGAGTGGAAACTGGAGGCCCAACATAATGCAGTCACATTGCACATCCACATCGACGGGCGGCAGTGGAGCAGGTCGAGGGCTTCAAGTTCCTCGGTCTCCAAATCACTAAAGACTTAAAATGGTCCAAACACACGCACAGTCGTGAAGAAGGCACGACAGCGCCTCTTCCCCCTCAGGAGGTAGAAAGAGTTTGGCATGGGCCCTCAAATCCTCAAAAAGTTCTACATGTATACCATTGAGAGCATCTTCACTGGCTGCATCACCGCTTGGTATGGCAATAACACCGCCCTCCATCGCATGGTGCTACAGAGGGAGGTGCGGACAGCCCAGTAAATCACTGGGGCCAAGCTCCCTGCCATCCAGGACATCTACAGTGCCTTCGGAAAGTATCCAGACCCCTTGACTTTTCCACATTTTTTAAGTTACAACCTTATTCTAAAATTGATTTAAAAAAAATAAAAAATCAATTTATCTTCACACAATACCCCATAATGACAAAGCAAAAACTGGTTTTTAGAAATGTTAGCTAATTTATTAAAAATAACAACCGGAAATATAACATTTACATAAGTATTCAGACCCTTTACTCAGTACTTTGTTGAAGCACCACTGGCAGCGATTACAGCCTCGAGTCTTCTTGGGTATGACGCTACAAGCTTGGCACACCTGTATTTGGCGAGTTTCTCCCATTCTTCTCTGCAGATCCTCTCAAGCTCTGTCAGGTTGGATGGGGAGCGTTGCTGCACAGCTATTTTCAGGTCTCTCCAGAGATGTTCGATCGGGTTCAAGTCCGGGCTCTGGCTGGGCCACTCAAGGACATTCAGAGACTTGTCCCGAAGCCACTCCTGGGACCTTATATAGACAGGTGTGTGCCTTTCCAAATCATGTCCAATTAAGTTGTAGAAACATCTCAAGGGTGATCAATGGAAACAGGATGCACCTGAGCTCAATTCCGAGCCTCATAGCAAATGGTCTGAATACTTATGTAAATAAGGTATCTGTTTGTTTGTTTTTTTATACATTTGCGAACATTTCTAAAAGCCTGTTTTTGCTTTGTCATTATGGGGTGTTGTGTGTAGATTGCTGAGGACATTGTTTTATTTAATCAATTTTCAGAATAAGGCTGTAACATAACAAAATGTGGAAAAGGTCAAGGGGTCTGAATACTTTCAACTATCACTCCAGTATCCCTGTCCCCTGACCCCTATACATATCTACCTCCATCACTCCAGTATCCCTGCACATTGTTAATATGGTATTGAACTGACCCTGTATATAGTCACCTTACCCCTATACATATCTACCTCCATCACTGCACATTGTTAATATGGTATTGGAACTGACCCTGTATATAGTCACCTTACCCCTATACATATCTACCTCTATCACTCCAGTATCCCTGCACATTGTTAATATGGTACTGGAACTGACCCTGTATACAGTATGCTTACGTTGTGTTCTTCATATTTCTTATTATTTCTCATGTGTTTTTCCTAGTATTACATTGTTGATTATTGCATTTTTGGGTTTTGAGTTTGCAAGAAAGGGTATTTCACTGTACTTGTGCACGTGACATTAAAACTTGAAAACAGACAATGCGAGGAACATTGTGAATTACCTTTCATTTTCCCGCTGTACCGAAACCAAACAGAGACCCCAAAACCTTAATACCTACCGAACTGTGGGTTTGGTGAACCGTTAAACCCCTAATTGATTGTCTGCGGGGCCAAGTTAACCTCCCCTTTCGTGTAAAAAAAAAAAGTCATGAAAAAAGTGATGATCATCATGATCACCATCATGCTTTTAGGAAAAGAGGATCATTTTGTGCAAGTATTAAACTGTGTATTTGACCAATTCCAGTCTCCTTGCTTAGGGGGTCCGGAGTCCTCCCCAGGAAAATGTTTATGTTTATTTAGCTCAATTGGTAGAGCATGGCACTTGTAACGCCAGGGTAGTGGGTTCGATCCCCGGGACCACCCATACGTAAAAATGTATGCACACATGACTAAGTCGCTTTGGATAAAAGCATCTGCTAAATGGTATATTATTATTATTATTATTATAAGAACTGAGAAGCTCAGTTCTGGTGACATTTTAAAAAGTACATTCTACTCCAAAATGTATGAAAATAAAATTATGCTGACACACCATATAATTTCCATCTCCAGAAATTAGCCCAATAACATATTGGTAAAAACGTTACAATTATTTTAACATATTAGACCATGCATATAACCTATCAATAGTCTATATTATCATTGTGTAGATTCTAGCTATAATATTTGTAATCATTGTGTAGATTCTGGCTATAATATTTGGAAAATCAATGTGTAGATTCTAGCTACAGTATAATATTTAGAATCATTGTGTAGATTCTCGCTATAATATTTGTTAATCATTGACACCTGTTGATTCGGACTCAACACATTTCACAGTTAGGGAGGGACGCCACATTATTGAGATGGATGAACTGTCAAATGCAGACACGTTACACGCCACAGCCAGGCCCCATTGAAGGGTAATCTCTCCACCATTGTTTCACTGTAAACTGACTCTCTAGGCAGAGGCCTGAGCTAGCCTATACTATAATTGTTCCCGGGTTAATGCTGAGTGCGAACATCTTTGTTTTGTTTGCTAAGATGGTACAAATGTTCACATGCTAAAAACAAAAAACAAAAACATCTTGAAGGATAGCTTAAATCCAGAGGAAGATGGATGTGGGTGATCCAGCCTAGACCACCAGGTAATATTAGCATGGTCCTAGATGTCAACTCCTTATCATGCTTATGTTTGACATAGTGGCATGATGGCACAAACAGCCTGGTACCCAGGCTAAGGTAATATAGGTAAAGATATAACAAAGCGGTGCTGCCATTGGCTGCTTAAAACGATAAGACCAATGTTTAATTTTGTGTTTAGGGTTAACTATGGCTTTCAGGCCCCGTCGTCAGCTGCCTACACTACTAACTTATTTTAAATTGCACAGCATTGATAGAGATTAACATGGGTAACCGGGATCCCCGGGACTGTTACCGGGAACACTTCACATTTCCAGAAAAAAATATTCAATGACAACACAATTTCCCCCAATGTCGCACTAATGCAATTCCACAAAATCCACAAGCAAAGAATGAAATTGCTCATTATCCAAACAGGTTGTCACCTGGAAACCTTTAGACTAGCATATTTACTTCACACAAAGTCGCCAGAAATTCAAAGCACACGCATAAAATCGACACCGCAGGACTGCACACGGGACCCGAATGCCGTTCATAAACCCTACAGGAAACCCCTACAGTTATAAACGTGGGCCTCTGAGCTGTCAGTGTGACTCTTCAGACAGTCAAGAATTTGATAGGCCTATGCACAATTCACTACATAGGCAAAGTCTGTTAACAATTCAGAGGCATGAGGGAAAATTTTATACCTTGATATTTAAACTATTTTCGTTATTCGTGAGCTGATCTGCTCTCGGTATAAATCAACTGATTTTGCCAAATATAGATCTGTCATTCGTTGGAGGTTATCTAGCAAGCTTAGCAACATCGGTCATTTGACTTTTGTTTGACTGCCGTTACAAAGTTTGTACGATTCCTCAACGCTGTAGTCCTGAGCATGCTTTATGTCAAGATGGCCTACTTTTGAAATGCGCTAAATTAATTGAGGAACATGGTAACGCTCGGAATTCATAAACTTCCTGTTTAATAAATTCACAATAATGTCATTGGCGATCAAAGATGGAGTAACTATCATTACTAAATATCAGTATAATTTTCTCTGAAATCTCTACATAGTGGTGCAGCCAAGCAGACAAGGTGGCGAAGCACCCTCTCTTATTTAGGGGTGAACCATGGCATAGTGACCATATCTTGGTTTGGGAACTCTTTAAAATGGGAACTTTTTTGCGTTATTTTCCGTGACTCTCTGGATAAATGCGAATTATTCCTGGTATTGAAACTTGGTAGAAAATATGAATCCCTGACATACTATTACCTTAACATAGCCTCTTGATGACCTAATTAAAGTGTCAGCCAGGCTGAGGAAAAGCGAGCACAGTGAAGGCTGCGTGCGTGTGTGTGCGTGCGTGCGTGTGTTAGTGTGTGTGTGTGCGTGCGTGCGTGCGTGTGTTAGTGTGTGCGTGCGTGCGTGCGTGTGCGTGTGTTAGTGTGTGTGTGTGTGTGTGTGTGTGCGTGCGTGCGTGCGTGCGTGCGTGCGTGCGTGTGCGTGCGTGTGTGTTAGTGTGTGTGTGTGTGTGTGTGTGCGCGTGTGTGCGTGTGTGTGTGGAAAGCACAGTGCTGGCTCGCTGCTAGGGAAAGGAGTGAGAACAGATCCATTTTCCCTGATTTAAAACTAGCCTGGTCCTAGATGTAAGTGCCGTCTTGCCAATGGCCATAGGAGACAACTGATCTGGGACCAGGCTAATGTATCACTGCATGGGGGTTCCATTACCAAGCAGCAACAAGGCTGCGTGTGTCCCAATGGCCATAGGAGACAACTGATCTGGGACCAGGCTAATGTATCACTGCATGGGGGTTCCATTACCAAGCAGCAACAAGGCTGTGTGTGTCCCACTAGCCCCCAGAACCTAATCAGAGGATAGCCTGACCATACAAGGTCAGGAACAAGAACAATGATTTACCTCCGCTGTGATGGAGGTAATCCATTTAACTCACTACTACACAACACATGTCAAGGTCAGTGTGTGTGTGAACTGTTTCAATGGCCATTTTCCAAGATCATACTATAGGTCTTTGGGATTAGCTGCCTGCCTACCACCCTATAGAACAGTTAGCTGCCTGCCTACCACCCTATAGAACAGTTAACTGCCTGCCTACCACCCTATAGAACAGTTAGCTGCCTGCCTACCACCCTATAGAACAGTTAGCTGCCTGCCTACCACCCTATAGAACAGTTAGCTGCCTGCCTACCACTCTATAGAACAGTTAACTGCCTGCCTACCACCCTATAGAACAGTTAGCTGCCTGCCTGCCTACCACCCTATAGAACAGTTAGCTGCCTGCCTACCACTCTATAGAACAGTTAGCTGCCTGCCTGCCTACCACCCTATAGAACAGTTAGCTGCCTGCCTACCACTCTATAGAACAGTTAGCTGCCTGCCTGCCTACCACCCTATAGAACAGTTAGCTGCCTGCCTACCACCCTATAGAACAGTTAACTGCCTGCCTACCACTCTATAGAACAGTTAGCTGCCTGCCTACCACCCTATAGAACAGTTAACTGCCTGCCTACCACTCTATAGAACAGTTAGCTGCCTGCCTACCACTCTATAGAACAGTTAGCTGCCTGCCTACCACCCTATAGAACAGTTAGCTGCCTGCCTACCACCCTATAGAACAGTTAGCTGCCTGCCTACCACCCTATAGAACAGTTAGCTGCCTGCCTACCACCCTATAGAACAGTTAGCTGCCTGCCTACCACCCTATAGAACAGTTAGCTGCCTGCCTACCACCCTATAGAACAGTTAGCTGCCTGCCTGCCTACCACCCTATAGAACAGTTAGCTGCCTGCCTACCACTCTATAGAACAGTTAGCTGCCTGCCTGCCACCCTATAGAACAGTTAGCTGCCTGCCTACCACTCTATAGAACAGTTAGCTGCCTGCCTGCCTACCACCCTATAGAACAGTTAGCTGCCTGCCTACCACCCTATAGAACAGTTAGCTGCCTGCCTACCACCCTATAGAACAGTTAGCTGCCTGCCTACCACCCTATAGAACAGTTAGCTGCCTGCATACTACTCTATAGAACAGTTAGCTGCCGGACAACCACTCTATAGAGCAGTTAGCTGCCTGCCTACCACTCTATAGAACAGTTAGCTGCCTGCCTACCACTCTATAGAACAGTTAGCTGCCTGCCTGCCTACCACCCTATAGAACAGTTAGCTGCCTGCCTACCACCCTATAGAACAGTTAGCTGCCTGCCTACCACCCTATAGAACAGTTAGCTGCCTGCCTACCACTCTATAGAACAGTTAGCTGCCTGCCTACCACTCTATAGAACAGTTAGCTGCCTGCCTACTACTCTATAGAACAGTTAGCTGCCGGACAACCACTCTATAGAACAGTTAGCTGCCTGCCTACCACTCTATTGAACAGTTAACTGCCTGCCTACCACCCTATAGAACAGTTAGCTGCCTGCCTACCACTCTATAGAACAGTTAGCTGCCTGCCTACTACTCTATAGAACAGTTAGCTGCCTGCCTACCACTCTATAGAACAGTTAGCTGCCTGCCTACCACTCTATAGAACAGTTAGCTGCCTGCCTACTACTCTATAGAACAGTTAGCTGCCTGCCTACCACTCTATAGAGCAGTTAGCTGCCTGCCTACCACTCTATAGAGCAGTTAACTGCCTGCCTACCACCCTATAGAACAGTTAGCTGCCTGCCTACTACTCTATAGAACAGTTAGCTGCCGGACAACCACTCTATAGAACAGTTAACTGCCTGCCTACCACTCTATAGAACAGTTAACTGCCTGCCGACCACTCTATAGAACAGTTAGCTGCCTGCCTACCACCCTATAGAACAGTTAGCTGCCTGCCTACCACTCTATAGAACAGTTAACTGCCTGCCTACCACTCTATAGAACAGTTAACTGCCTGCCGACCACTCTATAGAACAGTTAGCTGCCTGCCTACCACTCTATAGAACAGTTAACTAGGCTGGCTACCACTCTGTAGAACAGTTAGCTGCCTGCCTACCACTCTATAGAACAGTTAACTGCCTGCCTACCACTCTATAGAACAGTTAGCTACCGGACAACCACTCTATAGAACAGTTAGCTGCCGGACAACCACTCTATAGAGCAGTTAGCTGCCTGCCTACCACTCTATAGAACAGTTAGCTGCCTGCCTACCACCCTATAGAACAGTTAGCTGCCTGCCTACCACCCTATAGAACAGTTAGCTGCCGGACAACCACTCTATAGAACAGTTAGCTGCCTGCCTACCACTCTATAGAACAGTTAGCTGCCTGCCTACCACTCTATAGAGCAGTTAGCTGCCTGCCTACCACTCTATAGAACAGTTAGCTGCCTGCCTACCACTCTATAGAACAGTTAGCTGCCTGCCTACCACTCTATAGAACAGTTAGCTGCCTGCCTACCACCCTATAGAACAGTTAGCTGCCTGCCTACCACCCTATAGAACAGTTAGCTGCCTGCCTACCACCCTATAGAACAGTTAGCTGCCTGCCTACCACTCTATAGAGCAGTTAACTAGGCTGGCTACCACTCTATAGAACAGTTAACTGCCTGCCTACCACCCTATAGAACAGTTAGCTGCCGGACAACCACTCTATAGAACAGTTAGCTGCCTGCCTACCACTCTATAGAACAGTTAGCTGCCTGCCTACCACTCTATAGAGCAGTTAGCTGCCTGCCTACCACTCTATAGAACAGTTAGCTGCCTGCCTACCACTCTATAGAACAGTTAGCTGCCTGCCTACCACTCTATAGAACAGTTAGCTGCCTGCCTACCACCCTATAGAACAGTTAGCTGCCTGCCTACCACCCTATAGAACAGTTAGCTGCCTGCCTACCACCCTATAGAACAGTTAGCTGCCTGCCTACCACTCTATAGAGCAGTTAACTAGGCTGGCTACCACTCTGTAGAACAGTTAGCTGCCTGCCTACCACTCTATAGAACAGTTAACTGCCTGCCTACCACTCTATAGAACAGTTAGCTGCCTGCCTACCACCCTATAGAACAGTTAGCTGCCTGCCTACCACCCTATAGAACAGTTAGCTGCCTGCCTACCACTCTATAGAACAGTTAGCTGCCTGCCTACCACTCTATAGAGCAGTTAGCTGCCTGCCTACCACCCTATAGAACAGTTAGCTGCCTGCCTACCACTCTATAGAGCAGTTAACTAGGCTGGCTACCACTCTGTAGAACAGTTAGCTGCCTGCCTACCACCCTATAGAACAGTTAGCTGCCTGCCTACCACCCTATAGAACAGTTAGCTGCTTGCCTACCACCCTATAGAACAGTTAACTGCCTGCCTACCACCCTATAGAACAGTTAACTGCCTGCCTACCACTCTATAGAACAGTTAGCTGCCTGCCTACCACTCTATAGAACAGTTAGCTGCCTGCCTACCACTCTATAGAACAGTTAGCTGCCTGCCTACCACCCTATAGAACAGTTAGCTGCCTGCCTACCACCCTATAGAACAGTTAGCTGCCTGCCTACCACCCTATAGAACAGTTAGCTGCCTGCCTACCACTCTATAGAACAGTTAGCTGCCTGCCTACCACCCTATAGAACAGTTAGCTGCTTGCCTACCACCCTATAGAACAGTTAACTGCCTGCCTACCACCCTATAGAACAGTTAACTGCCTGCCTACCACTCTATAGAACAGTTAGCTGCCTGCCTACCACTCTATAGAACAGTTAGCTGCCTGCCTGCCTACCACCCTATAGAACAGTTAGCTGCCTGCCTACCACTCTATAGAACAGTTAGCTGCCTGCCTACCACTCTATAGAACAGTTGCCTGCCTACCACTCTATAGAACAGTTAGCTGCCTGCCTACCACTCTATAGAACAGTTAGCTGCCTGCCTGCCTACCACCCTATAGAACAGTTAGCTGCCTGCCTACCACTCTATAGAACAGTTAGCTGCCTGCCTACCACTCTATAGAACAGTTAGCTGCCTGCCTACCACCCTATAGAACAGTTAACTGCCTGCCTACCACTCTATAGAACAGTTAGCTGCCTGCCTACCACTCTATAGAACAGTTAGCTGCCTGCCTGCCTACCACCCTATAGAACAGTTAGCTGCCTGCCTACCACTCTATAGAACAGTTAGCTGCCTGCCTACCACCCTATAGAACAGTTAGCTGCTTGCCTACCACCCTATAGAACAGTTAACTGCCTGCCTACCACTCTATAGAACAGTTAGCTGCCTGCCTACCACTCTATAGAACAGTTAGCTGCCTGCCTGCCTACCACCCTATAGAACAGTTAGCTGCCTGCCTACCACTCTATAGAACAGTTAGCTGCCTGCCTACCACTCTATAGAGCAGTTAGCTGCCTGCCTACCACCCTATAGAACAGTTAGCTGCCTGCCTACCACTCTATAGAACAGTTAGCTAGGCTGCCTACCACCCTATAGAACAGTTAGCTGCCTGCCTACCACTCTATAGAACAGTTAACTAGGCTGGCTTGTGTGACTGTAATAACCACATAACCTGTTCTGGGACTCTTGTGGCTGTCTAACCTACATTGTGGGCTGCTTTCCAATCACCACTTTGGCACCATCTCTAAGACATTATAACACATAAACTACTTCCCAAACGGCACCCTATTTCCTATATAGTGCACTACTTTAGACCAGAGAATGGCACCCTATTCCCTATATAGTGCACTACTTTAGACCAGAGAATGGCACCCTATTCCCTATGTAGTGCACTACTTTAGACCAGAGAATGGCACCCTATTTCCTATATAGTGCACTACTTTAGACCAGAGAATGGCACCCTATTCCCTATATAGTGCACTACTTTAGACCAGAGAATGGCACCCTATTTCCTATATAGTGCACTACTTTAGACCAGAGAATGGCACCCTATTTCCTATATAGTGCACTACTTTAGACCAGAGAATGGCACCCTATTTCCTATATAGTGCACTACTTTAGACCAGAGAATGGCACCCTATTCCCTATATAGTGCACTACTTTAGACCAGAGAATGGCACCCTATTTCCTATATAGTGCACTACTTTAGACCAGAGAATGGCACCCTATTCCCTATATAGTGCACTACTTTAGACCAGAGAATGGCACCCTATTTCCTATATAGTGCACTACTTTAGACCAGAGAATGGCACCCTATTCCCTATATAGTGCACTACTTTAGACCAGAGAACGGCACCCTATTCCCTATATAGTGCACTACTTTAGACCAGAGAATGGCACCCTATTCCCTATATAGTGCACTACTTTAGACCAGAGAATGGCACCCTATTCCCTATATAGTGCACTACTTTAGACCAGAGAATGGCACCCTATTCCCTATATAGTGCACTACTTTAGACCAGAGAATGGCACCCTATTCCCTATATAGTGCACTACTTTAGACCAGAGAATGGCACCCTATTCCCTATATAGTGCACTACTTTAGACCAGAGAATGGCACCCTATTCCCTATATAGTGCACTACTTTAGACCAGAGAATGGCACCCTATTCCCTATATAGTGCACTACTTTAGACCAGAGAATGGCACCCTATTCCCTATATAGTGCACTACTTTAGACCAGAGTCCTATGGGAATAGGGTGCCATTTGGGACACACTTTCCCAGAGTTAAATCAAGTCAGACGACATGTTATGAATCACTATTTACGTTGTGTAATGCAGCCACACACACACACACACACACACACACACACACACACACACACAGCCAGATAGACTAGTGTGTGTGAACCTTTGACAGACGCCACACAAGTCCATAGCGGGCAGAGAGAGGGAGGGGTCCCAATGAACCTTTGAAGCAGCAGAAAGTCTAGCGGGAAAGAAGCACTAGGATAACCCAGAGCCATATACAATGTAGGCTGTGGCTGTGGATTCAACTTTTTCGCGATCTTTTGTCCACGGGACCAAAAGATAGAGAGCTTCCTGAAGCTTCTGCACATGTTAATTCTCTACTTTACCCAGTCTCTACTCCTAGAGAACAGGCTCTTTACCCAGTCTCTACTCCTAGAGAACAGGCTCTTTACCCAGTCTCTACTCCTAGAGAACAGGCTCTTTACCCAGTCTCTACTCCTAGAGAACAGGCTCTTTACCCAGTCTCTACTCCTAGAGAACAGGCTCTTTACCCAGTCTCTACTCCTAGAGAACAGGCTCTTTACCCAGTCTCTACTCCTAGAGAACAGGCTCTTTACCCAGTCTCTACTCCTAGAGAACAGGCTCTTTACACAGTCTCTACTCCTAGAGAACAGGCTCTTTACACAGTCTCTACTCCTAGAGAACAGGCTCTTTACCCAGTCTCTACTCCTAGAAAACAGGCTCTTTACACAGTCTCTACTCCTAGAGAACAGGCTCTTTACCCAGTCTCTACTCCTAGAGAACAGGCTCTTTACCCAGTCTCTACTCCTAGAGAACAGGCTCTTTACCCAGTCTCTACTCCTAGAGAACAGGCTCTTTACCCAGTCTCTACTCCTAGAGAACAGGCTCTTTACCCAGTCTCTGCTGTAAAAACACCACCGCATTCAATCGTGAATGATCATTCTTCACATTTTACTGGTGAAACATCCATGCAGCATCATTCTGCATAGTAACCATTTGATCTCAATGAATTTCATGGGGATATGCATTTAGATCTTAAGTTACACAGGGTTGTGTTGAAGTAGCCTAAAGTGTTGTTTTGAATGGATTCTTAGAGCAGATGGTGTGTATTTTTCCTAGGGGCGCTCGCTGTTGAGTGAGTCGCACATGCGCGGAAGCTTCGGGAATCTCTGGATCTTTTGGTCTGTTGGACCTGTTCTCTACGTGTACCAGAGCGGTCCTCTGTAGCTCAGCTGGTAGAGCACGGCGCTTGTAACGCCAGGGTAGTGGGTTCGATCCCCGGGACCACCCATACGTAAAAATGTATGCATGCATGACTAAGTCGCTTTGGATAATGGCATATTATTATTATTATTATCCCAAAAAAGTTGGATCAGCAGCCACTCCGTTAGTTCTGTACAATGTAAACTAGACCCTGATTGTGTCCAAAATGGCACCCTATTCCCTATAGTCTACTACTTTTAACCAGGGTCCATAGGGTGAAAAGGAGTGAATGATATAATAAATCATTTGTACAAGCGTGTGTTATACGAATATGTGAATTGGAAACATATTTCTTTGCATATCCCAACTCCCGAGACACTTTCGGAGAGTGGGGTCACGGCCAGGGTCAGTCATTATCAATCCGGAATGCATTCCCTATTGGTGTAGTTTTTTAAATAGTTAACATGGCCATGTATGTCATGCTTTTCAATGGCCTGTCCATTTCGTTGAATGGAGGGTAACTAGAATTAACCAGTCTCCTCAATATTGCTACACAGAGAAGCCTCACCATACCAATGTGTAATGCACCACCACGAAGTAAACATATGATTATAGCGCCACAACTCAGGCTGTTGACATGATGTTTACAATGCTGGCATACCATGTAGCCTTGCTATTTCATAACTCCAAAGAGGTGGCTTTTTACAACTTGGTATTCTTCAGAATGTCTAAGAATACCATACCAAGTCGTATTTTTTTAAAATGTATCCATTCATTTAATTTAATAAAATGTGGTCCTCTGTAGCTCAGTTGGTAGAGCACGGCGCTTGTAACGCCAGGGTAGTGGGTTCGATTCCCGGGACCACCCATACGTAAAATGTATCCACAAAGCGTCTGCTAAATGGCATATAACAATAATCATGTTATTAACTAGACCCTAGACACATTGCTCCTCGTGTTATTAGATATTGTAAATGATTACGAGCAAAATGAGGCTAGCCTTGCCTAGATCCACCCCAGGGAGTCAGGCTAGTACTTTGTCAAAATGACAGCGTGGCTGTCTTCCAATGAGGAAGCAACTTACTCCGAAGCTTTGGGTCCAAGGCAAGCAAAGAGCGTCCAATAATCTATTTTGGGGGGAAAAAAAGTATAAAACATTTGGCTACATTGTGTCAGCTAAACTGTTGATCTTTGTTTTGCTGGACATCTTTTTAAGCACAGTTCTGTGTGGGTCACGAGTTAAAGCACCGAGTCAACTGGTTTGACATGTTAGCCAGCAGCTCGATAGCATGTTAGCTAGCTAGCAATATGTGACTGTCAGGCAAATCATTATTCGTGTAACCAAATACGCCACTATTCGCTAAAATGGCACAACTTATAGGGTTATAAAGTTATTAAATGCCCGCCGATATGGTAACATCAACGTGACATTCACATAGTTATCGTGCTAGCTAGTTAACGTTTACTGAACATGATCTACCTAGCTAGCTAACTAAGCTAATTAGCGAGGAAGGAGATTAGCTAGCTACAACTCGCTATCTCGCTAGCCCCAGGGAGCAAATTTGAGCACGAAAGAGATAGAAACATGTATTCTTAGTTAAGTTTCTTACCTTGTCAGGATCCCCCCCTCCTCCTCCTCTCTTCCTTAGCTCAGTCATGTCTTCCTTATTTCACTAACGACACATAAACGAGTCTGAAGACAACTAACGAGCTTCGAATTGAATGTCAGCCCTCGTAATCCGGTTATGAAGATCTTCGGCTACCATTAAAATAACCGTCGGTTTTTCCGATTCTGCAATGTGCTCTGCTGTTATTCTGACAGGACATTCACAAAAGTACGCACCCTCTCTACTACTCTCAACCGAATGCGTGCCTGCATTTGTTTATCACCACAGTTATCGTTCGCCATCTCAGGTGTCTGAACTCATGTGAAACTAGACACTAAGGATAAGCCACAATAGTGGAATTTGCTGTTCGCCTTCAAAATAAAATGTCCCCCATTGAAAGTGATGCAAAAGGGACACATAGTCGAATCATGCCATTTTTGTACTAGATAATGCTAAACAAGGTTGGAATGTTTTTATATAAATTCATAAAAAGACAATTAGTTAATTTTACAGTTTAAATCTCAATTTGGATGTATAGATTTCAGAATTGCATTGGGGGCATACTTACATGCACTGTTTATTTATTTTATTTTTTATTTCACCTTTATTTAACCAGGTAAACCAGTTGAGAACAAGTTCTCATTTACAACTGCGACCTGGCCAAGATAAAGCAAAGCAGTGCGATAAAAACAACACAGAGTTACATATGGGGTAAAACAAAAAGTCAAAAATACAACAGAAATAAATATATATACAGTGTGTGCAAATGTAGCAAGTTATGGAGGTAAGGCAATAAATAGGCTATAGTGCAAAATAATTACAATTAGTATTAACACTGGAATGATAGATGTGCAAGAGATGATGTGCAAATAGAGATACCGAGGTACAAATGAGCAAAATAAATAACAATATAGGGATGAGGTAGTTGGGCGGGCTAATTTCAGATGGGCTGTGTACAGGTGCAGTGATCGGTAAGGTGCTCTGACAACTGATGCTTAAAGTTAGTGAGGGAGATAAGTGTCTCCAGCTTCAGAGATTTTTGCAATTTGTTCCAGTCATTGGCAGCAGAGAACTGGAAGGAATGGCGGCCAAAGGAGGTGTTGGCTTTGGGGATGACCAGTGAGATATACCTGCTGGAGCGCAGACTACGGGTGGGTGTTGCTATGGTGACCAATGAGCTAAGATAAGGTGGGGATTTGCCTAGCAGTGATTTATAGATGGCCTGGAGCCAGTGGGTTTGGCGACGAATATGTAGTGAGGACCAGCCAACAAGAGCGTACAGGTCACAGTGGTGGGTAGTATATGGGGCTTTGGAGACAAAACGGATGGCACTGTGATAGACTACATCCAATTTGCTGAGTAGAGTGTTGGAGGCTATTTTGTAAATGACATCGCCGAAGTCAAGGATCGGTAGGATAGTCAGTTTTACGAGGGCATGTTTGGCAGCATGAGTGAAGGAGGCTTTGTTGCGAAATAGGAAACCGATTCTAGATTTAACTTTGGATTGGAGATTCTTAATGTGAGTCTGGAAGGAGAGTTTACAGTCTAACCAGACACCTAGATATTTGTAGTTGTCCACATACTCTAGGTCAGACCCGTCGAGAGTAGTGATTCTAGTCGGGTGGGCGGGTGCAAGCAGCGTTCGGTTGAAGAGCATGCATTTAGTTTTACTAGTGTTTAAGAGCAGTTGGAGGCTACTGAAGGAGTGTTGTATGGCATTGAAGCTCGTTTGGAGGTTTGTTAACACAGTGTCCAATGAAGGGCCAGATGTATACAAAATGGTGTCGTCTGCATAGAGGTGGATCTGAGAGTCACCAGCAGCAAGAGCGACGTCATTGATATACACAGAGAAAAGAGTCGGCCCAAGAATTGAACCCTGTGGCACCCCCATAGAGACTGCCATAGGTCCAGACAACAGGCCCTCCGATTTGACACATTGAACTCTATCTGAGAAGTAGTTGGTGAACCAGGCGAGGCAGTCATTTGAGAAACCAAGGATATTTAGTCTGCCAATAAGAATGCGGTGGTTGACAGAGTCGAAAGCCTTGGCCAGGTCAATGAAAACGGCTGCACAGTACTGTCTATTATCGATCGCGGTTATAATATCACTGTACAGCCTTACTTATTCTATTTACATTTTAGTAATTTAGCAGACGCTCTTATCCAGAGCTACTTACAGTTAGTGAGTGCATACATTTTCATACTGGCCCCCCGTGGGAATCGAACCCACAACTCTGGCGTTGCAAGCGCCATGCTCTACCAACTGAGCTACAAGGGACCTATGAAGAGTTTACACAAATACTAGCGTCATAGCTCATAAGGGAATTTTAACTGTGGGAAATGACCTTCCTATTCAGCCTATTGTGTGTATTGAACATTCATATTGCAATGTACAGCCTCACATATGGATCTTGGGTCAATTAAATGGCGTATCAACCTAGTCAGGGACACCCACAGAACACGACTGTGAAAAGTGTTACGTTCCCCAATAAGAAAACCAAAAAAGGTCATTGCTCAACAGAAATAGGGACAAACAAATAAGCCATAGACAAACAGGTAGGGTTTTTAGGAGGGGTTCTCAGACACTCATGGGGGCGGTGTCCACTGAATGTTGCCTAGCAACAAGAATCTGGGTCCTAAAAGACACCCACGATAAGTGCCCACTAGATTTGCCCCAGAAAAGGCAAACCAAACTAAAAACCAACACCAACTTATAATATGGAGATAGAAGCAACTGGTGCAAAACAAAGGGCTTTGTTTTTTTATCACACTCAAAGAGGACGCGTTAAACCACGGTCAAGCCCTTCCAACCCACGCAGACAGTGTGGTGAAGAAGGCGCAACAGAGCCTTTTCAACCTCAGGAGGCTGAAGAAATTTGGCTTGGCACCTAAAACCCTCACAAACTTTTACAGATGCACAATTGAGAGCATCCAGTCGGGCTGTATCACCGCCTGGTACGGCAACTGCACCGCCCGCAACCGCAGGGCTCTCCAGAGGGTGGTGCGGTCTGCCGAACACATTACCGGGGGCAAACTACCCGCCCTCCAGGACACCTACAGCACCCGATGTCACAGGAAGGCCAAAAAGAGCATCAAGGACATCAACCACCCGAGCCACGGCCTGTTCACCCCGCTATCATCCAGAAGGCGAGGTCAGTACAGGTGCATCAAAGCTGGGACCGAGAGACTGAAAAACAGCTTCTATCTCAAAGCCATCAGACTGTTAAATAGCCATCAATAGCACATTAGAGGCTGCTGCTGCCTATTGAAATCACTGGCCACTTTAAGAAATGGAACACTAGTCACTTTAATAATGTTTACAATATCTTGCACTACTCATCTCATATGTATAGACTGTATTCTATAATATTCTACTGTATCGCTAGTCCATATATGTATATATTCTTAAATTCCATTCCTTGCTTAGATTTGTGTGTATTGGGTATATGTTGTGAAATTGTTAGATATTACTTGTTAGATATTACTGCACTGTCGGAGCTAGAAGCACAAGCATTTCGCTACACCCGCTATAACATCTGCTAAACACGTGTATGTGACAAATGAGATTTGATTTGATTTGAACATCTCTCATGCCAAATGGAGCACTGGGCCAACCGCTCTTAAATATGCCAGCACAGGTGAAATGCCTTCTGACTAACGAGATTGTCACGATCGTCATATGGAACAGACCAAGGCGCAGCGTGATGAACAAACATACTTTAATTAGTTAAAGTTTAAACACAATACAAAACAAGAAACGACTCATGAAGTCCACGGTATCAATGACCGAATACGGAACAAAAACCCACAAACACAAAGGGAAAACATACAGTTTAAATATGGCTCCCAATCAGAGACAACCAGCCAACAGCTGACACTCGTTGCCTCTGATTGGGAGTCACTCAGGCAAACATAGAAATCAACAAACTAGAACCCCCAACATAGAAATACACACATAGAATGAACACACCCTGGCTCAACATAATGAGTCACAGAGCCAGGGTGTGACAGTACCCCCCCCTAAAGGCGCGGACCTCGACCGCGCCTCAACTAAACAAAACAGGGGAGGGCTGGGCGGGCATACCTCCTCGGCGGCGGTTCTGGCTCCGGCCTTGACCACCACCCTCCAATACACCCCCCATAGCGCCCCTGGTCCAGTCTGGCCCCGCCGGCTGGAGCCGAACTGGACTTAGCAGGAGCGGTTAGCTTCAGCTCCATAGTGGAGCAGTTGACCGGTACCTTACCAGGCACCGGTGACCCAGGCACGGGTTGTGCTGGACTGACGACGCGCACCCCTGGCTTGGTGCGTGGAGGAGGAACGGGCCTTACCAGGCTGACGACGCGCACCCCTGGCTTGGTGCGTGGAGGAGGGACGGGCCTTACCAGGCTGACGACTCGCACCCCTGGCTTGGTGCGTGGAGGAGGGACGGGCCTTACCAGGCTGACGACTCGCACCCCTGGCTTGGTGCGTGGAGGAGGGACGTCCATCAAGGCGGTGACCCGCTCCTGCAGGTTCATGCTCTACAACATTCGGAGAGTACGACCCTGCCTTACACAGGAAGCGGCACAGGTCCTAATCCAGGCACTTGTCATCTCCCGTCTGGACTACTGCAACTCGCTGTTGGCTGGCCTCCCTGCCTGTGCCATTAAACCCCTACAACTCATCCAGAATGCCGCAGCCCGTCTGGTGTTCAACCTTCCCAAGTTCTCTCACGTCACCCCCCTCCTCCGCACACTCCACTGGCTTCCAGTTGAAGCTCGCATCCGCTACAAGACCATGGTGCTTGCCTATGGAGCAGTGAGGGGAACGGCACCTCTGTACCTTCAGGCTCTGATCAGTCCCTACACCCAAACGAGGGCATTGCGTTCATCCACCTCTGGCCTGCTGGCTCCCCTTCCTCTGCGGAAGCATAGCTCCCGCTCAGCCCAGTCAAAACTGTTCGCTGCTCTGGCACCCCAATGGTGGAACAAGCTCCCTCACGACGCCAGGACAGCGGAGTCACTCACCACCTTCCGGAGACATTTGAAACCCCACCTCTTTAAGGAATACCTGGGATAGGATAAAGTGTTCCTTCTAACCCCCCCCCAAATTGTAAAGTGGTTATCCCACTGGCTATAGGGTGAACGCACCAATTTGTGAGTCGCTCTGGCTAAGAGCGTCTGCTAAATGACGTTAATGTGCCCTTGAGCAAGGCACTTAACCCTAATTGCTCCTGTAAGTCGCTCTGGATAAGAGCGTCTGCTAAATGACTAAAATGTAAATGTAAATGCCTTACCAGGCTGACGACTCGCACCCCTGGCTTGGTGCGTGGAGGAGGGACGGGCCTTACCAGGCTGACGACTCGCACCCCTGGCTTGGTGCGTGGAGGAGGGACGGGCCTTACCAGGCTGACGACTCGCACCCCTGGCTTGGTGCGTGGAGGAGGGACGGGCCTTACCAGGCTGACGACTCGCACCCCTGGCTTGGTGCGAGTGGCAGGAACAGGCCGGGCCGGGCTGGCGACGCGCACCGTAGACTTGGTGCGAGTGGCAGGAACAGGCCGGGCCGGGCTGGCGACGCGCACCGTATACTTGGTGCGAGTGGCAGGAACAGGCCGGGCCGGGCTGGCGACGCGCACCGTAGACTTGGTGCGAGTGGCAGGAACAGGCCGGGCCGGGCTGGCGACGCACACCGTAGGCTTGGTGCGTGGAGCAGGGACAGGCCGGACCGGGCTGGCGACGCACACCGTAGGCTTGGTGCGTGGAGCAGGGACTGGCCGGACTGGGCTGGCGACGCACACCGTAGGCTTGGTGCGTGGAGCAGGGACAGGCCGAACCGGGCTGTGGAGACGGATAGGAGCCCTGGAGTGAAGAGCGGCCACAACCCGTCCTGGCTGAATGCCTACCCTCACACACTCTGTGTGAGGCATCCGCACAGGACGTACAGGGCGGTGTATCCGTAACCTGGTGGCCTCCAGAATCCGCCCCTTTTTTGCCTCCGTCAGCCCCGTCGTCCATGCCGTGTGCCCCCCCCTAAAAATGTTCTGGGGTTGCCTTTCGACCACCCGACGACGACCCTGATCACGCCGTTGCTCCTCTCTACGGCGCGCCTCCACCGTCTCTTCTCCCGGCGCTTCCTCCCATGTCCAGCCCAAGAGCTGCCCCTGGACACGCTGCTTGGTCGTTGCATGGTGGGTTTTTCTGTCACGCTGCGCCTTGGTCTGGTCCATATGACGATCGTGACAGAGATGACAAGCCAGCACAGGTGTAACACATACTGACGCCAATCACTGTGCCCAATGTGCTAACGTCCAAACTCGAAATAACAATCGTTTTTTTCACAAATATTAGCATCGTAGATCTTATTGCGGGACTCTGAAACCACTGAAATTAGACACACAATCGATAGTTTTGCCTGTACAGTGCAATATTTGTTTCCGTATAAAAGGGAAAAGGGGGATACCTAGTCAGTTGTACAACTGAATGCATTCAACTGAAAGAGCTGCAAAATCTGGACCCCTACAAATCAGCTGGGCTAGACAATCTGGACCCTTTCTTTCTAAAACTAGCCGCCGAAATTGTCGCAACCCCTATTACTAGTCTGTTCAACCTCTCTTTCGTAACGTCTGAGATCCCCAGAGATTGGAAAGGTGCCGCGGTCATCCCCCTCTTCAAAGGGGGTGACACTCTAGATCCAAACTGTTACAGACCTATATCCATCCTGCCCTGCCTTTCGAAAGTATTTGAAAGCCAAGTTAACAAACAGATCACCGACCATTTCGAATCCCACCGTACCTTCTCCGCTATGCAATCCAGTTTCCGAGCTGGTCATGGGTGCACTTCAGCCACGCTCAAGGTCCTAAACGATATTATAACCACGATCGATAATAGACAGTACTGTGCAGCAGTCTTCATCGACCTGGCCAAGGCTTTCGACTCTGTCAACCACCGCATTCTTATTGGCAGACTAAATAGCCTTGGTTTCTCAAATGACTGCCTCGCCTGGTTCACCAACTACTTCTCAGATAGAGTTCAGTGTGTCAAATCGGAGGGCCTGTTGTCTGGACCTATGGCAGTCTCTATGGGGGTGCCACAGGGTTCAATTCTTGGGCCGACTCTTTTCTCCGTGTATATCAATGATGTCGCTCTTGCTGCTGGTGACTCTCAGATCCACCTCTACGCAGACGACACCATTTTGTATACATCTGGCCCTTCATTGGACACTGTGTTAACAAACCTCCAAACGAGCTTCAATGCCATACAACACTCCTTCAGTAGCCTCCAACTGCTCTTAAACACTAGTAAAACTAAATGCATGCTCTTCAATCGAACGCTGCTGGCACCCGCCCACCCGACTAGAATCACCACTCTCAACGGGTCTGACCTAGAGTATGTGGACAACTACAAATACCTAGGTGTCTGGTTAGACTGTAAACTCTCCTTCCAGACTCACATTAAGAATCTCCAATCCAAAGTTAAATCTAGAATCGGCTTCCTATTTCGCAACAAAGCCTCCTTCACTCATGCTGCCAAACATGCCCTCGTAAAACTGACTATCCTACCGATCCTTGACTTCGGCGATGTCATTTACAAAATAGCCTCCAACACTCTACTCAGCAAATTGGATGTAGTCTATCACAGTGCCATCCGTTTTGTCTCCAAAGCCCCATACACTACCCACCACTGTGACCTGTACGCTCTTGTTGGCTGGTCCTCACTACATGTTCGTCGTCAAACCCACTGGCTCCAGGCCATCTATAAATCACTGCTAGGCAAATCCCCGCCTTATCTTAGGTCATTGGTCACCATAGCAGCACCCACCTGTAGTCTGCGCTCCAGCAGGTATATCTCACTGGTCATTCCCAAAGCCAACACCTCCTTTGGCCGCCATTCCTTCCAGTTCTCTGCTGCCAATGACTGGAACGAATTGCAAAAATCTCTGAAGCTGGAGACTCTTATCTCCCTCACTAACTTTAAGCATCAGTTGTCAGAGCACCTTACCGATCACTGCACCTGTACACAGCCCATCTGAAATTAGCCCACCCAACTACCTCATCCCTATATTGTTATTTATTTTGCTCTTTTGCACCGCAGTATCTCTATTTGCACATAATCTCTTGCACATCTAGCATTCCAGTTTTAATACTAATTGTAATTATTTTGCACTATAGCCTATTTATTGCCTTACCTCCATAACTTGCTACATTTGCACACACTGTATATATATTTTCTGTTGTATTTTTTGACTTTATGTTTTTTTTACCCCATATGTAACTCTGTGTTGTTGTTTTTATCGCACTGCTTTGCTTTATCTTGGCCAGGTCGCAGTTGTAAATGAGAACTTGTTCTCAACTGGCTTACCTGGTTAAATAAAGGTTAAATAAAAATAAATAAATAAAAATGTGTCTTCCGCGTTTAACCCAACCCCTCTGAATCAGAGAGGTGCGGGGGGGGGGCTGCTAGTGTCCAGGCGTCCCATTTTAAGCTGTTCGACCTCAGTAAAAGTCCTGCAACACTTCCTATGACTTATCTTTTTGTTCAAACTCACCTGTTTTGTATTGTGGGGACTCTAGAGAGTACCCTGGTTTTATAGACACACAATCGATCATTTTTCCTGTACAGTGCAATTTGTTTGTGCAATACAACAAAGATACAGTAAGACATTTCTTAAACATTGCACCTCAAAATTGCATCCTTGAACAATAGCATCAGTAAATTAATAAGAATCATACAATCAAAATAATGATTTATTTTAACTTGAATCTTAATTGTAAATAATAATAAACATACCAGTAGGCTATTATGTTACTTACATTAATTTACTTAAGCTCCAACCATTTCTCAATGTGCCCCACCATATATTCTTTATCCTATTTGAAGTAGTAATTCTCTTTAGTTTAGATTTTTTCCCCATGTAGTTATCTTTTTTTTTTTTACATTGTGCACGATGCAAAGCTGCAAAAAATACAGATTTTGTATTGAAGACTTTTATTTTGAAGGCAAAATCAAAAAACCAGTAGTCTTAACGCTGCTGATGTTACTGCCATTATGCACATCCTATCCACAGATAGGAACAATAAGTGAGATGTTTCACCGGATGTATAAATCTGAAGCATCCGGTTTGCGTTTCCGCTCACCACCAAATATGGTGATTACAGAAAGCCAACTGGCCGGCAGTGGGGGAAGATGGAGCAAGATGGATTTTGGCCAACGTTCTGCTAATTTTCTCAAAGATTAAACATTTGATCTCAATACAGTTTTCTGTTCCCAAAACATGAATCTGTTACAAACAGTGTGGACGAAGTTTTTCCCTTTGCCAAAGTTCCTACAAATGGTGTTGTTTAGAAGGAGTGCAAGGGCGAATTGAGTTATTGCAGACGCCCACTTCACAGAGTAGGCGTTTCCTAACAGAAATAAACAAATACATGCTAGAACGGGCCAATAGGATATCGCTAGCTTGTGCTCGGATCTGCCCACCTCCTTGCTTGTTCTACCCACTATGATTCATTTGCTCCCATTGGAACCGACAGGCTGTGGTCTATCTTCTGTGTCACAAAAATCTTAGTCCTATCAACTAGCTAGCGCACTCTCACACTCAATTCAATTCAATTTCAATTTAATGAGCTTTATTGTCATGGGAAACATATGTTAACATTGCCAAAGCAAGTGAAGTAGATAATAAACAAAAGTGAAATAAACAATACAAATTAACAGTAAACATTACACTCACAAAAGTTCCAAAAGAATAAAGACATTTCAAATGTCATATTATGTATATATACAGCGTTATAATGATGTACAAATAGTTAAAGTACAAAAAGGGAAAATAAATAAACATAAATATGGGTTGTATTTACAATGGTGTTTGTTCTTCACTGGTTGCCCTTTTCTTGTGGCAACAGGTCACAAATATTGCTGCTGTGATGGCACACTGTGGTTTTTCACCCAGTAGATAATGGAGTTTATCAAAATTGGGTTTGTTTTCTAATTCTTTGTGAATCTGTGTAATCTGAGGGAAATATGTGTCTCTAATATGGTCATACATTTGGCAGGAGGTTAGGAAGTGCAGCTCAGTTTCCACCTCATTTTGTGGGCAGTGTGCACATAGCCTGTCTTCTCTTGAGAGCCAGGTCTGCCTACGGCGGCCTTTCTCAATAGCAAGGCTATGTTCACTGAGTCTGTACATAGTCAAAGCTTTCCTTAAGTTAGGGTCAGTCACAGTGGTCAGGTATTCTGCCACTGTGTACTCTCTGTTTAGGGCCAAATAGCATTCTAGTTTGCTCAGTTTTTTTGTTAATTCTTTCCAATGTGTCAAGAAATTATATTTTTGTCATGATTTGGCTGGGTCTAATTGTGTTGCTGTCCTGGGGCTCTGTGGGGTCTGTTTGTGTTTGTGAACAGAGCCCCAGGACCAGCTTACTTAGGGGACTCTTCTCCAGGTTAAACTCTCTGTAGGTGATGGCTTTGTTATGGAAGGTTTGGGAATCGATTCCTTTTAGGTGGTTGTAGAAGTTAATGGCTCTTTTCTGGATTTTGATAATTAGTGGGTATCGGCCTAATTCTGCTCTGTACACAGAGGATATTTTTGCAGAATTCTGCATGCAGAGTCTCAATTTGGTGTTAATCCCATTTTGTGAATTCTTGGTTGGTGAGTGGACCCCAGACCTCACAACCATAAAGGGCAATGGGTTCTATAATTGATTCAAGTATTTCTAGCCAGATCCTAATTGGTATGTCGAATTTTATGTTCCTTTTGATGGCATAGAAGGCCCTTCTTGCCTTGTCTCTCAGATCGTTCACAGCTTTGTGGAAGTTACCTGTGGCGCTGATGTTTAGGCCGAGGTATGTCTAGTTTTTTGTGTGCTCTAGGACAACGGTGTCTAGATGGAATCTAGATGGAATGTGTATTTGTGGTCCTGGCAACTGGACCTTTTTTGGAACACCATTATTTTTGTCTTACTGAGATTTACTGTCAGGGCACAGGTCTGACAGAATCTGTGCAGAAGATCTAGGTGCTGCTGTAGGCCCTCCTTGGTTGGTGACAGAAGCACCAGATCATCAGCAAACAGCAGACATTTGACTTCAGATTCTAGTAGGGTGAGGCCGGGTGCTGCAGACTGTTCTAGTGCCCTCGCCAATTCGTTGATATATATGTTGAAGAGGGTGGGGCTTAAGCTGCATCCCTGTCTCACCCCATGGCCCTGTGGAAAGAAATGTGTGTTTTTTGCCAATTTTAACTGCACAATTGTTGTTTGTGTACATGGATTTTATAATGTTGTATGTTTTTCCCCCAACACCACTTTCTATCAAATTGGTGCATACACCTTATGAGTCAAAAGCTTTTTTGAAATCAACAAAGCATGTTTTGGTTTGTTTGTTTGTCAATTAGGGTGTGCAGGGTGAATACGTGGTCTGTCGTACGGTAATTTGGTAAAAAGCCAATTTGACATTTGCTCAGTACATTGTTTTCACTGAGGAAATGTACGAGTCTGCTGTTAATGATAATGCAGAGGATTTTCCCAAGGTTGCTGTTGACGCATATCCCACGGTAGTGATTGAGGTCATATTTGTTTCAACTTTTGTGGATTGGGGTGATCAGTCCTTGGTTCCAAATATTGGGGAAGATGCCAGAGCTGAGGATGAGATTAGAGTTTAAGTATAGCCAATTGGAATTTGTGGTCTGTATATTTTATCATTTCATTGAGGATAGTTGAGGAAGTTAAAGCGTACTGTTTGCTAGCTAGCTAACGTTAGCTGGCTGGCTAGCTAGCTAGCTAACGCTACATGTATGATCTGTGTAGTAATATTATTCAGATCTCAGAAAGCCATTTGTATTGCTAGTTATAACCTAATGTTAGCTATGTAGCTGACATTGAACGTAGTTGGTTAGCTTTAGCTACCTGCAGATTCATGCATGGTAGTAACGTTATGAGTTGGGATTATGGTTCATTGAAGAACAACATGACCTGCACCAAAGTCAAATTAGGATATAACGTTAAGCCAACGAGACAGTGTCCAAGTTCTAAAATTCTCCGGTAGAATGCCCTGCTTTAATTTCGTCACACTCACAACCCTAAGCTATTTTCAGTAATTAGCTTGCCATTAACTTCTAAATAATGATCTTCTTGTGAGTTTATTTTCCTGTAATAATGAATAAAATTAGCTCAAGTTAAAACGTTGTCAGCTATATGTTCATTATTTGAACTGGCTAGTGGCCGGGGAATTTAATCCAGGGAAACCTAAATCCGTTCTACCTAATTTCTACCAGCATGTTAAATGTGCAACCAGAGGAAAAAAACTCTAGACCACCTTTACTCCACACACAGAGACGTATACAAAGCTCGCCCTCGCCCTCCATTTGGCAAATCTGACCATAACTCTATCCTCATGATTCCTGCTTATAAGCAAAAACTAAAGCAGGAAGCACCAGTGACTCGGTTAATAAAAAAGTGGTCAGATGACGCAGATGCTAAGCTACAGGACTGTTTTGCTAGCACAGACTGGAACATGTTCCGGGATTCTTCAGATAGCATTGAGAGTACACCACATCAGTCACTGGCTTCATCAATAAGTGCATCGATGATGTCGTCCCCACAGTGACCGTACCCCAACCAGAAGCCATGGATTACAGGAAACATCCGCACTGAGCTAAAGGGTAGAGCTGCCGCTTTCAAGGAACGGGACTCTAACCCGGACGCTTATAAGAAATCCCGCTATGCCCTCCGACAAACCATCAAACAGGCAAAGAGTCAATACAGGACTAAGATTGAATCGTACTACACCGGCTCTGACGCTCGTCGGATGTGGCAGGGCTTGAAAACTATTACAGACTATAAAGGGAAGCAAAGCCGCAAGCTGCCCAGTGACACAAGACTTCCAGACGAGCTAAACCACTTCTATGCTCGCTTCGAGGCAAGCAACACTGAAGCATGCATGAGAGCACCAGCTGTTCCGGATGACTATGTGATCACGCTCTCCGTAGCCGATGTGAGTAAGACTTTTAAGCAGGTCAACATTCACAAGGCTGCAGGGCCAGACGGATTACCAGGACGTGTACTCCGAGCATGTGCTAACCAACTGGCAAGTGTCTTCACTGACATTTTCAACATGTCCCTGACTGAGTCTGTAATACCAACATGTTTCAAGCAGACCACCATAGTCCCCGTGCCCAAGGACTCTAAGATAACCTGCCTAAATGACTACCGACCCGTAGCACTGACGTCTGTAGCCATGAAGTGCTTTGAAAGGCTGGTCATGGCTCACATCAACAGCATTATCCCAGAAACCCTAGACCCACTCCAATTTGCATACCGCCCCAACAGATCCACAGATGATGCAATCTCTATTGCACTCCACACTGCCCTTTCCCACCTGGACAAGAGGAACACCTACGTGAGAATGCTATTCATTGACTACAGCTCAGCATTCAACACCATAGTGCCCTCTAAGCTCATCACTAAGCTAAGGATCCTGGGACTAAACACCTCCCTCTGCAACTGGATCCTGGACTTCCTGACGGGCCGCCCCCAGGTGGTAAGGGTAGGTAACAACACATCTGCAACACTGATCCTCAACACGGGGGCCCCTCAGGGGTGCGTGCTCAGTCCCCTCCTGTACTCTCTGTTCACCCATGACTGCATGGCCAGGCACGACTCCAACACCATCATTAAGTTTGCAGACGACACAACAGTGGTAGGCCTGATCACCGACAACGATGAGACAGCCTATAGGGAGGAGGTCAGAGACCTGGCCGTATGGTGCCAGGATAACAACCTCTCCCTCAACGTGACCAAGACAAAGGAGATGATTGTGGACTACAGGGAAAAAAAAGAGGACTGAGCACGCCCCCATTCTCATCGACGGGCTGTAGTGGAACAGGTTGAGAGCTTCAAGTTCCTTGGTGTCCACATCACCAACGAACTATCATGGTCCAAACACACCAAGACAGTCGTGAAGAGGGCACGACAAAGCCTATTCCCCCTCAGGAGACTGAAAATATTTGGCATGGGTCCTCAGATCCTCAAACAATTCTACAGCTGCACCATCGAGAGCATCCTGACTGGTTGCATCACCGCCTGGTATGGCAACTGCTTAGCCTCCGACCGCAAGGCACTACAGAGGGTAGTGCGTACGGCCCAGTACATCACTGGGGCCAAGCTTCCTGCCATCCAGGACCTCTATACCAGGTGGTGTCAGAGGAAGGCCCTCAAAATTGTCAAAGACTCCAGCCACCCTAGTCATAGACTGTTCTCCCTGCTACCGCACGGCAAGCGGTACCAGAGTGCCAAGTCTAGGTCCAAAAGACTTCTCAACAGCTTTTACCCCCAAGCCATAAGACTCCTGAACAGCTAATCATGGCTATCCGGACTATTTGCACTGCCCCCCCACCCCATCCTTTTTACGCTGCTGCTACTCTGTTAATTATTTATGCATAGTCACTTTAACTCTACCCACATGTACATATTACTTCAACTATCTCAACTAGCCGGTGCCCCCGCACATTGACTCTGCACCGGTACCCCCCTGTATATATAGCCTCCCTACTGTTATTTTATTTTACTTCTGCTCTTTTTTTCTCAACACTTTTTTTGTTGTTGTTTTATTTTTACTTTTTTTGTTAAAATAAATGCACTGTTGGTTAAGGGCTGTAAGTAAGCATTTCACTGTAATGTCTGCACCTGTTGTATTTGGCGCATGTGGCCAATAAAACGTGATTTGATTTGATTTGATTAGACAGTTAACTTAATGTTAGCTAGCTAGCTAACAAGCTAGAAACAAACCAACATTTTATTTTAGTTGCCTGGTTTGCTAGATTTACATATATACTAAATTCATTTTTAAACGGATGGGTTTATTGGTGTTAAAATGCACCAGTTATGCTCTTTTGGACCACCAGGCTGCAGACGACATGCAGCCTGTCGTTTTTTGTGTTTATACTTTTTCATAACGACAATGACAGGTTTGATGTCGGACGACAATAGAATGTTGATGATGTCATGGTGGTAAACAGGAAGTGAAATATAAAGAATAAGGACGACAATAGAATGTTGATGATGTCATGGTGGTAAACAGGAAGTGAAATATAAAGAATAAGGACGACAATAGAATGTTGATGATGTCACTGCGACAACTGTCTACAGACATGTCGATAGATGTAGCATAAACCAGCCTTTAGTCTTGAAATCTCTGGTTGTTTAGTTCACCACCGTACTCACTCTGTTCAGCACATGGCCTCACATGGGAAACCTTAAAGAGATGGGTGGGGCTAAGGCTTAAGAGGGTGTGAACGATGCTGAATGGGTGTAGACAAAGAAGAGCTCTCCAGTAGGTTTACCAAAACATTCAAGGGCCATTTTCTCAAAAGTGGGTTACAAGTTTATCAACTTTCAAAGCAGAATTACTTTCCCATTGTTCCTCAACTGAAGTGTATGATATTCCATTTTCTAGCTCTTAGTCTCTACTTTTATCCAATGTAAAAAACACAATTTCAAATTTTGCTACATAAGACCGAATCGAGTCATTCGGTCACAAATTACAAATAAAACACACATACACAGCTCAATTTGGTGGTAAACAGCAAGTATTTAATTGAAATTAAATAAAAATAATAAGTACCAGATCTATTGCATTTTTTGTAACAGTTTATGTAGGAGTTATTCTACGTTTTTTCTCGTTGTACTGAACACAAATATACAATGAACATTCAGCCATCATCATCACCACAGATTGCACACTATATACTGTAGTAATGCAGTCTAATACAAGACCACCAAAAATAATCCAGGATTCAATTTTGATCAGTCCTTATTTTTTCCATAAAGAGTACAAAAGTCCGCCCAGAGTTGGAGCACATCTCCGGCACTTCTGTCGTAACTGTACACAGACCTGTCGCTCGGGGCTTATAACATCTTATAACAACTCATATAACAACTCATGATTGACAATGCCTTGAAAACACGGAAGAAACACAACAGAATAAACAATTATAGTGACATTAAAACATGTACACTGACACAGAAAGTCAGTTGTGTTAACCTGGCATGCAACAAGTAACCAAACTTGCTGAAATTAAAATAATCTTTAAAAAAATAAAAATAAAAAAAGGTTAATAATTGCATAAATACACTGAAATTCACCCTTTCTTTAAAATGATAGCCCAACAACATAAAATTGCATTCGATAAAAATCATGATTCCTATTCATCTAAACTTTATTTTGTACATGAGAAGGTGCAAATAATAAACTCAGATTAATATAACAATAATATTAATAATAATAATAATAATAATAACAATAAGCCAAATCGTATCAGCTGGGTGTCATGATGATTTCACACTAGATACAGTACATACCTCGAGTGATATAACATTAGTACATACCTCGAGTGATATAACATTAGTAATAAAAGTGTATATTATATGGCAGGGGAAAAATCAGACTGTGATTGATCATTAACTACTCATTGACTGCACTTGTGTAACAGCTCTTTAAAAGTGTTTTACTTGTCAAAAGAGACTCCAAAGAGACTCCAAAAAGTTTAAAGAAAGTGTCAAATTACAAAGTTATTTCTAGTAAACAAAGCAGCACTTCAATGCACTGTCGCCCACAGCATCATCAACATACAGAAGTATACACGACCAATAAACGAGGAGGGCTGACAACAAACTATGTTCGCACTTCACGGTCTCCACACGTACAAAACCTTTTGTGCTTAATATTTCTAACGTACGCTACATAGCTAGCTAGCGACATTAAGAGTGAAATGTGACGAGCAAAAACTATCTATTTTCTTGTGACCAACGGTTTTCATGCTACAATAAAATACGGAGATCATCCTTGGTCAGTATAATATAATAGTATGAACAAAAATATAAACGCAACATGTAAAGTGTTGGTCCCATGTTTCATGAGATGAAATAAAAGATCCCATACATTTTCCATACGTACAAAAATATTATTTCTCTAAAATGTTGGGCACAAATTTGTTTACATCCCTGTTAGTGAGCATTTCTCCTTTGCCAAGATAATCCATCCACCTGACAGGTGTGTCATATCAAGTAGCTCATTAAACAACATGATCGTTACACAGGTGCACCTTGTGCTGGGGACAATAAAAGGCCACTCTAAATGTGCTGTTTTGTCACACAACACAATGCCACAGATGTCTCAAGTTGAGGGAGCGTGCAATTGGCATGCTGACTGCAGGAACGTCCACCAGAGCTGTTGCCAGAGAATTGAATGTTAATTTCTCTACCATAAGCCGCCTCCAACCTCATTTTAGAGAATTTGGCAGTACGTCCAACCGGCCTCACAACCGCAGACCACGTGTATGGTGTCGTGTTGGCGAGCGGTTTGCTGATGTCAACGTTGTAAACAGAGTGCCCCATGGTGGAGGTGGGGTTATGGTATGGGCAGGCATAAGCTACGGACAACGAACTTTGCATTTTATCAATGTCAATTTTAATGCACATAAATACCGTGACGAGATCCTGAGGCCCATTGTGAGGCCCATTTTTTGTAAGGTAACTGTGACCAACAGATGCGTATCTGTATTCCCAGTCATGTGAGATCCATAGATTAGGGCCTAATGAATTTATTTCAATTGACTGATTTCCGCATATGAACTGTAACTCAGTAAAATCAATGAAATTGTTGCATTTATATTTTTGTTCAGTATCTATCTATCGAGGTGATCAACAAATTCTCTCTCTCTCTCTCTCTCTCTCTCTCTCTCTCTCTCTCTCTCTCTCTCTCTCTCTCATATACAGTGGGGAGAACAAGTATTTGATACACTGCCGATTTTGCAGGTTTTCCTACTTACAAAGCATGTAGAGGTCTGTAATTTTTATCATAGGTACACTTCAACTGTGAGAGACGGAATCTAAAACAAAAATCCAAAAATCCATTTGTTACAGAAACCTTTGTTTGCAATTACAGAGATCATACGTTTCCTGTAGATCTTGACCAGGTTTGCACACACTGCAGCAGGGATTTTGGCCCACTCCTCCATACAGACCTTCTCCAGATCCTTCAGGTTTCGGGGCTGTCGCTGGGCAATACGGACTTTCAGCTCCCTCCAAAGATTTTCTATTGGGTTCAGGTCTGGAGACTGGCTAGGCCACTCCAGGACCTTGAGATGCTTCTTATGGAGCCACTCCTTAGTTGCCCTGGCTGTGTGTTTCGGGTCGTTGTCATGCTGGAAGACCCAGCCACGACCCATCTTCAATCCTCTTACTGAGGGAAGGAGGTTGTTGGCCAAGATCTTGCGATACATGGCCCCATCCATCCTCCCCTCAATACGGTGCAGTCGTCCTGTCCCCTTTGCAGAAAAGCATCCCCAAAGAAGAATGTTTCCACCTCCATGCTTCACGGTTGGGATGGTGTTCTTGAGGTTGTACTCATCCTTCTTCTTCCTCCAAACACAGCGAGTGGAGTTTAGACCAAAAAGCTCTATTTTTGTCTCATCAGACCACATGACCTTCTCCAATTCCTCCTCTGGATCATCCAGATGGTCATTGGCAAACTTCAGACGGGCCTGGACATGCGCTGGCTTGAGCAGGGGGACCTTGCGTGCGCTGCAGGATTTTAATCCATGACGGCGTAGTGTGTTACTAATGGTTTTCTTTGAGACTGTGGTCCCAGCTCTCTTCAGGTCATTGACCAGGTCCTGCCGTGTAGTTCTGGGCTGATCCCTCACCTTCCTCATGATCATTGATGCCCCACGAGGTGAGATCTTGCATGGAGCCCCAGACTGAGGGTGATTGACGGTCATTTTGAACATCTTCAATTTTCTAATAATTGCGCCAACAGTTGTTGCCTTCTTACCAAGCTGCTTGCCTATTGTCCTGTAGCCCATCCCAGCCTTGTGCAGGTCTACAATTTTATCCCTGATGTCCTTACACAGCTCTCTGGTCTTGGCCATTGTGGAAAGAGGTTGGAGTCTGTTTGATTGAGTGTGTGGACAGGTGTCTTTTATACAGGTAACAAGTTCAAACAGGTGCAGTTAATACAGGTAATGAGTGGAGAACAGGAGGGCTTCTTAAAGAAAAACTAACAGGTCTGTGAGAGCCGGAATTCTTACTGGTTGGTAGGTGATCAAATACTTATGCCATGCAATAAAATGCAAATTAATTACTTAAAAATCATACAATGTGATTTTCTGGATTTTTTTTTTAGATTCTGTCATTCACAGTTGAAGTGTACCTATGATAAAAAATTACAGACCTCTACATACTTTGTAAGTAGGAAAACCTGCAAAGTCGGCAGTGTATCAAATACTTGTTCTCCCCCCTGTATGTATATATTGAGGTGATCCTTGTATCCCCAAATGTCCCAGTACCAAC
Source organism: Coregonus lavaretus (assembly GCF_964263955.1). Taxonomy (NCBI): domain Eukaryota; kingdom Metazoa; phylum Chordata; class Actinopteri; order Salmoniformes; family Salmonidae; genus Coregonus; species Coregonus lavaretus. The sequence goes on from NC_140001.1 coordinate 2,847,332, forward strand.
TGTACAACAGATCTCCAGCCACTCCAGTAACCTTTCATCTCAGTAGGTGTGAAACCACAGAAATACAATCTATAGAACAGGCCTCCCCATTCAAGTCAAATATGGCATAATGGGTGAGATTCTATTTCTGTGTGAAACACTCGCAAACATCTCAGAACATCTCTCACTACACATTCTACCGGAGCTAGAGATATACCTCTCCTAGAGATCCGCGACTTCAGAGACACATTCATTAACACAACCGGAGACCGCATTAAAGTCGGCTTGTGAGCCACATTTGGCCCGCGGGCCGCCAGTTTGAGATAGGGGGAAAAAGGACGCTCATCAATCATCACAATAGATTATTTACAAACTCTACATCAAATCGGCATCTAACAGACAAACAAGCCACATATTCTCTTCATAAGGAACAACACTGTGAAATGAACTAGAAGGTGCTTACAGGTACTGAAGAGACATGGAGAAGGATAGTTTGTAATAATACTACAAAAATATAATGATGTGATAAAAATGAAGGAAGGGTTTCTACTGCTGCTACTAGATAGGTCTCGCTGGTTAACTGGGTCTGAGTGGACAAAACATTAAGAACACCTGCTCATTCCATGACATAGACTGACCAGTTTAATCCAGGTGAAAGCTCTGATCCCTTATTGATGTCATTTGTTAAATCCACTTCAATCAGTGTAGATGAAGGGGAGGAGACAGGTTAAAGAAGGATTTTTAAGCCTTGAGACAATTGAGACATGGATTGTGTACGTGTGCCATTCAGAGGGTGAATGGGTAAGACAAAATAATTAAATTCCTTTGAACGGGGTATGGTAGTAGTTGCCAGGCGCACTGGTTTGTGTCAAGAACTGCAACGCTGCTGGGTTTTTCACACTCAACAGTTTCCCGTGTGTATCAAGAATGGTCCACCACCCAAAAGGACATCCAGCCAACTTGACACAACTGTGGGAAGCATTGGAGTCAACAACAGAAATGAATGGCAAATACTGTATTTTATCATTTCTTTGAGTTTTATTGGAAATAAGAATATTAATATGTTTCTAAACACTTACAACATTAATGTGGATGCTACCATGGTTACGGATAGTCCTGAATTAATCGTGAATAATGAAAGAGGGTCAAAGGTCATAGCCCCAAGCTAACCTCTCACCTTTACCAATTACAAGGGAGGTCTTTGGGTATGATCTTTGACCCTCTGTAACTTTCTCACTCATCATTATTATTCACATTTCATTCAGGATTATCCGTAATCGTAGTAGCATCCACATGAATGTTTAAGTGTTTAGAAACATATCGTATTCTTATTTCCAATAAAAGTGACTCCAAAATGACACAACACATTATTTAATATTAATTTATTTTGGTCACAAAATAATCTGAAACACAACCAAAATGAACTGCAAATGCATCCAACAAGTTTGTAGAGTCACAAGCTTGATATAGTCATTGCGTGCTAGGAATATGGGACCAAAAACTAAACCTTTGACTTTATTTATAAGAATCTTTAGGGGTGTCAATTCCGACGCCCACCTTGGTGAGAAAAAATAAACGTATTTAACAAAATCTCTTTCTCTGAGCAATTGTATTAATATAAAATAATATAATTTCCCTTTTTTTTGTTGTTGCATAAAATATAGTTCAGAATTTGAATTATTTATTTTATACAATCTTTTGCTCATCTTTATAAAGAGTGCCAATAATTATGGAGCCCACTTGATATACTATATTCATAATTCTATTTCAGATGATAAACCTAGGATTATTTCCCTCCAGGAAACACACTACTAACATCTGCATCTCTCACAGCATCTCTCACAGCATCTCTCACAGCATCAGCTGAGGTAGCAAGTAAAAAGCAAGGAATGTCTAGAAACTGAAATGAGCATTTCTCCAGTCTTTTCTCCAGTCTTGACAAGCAGCAACAAACGTAATATTCTGTGACCTAAACTGTGACAAACGGAAGACACGCTAGTTCATACATACTTCAGAGGCATTACGCACATGGAGATATCAAAGCAATTTCGCAAAAATAAATACACAATCTCACTTTGATGGCAATGTCTTGATCCTGTGGGCCACTCACAAATCAAATCACATAAAATTAAAACAAATTAAGAAGTAAATTGCATAACTAGACATGCTAGTAATGTCAACCCACACCAAACATTTATTATTATTATTATTATTATTATTATTATTATAACAACATTCATAGTCCCCCATCATTATCATTGACTGTGTCCCAAATGGCACCATATTCCCTGTGGGAAGGGCTCTGGTCAAAAGTAGTGCACTATATAAAGGGAAATGGGACGCAGCAGTTATATTTCCCTCTGGGCTTCCGTGACTAGTGACATTATTGACACGTTACACAATCGTTTTGGAGTCAAGAGTGATTAGTCGCAGGCAATGACTGTTTTCTGTCCAACAACCATTATAACTAGTTTTTTCTTAGTTTTTTCCTGCTCTAGTTAAAAAGGCCAATGTAAGTATTTACAATATAAACAAGTTTTATCTCAGGTTTTGAGCGGAAGGTGGCTTCCCACCCTTTAGTGTCGTCTCTAAGATCTAAATTACTAGGTGATACACGGAGGATGGCGTGATGCCAGAGGTTTATTTTGGGACTGGGAAAGAAAGCAGAAATGAGATTGTTAATGAACCCTCCTCACATTTCTCTATCTCTCTATTTCATAGGCTTTTTCCTACCCACTCGTCTTCGTCATACTGAACCAACCACCACAGTTACGGAAACAATCGCCACTTCAATCGGTGATCCCTTTTAACCTACGTCATTCAGTGTGTTACCTGTGATTACTGGACACGTGTGTGTGTGTGTGTGTGTGTGTGTGTAGGGTGGGTGTAAGAGATGGGTGGGGTAGTATTTTAGAGAGGCAGGGGTGAGTGGGGGGGGGGGGGGGGGGGTACAACACAGGCTCCCTGCTGTAGTGATGTGGGACCAGGGACCTTGGTTAGTTTCTGCATCCGTCCTCAGTGCCGCGTTCGTGCTGCAGGTTGCAGTAACAGTTCTGACAGACCCTCACCGGGGACGAGATCTTCAGACGCTTGATCTCAGACTGGAAACGACTACACCTGGGATAGAGAGAAGAGATGGAGAGAGAGAGAGACAGGCATAATGCACCGGTAAAGGTCCTTGGGATTATTTTTAGGGACTTTATAATATTAAAATTTGTTCTATTACGGCGTGTTAATTTTGGGTTAACCATTTCATATTCATTCAGCATTAACCATTCTGCGTTTTTCTGTGAAAGGCCATAATAGTGACTGACGCTGCAAGCTAAAGGCTGATGATGATGATGACGGTACAACGCATCTGACGGTTGAAGATTCAATGTTTTAAAATTGTTGTTATTATTCTGTTGATTCTCCATTGGTACACCTTCAACCCTAACATGCAGGCCAGGACGTACTTCTGACAGAAGAGCTGACCACAGTTTCTGCAGTGGTGGCGTCTCTCCGCGAGGGAGAAGCGCACGGTACATCCCGAACAGCAGTCCACCACTTCGTCCTTCACCCAGTGGTCAGCAGCAGAACGACCAGGCTGGTCACTCACTGACCAGCTGAACACCCTGCCACGACCGTCACCCACCAGGATCTTACTGTGGTCCCTGGGGGAGGAAGGGGTGGAGGAGGAGGGTGGGGGGGGGGGGGGGGGGTGAAAGGGATGGAGGAGGGGGAGGATGAGTGATTGCTATCTATAACCAACACCTAAAGTTACATTTATGGTCCTTCAAATTCCCGATCCCTCCATCCTCCTTTTTAATTACTGTCAGGCACCTTTCTCAAGACAAGCTCCATGTTGAGGTCTCAAACACACACAGTCCACCTACTTGGAGATGGCGAGGGATGTGATCTCGGCTGGCTGAGCGTTGTCCTTCCGGTTGAATGCCGTGTGCATGGTCAGTTTGCTCCGGAACACCAGCTGACGTTCCCATCTGTAGCCTACACACACACACACACACACACACACACACACACACACACACACACACACACACACACACACACACACACACACACACACACACACACACACACACACACACACACACACACACACACACACACACACACACACACACACACACACACACACACACACACACACACACACACACACACACACACACACACACACACACACACACACACACACACACACACACACACACACACACACACAAACGCTTGAACAATGCACCAGCCAGACAGGACACACTCCAGCCAGACAGGACACACTCCAGCCAGACAGGACACACTCCAGCCAGACAGGACACACACCAGCCAGACAGGACACACTCCAGCCAGACAGGACACACACACCAGCCAGACAGGACACACTCCAGCCAGACAGGACACACACCAGCCAGACAGGACACACTCTAGCCAGACAGGACACACTCCAGCCAGACAGGACACACTCCACCCAGACAGGACACACTCCAGCCAGACAGGACACACTCCATCCAGACAGGACACACTCCATCCAGACAGGACACACTCCAGCCAGACAGGATACACTCCAGCCAGACAGGACACACACCAGCCAGACAGGACACACTCCAGCCAGACAGGACACACTCCAGCCAGACAGGACACACTCCAGCCAGACAGGACACACTCCATCCAGACAGGACACACTCCAGCCAGACAGGACACACTCCATCCAGACAGGACACACTCCAGCCAGACAGGACACACACCAGCCAGACAGGACACACTCCAGCCAGACAGGACACACTCCAGCCAGACAGGACACACTCCAGCCAGACAGGACACACTCCAGCCAGACAGGACACACACCAGCCAGACAGGACACACACCAGCCAGACAGGACACACTCCAGCCAGACAGGACACACACCAGCCAGACAGGACACACTCCAGCCAGACAGGACCCACTCCAGCCAGCCAGGAACATAAACATCCACACTGCATTGCATAACACACATAATGCTGTTGTTGTGTATAGTGAGCTGTAGTGCTGTGGTCTGGTCTGTACCTGCTCTGAGCTGGTTATAGGGCCTCGCCTCCATGGTGGTGGGGTGTAAGGGCTGAGGGACCCCCCCATGGCCTGCTATGGGGTGGGGAGGGTGAGGCTGGGGGGGAGGGTGGACCCCTGGTTTGGGGGGTGTCTGTGTCTTTCCCGTCTGTCCCTCGGAGTAGTTGACGAACACAAAGCCGTCCTTCTCGTCCAGGCTGAGGTTGTCTGACCAGCGGCGGGAGTCGTCTGACCCGCTGTCTGCTAACCAGGTGGTCCCCGGCCCCCCAGGAACTGCAGAAAGAGATTACAATGTGTATATAAAAACCAGTGTCGCGCTCTTCAACATGACCACCCGGCTCAAAGGACCAAGGAAGAGAGCGCCAGCTGGTGGATCCATATGAGGTGCTGCTGATGACAGGTCCACACCGTTGCAGGCTGAGACGCTGACTGGGGAACTATTCAATTGATGTCTTCAAATGGTAAACATTGTCACACACTCCACCTCTTTTTATTGATTTTATTGAGCCTTTATTATATACAGGTAAGTCAATTAAGAACAATTGGGGCAATACAGATACTGACTGACTGGCTTACTGACTGGCTTACAGACTGGCTTACTGACTGGCTTACTGGCTTACTGACTGGCTTACAGACTGGCTTACAGACTGGCTTACAGACTGGCTTACTGACTGGCTTACTGACTGACTGGCTTACTGGCTTACTGACTGGCTTACAGACTGGCTTACAGACTGGCTTACAGACTGGCTTACTGACTGGCTTACTGACTGACTGACTGACTGGCTGACTGACTGACTGGCTTACTGACTGGCTTACTGACTGGCTTACTGACTGACTGGCTTACTGACTGACTGGCTTACTGACTGACTGACTGACTGGCTTACTGACTGACTGGCTTACTGACTGACTGACTGGCTGACTGGCTGACTGGCTTACTGGCTTACTGACTGACTGACTGACTGGCTTACTGACTGACTGGCTTACTGACTGACTGACTGACTGACTGACTGACTGACTGGCTTACTGACTGACTGGCTTACTGACTGACTGACTGACTGACTGGCTGACTGACTGGCTTACTGACTGGCTTACTGACTGACTGACTGACTGGCTTACTGACTGGCTGGCTTACTGACTGACTGGCTTACTGACTGACTGACTGACTGACTGACTGACTGGCTTACTGACTGGCTGGCTTACTGACTGACTGACTGGTTTACTGACTGACTGGTAAACTCACCTTTCGGTCTGTGGACGGTGCTGCCTGGTTGGCTGCCTGATCCTCCCCCGGCTGTGGCGTTGGGGCGAGGGGAGGGTTTTGACTCTGTGCCGAGGTTGGGCTCGTCTCCGTCTGACTCGCTGCTGTCGTCGTCAGCGTTGTGGGTCTCTGGTGCCTCTGCTAGAGTAGGAAGAGAGGAAGAACATTAACTTGATTGGCTATAGTCACAGGACACAGGATCTGATTGGCTAATAGTGACAGGACACAGGATCTGATTGGCTAATAGTGACAGGCCACAGGATCTGATTGGCTAATAGTGACAGGCCACAGGATCTGATTGGCTAATAGTGACAGGCCACAGGATCTGATTGGCTAATAGTCACAGGACACAGGATCTGATTGGCTAATAGTGACAAGACACAGGATCTGATTGGCTAATAGTCACAGGATCTTACCCAAATGACACCCTATTGCTACATCGTGCTGTAGTCTACTGCGCCGTATAGTGAATAGGGTGACATATGGTGTGCATTCAGAGATCCCAAACCCCTCAAACACACAGACCACCCACCATTCTGGTTCTCTCTGAGGTGGGATTATGACCCCCACAACACTCTCAGAGACTTACCTACACACCCACACACTGAGAGACCTACCCAGCTTGTCCTCAGTACAGCAGTCAGGTAAATCAGGAGGCTCAATGGGCTCTGGAGCAGGGGTTTCTGGGACTTGTAGGAACTCCATCCTCCAGAACTACAGGAAGGAAGATGACATTAGAACACTTTAAAAAGGTCCTGAACATTCATTCTGATTCCCATGTAAAATAGCCTTTTGAGTGACCAAAACATCACCCCTACATTGTTTTCCCCATTAGAAGTGCTCATATTTTGAGAAAATGTACTTTCTCTCATGTCTAACTATCAGGAAGTCTGAGTGGGCAGGGAGCTACATTAGCAGGCTGAGTGAGCGGGGAGCTACATTAGCAGGCTGAGTGAGCGGGGAGCTACATTAGCAGGCTGAGTGGGCAGGGAGCTACATTAGCAGGCTGAGTGGGCAGGGAGCTACATTAGCAGGCTGAGTGAGCGGGGAGTTCACCTTGACTGAAAACGGCTGTGTCAAGCAACATGGACGCAGTGAGATCATCTCAAGCTAATTTGCTGATACCGCAAATCAACTCAAACAACATTGAACATTGCATGCAACATCCAATCTGGTCATACATCACATCATGGTTTCACAAATTATTTGTGAATTGTCAGCACCAGTTTATCAAGCTAGCTAGCTAGCTACTTAATCTTGGACAATTTCAGTGTAAACTGGACAGGGGTGACATAATTCATTATATATATTGACTGCCAGACAATGTTCATATATCATGATGACTATCAATGATGTCAAGAAGTTTGTGTGAGTCTTCCGTTTGGCATCGTTTGATGTAAAGACATGACAACTGCGTCAAGAGTTTTGGGCAACCCTTCCCCGGCTTATGATCCATGCTGGCTGAAGACCTGGCGAGCCAGTGACTTGCTAACACCAGACACAGATGAAAGCTATAAGTACCTTTGCCTTAAATGAATAGGGGAAGCCTCTAATGACATTTTCTGACATGGTGCAGTCACCTTTTGGCACCTGTAGACTTAGCTACCTAGCTATGTAAACCACGCCCCTCTGCGAACACGCCTTCTGCCATGTTGGTTACAAGGCGGTACTTATTTAAATTAGGTAAGAGAATAAGATGTTACCATCGGTGTATTAAAATGAGAGGATATTGTGATGTCACAAAATGCCCTTAAAAAAATCCCACCTCCCAAGTATTTGACATTGGAGGGGACCAGTAAGTTTATGATCAAACTTTATCTGTCATTTTTCATACTTTGATCTGGTTTCATCCAAATATCATCACATTTCCTGAAGAAACCTGATGTTGACTGTTCAGGATGGTTCACTTACTGTGGGACCTTTAATATCCTGGATGAGGAATTCATTTTGAAGCATAAAAACTCAAATGTGCATACTTGTGACGGACATTCAGGGGCGATTTCCCAGACACTAAAGATCAATGAGATTCCTCATCGAGCTAGCTTTTTATTCCAGTGCCAGGGCTTAATCTGAAACCGTGCCAAGAACACAAGCTGTTGGAAGGAGAAGCAGCAAGAGGAACAGGAAGTGGTGGCTACCCTGACGACGCCGTCGGAGTGTCCGGTGACGATGACGTTCTGCGTGTCCCATTCGTTCATCTCTGACACGCAGCAGCAGAGGATCAGTTGGGAGCGGCCTGTGAAGGTGTTGGCGCTGGTTATGGGACTGCCGTTGATGCTCCACACATGGATGTAGGTCCCCGCTGCCGACACTATGTCTCCCTGTATACACACACACACACACACACACACACACACACACAGAGAGAGTCAGGATTTTGACATGTGGACATCATCCACTCATCCCAGTTGGTGTTGATACCCAGAGACAGTTTTTTGGTCCATATCTTAAATATCTAGATATTTTAGGCATATTATGTTACGTTATTTGGCCACAGGATCCCATTAAAAAAAACCTTAGAAACATGCAATTCAAAGTGTGTGTGCGTTCATTGTGAGTGTATATGAATGAGTGTGTATTGTGTGTGTATATGTGTGTGTGTGTGTGTGCATTGTGTGTGTATATGAGTGTGTGTGTGCGTTCATTGTGAGTGTATATGAATGAGTGTGTATTGTGTGTGTATATGTGTGTGTGTGTGTGCATTGTGTGTGTATATGAATGTGTGTGTGCGTTCATTGTGAGTGTATATGAGTGTGTGTGTGCGTTCATTGTGTGTGTATATGAATGAGTGTGTGTGTGAGTGTGTGTGTGTGTGTGTGTGTGTGTGAATTAGGGTTATATATTTTCCCGGTATTTTACAAATGTTCTCCCGGGTAAAACGGTATTTCCCGCCAAAACGGGAAGCGTCATTCTAAAGCATTTAAATATGTCTGGATTTGATTAGAGCTTCAAACAGCGTGATTCAAGCCTGATGTTACCTGAGTCATACATTAAAAACATTTTCTGATCCCAAGCCCTAAAAAGCCCAAATGATTGCGCCGTTATCCAATACATAGCCTATGACAGGCTACCCCACATTACGCATGACAGAAAAACATAAAAGCCCATAGATGTAGCTAGCTATATAAAGCCCATAGATGTAGCTAGCTATATAAAGCCCATAGATGTAGCTAGATATATAAAGCCCATAGATGTAGCTAGATATATAAAGCCCATAGATGTAGGTAGCTATATAAAGCCCATAGATGTAGCTAGTTATATAAAGCCCATAGATGTAGCTAGCTATATAAAGCCCATAGATGTAGCTAGCTATATAAAGGCCATAGATGTAGCTAGCTATATAAAGCCCATAGATGTAGCTAGATATATAAAGCCCATAGATGTAGCTAGTTATATAAAGCCCATAGATGTAGCTAGCTATATAAAGCCCATAGATGTAGCTAGCTATATAAAGCCCATAGATGTAGCTAGCTATATAAAAGCCCATAGATGTAGTTAGCTATATAAAGCCCATAGATGTAGCTAGCTATATAAAAGCCCATAGATGTAGCTAGCTACATAAAGCCCATAGATGTAGCTAGCTACATAAAGGCCATAGATGTAGCTAGCTATATAAAGGCCATAGATGTAGCTAGCTACATAAAGCCCATAAATGTAGCTAGCTTTATAAAAGCCCATAGATGTAGCTAGCTATATAAAGGCCATAGATGTAGCTAGCTATATAAAGGCCATAGATGTAGCTAGCTATATAAAGGCCATAGATGTAGCTAGCTATATAAAGGCCATAGATGTAGCTAGCTATATAAAGGCCATAGATGTAGCTAGCTATATAAAGGCCATAGATGTAGCTAGCTATATAAAGCCCATAGATGTAGCTAGCTATATAAAGCCCATATATGTAGCTAGCTATATAAAAGCCCATAGATGTAGCTAGCTATATAAAAGCCCATAGATGTAGCTAGCTATATAAAGCCCATAGATGTAGCTAGCTATATAAAGCCCATAGATGTAGCTAGCTATATAAAGGCCATAGATGTAGCTAGCTATATAAAGCCCATATATGTAGCTAGCTATATAAAAGCCCATAGATGTAGCTAGCTATATAAAGCCCATAGATGTAGCTAGCTATATAAAGCCCATAGATGTAGCTAGCTATATAAAGCCCATAGATGTAGCTAGCTATATAAAGCCTTGATGACAGCTTTGCACACTCTTGGCATTCTCTCAGCCAGCTTTATGAGGTAGTCACCTGGAATGCATTTCAATTAACAGGTGTGCCTTGTTAAAAGTTAATTTGTGGAATTTATTTCCTTCTTAATGCGTTTGAGCCAATCAGTTGTGTTGTGACAAGGTAGGGGGAGGGGTATACAGAAGATAGCCCTATTTGGTAAAAGACCAAGTCCAAATTATGGCAAGAACAGCTCAAATAAGCAAAGAGAAATGACAGTCCATCATTACTTTAAGACATGAAGGTCAGTCAATCAGGGAAATGTCAAGAACTTTGAACGTTTCTTCAAGTGCAGTCGCAAAAACCATCAAGCGCTATGATGAAACTGGCTCTCATGAGGACCGCCACAGGAAAGGAAGACCCAGAGTTACCTCTGCTGCAGAGGATAAGTTCATTAGAGTTACCAGCCTCAGAAATTGCAGCCCAAATAAATGCTTCACAGAGTTCAAGTAACAGACACATTTAAACATCAACTGTTCAGAGGAGACTGTGAATCAGGCCTTCATGGTCGAATTGCTGCAAAGAAACCGCTATTAAAGGACACCAATAATAAGAAGAGACTTGCTTGGGCCAAGAAACACGAGCAATGGACATTAGACCGGTGGAAATTTGTCCTTTGGTCTGATGAGTCCAAATTTGAGATTTTTGGTTCCAACTGCTGTGTCTTTGTGAGATACAGAGTAGGTGAACAGATGATCTCCGCATGTGTGGTTCCCACCGTGAAGCATGGAGGAGGAGGTGTTATGGTGTGGGGGTGCTTTGCTGGTGACACTGTCAGTGATTAATTTAGAATTCAAGGCACACTTAACCAGCATGGCTACCACAGCATTCTACAGCGATACGCCATCCCATCTGGTTTGGGCATAGTGGGATTATCATTTGTTTTTCAACAGGACAATGACCCAACACACCTCCAGGCTGTGTAAGGGCTATTTGACCAAGCTGGTTGAGGGAATGCCAAGAGTGTGCAAAGCTATCATCAAGGCAAAGGGTGGCTACTTTGAAGAATATTTTTGATTTGTTTAACACTTTTTGGGTTACTATGTGTTATTTCATAGTTTTGATGTCTTCACTATTATTCTACAATGTAGAAAATAGTAAAAAAAATAAAGAAAAACCCTGGAATGAGTAGGTGTGTCCAAACT